>NC_062528.1:24172424-24542424 GCF_022655615.1 Tachysurus fulvidraco | reverse complement strand
TTTATAGAGCAGCCTTAGGGGGATAGAAGCACAGACAGGTGTCTCACACACACTTATTATAAATCCCGTGATTAACATCTAACATGTGAACATTTTATTACTGTAGATTTCTGTTATCTGACTCTGGATCCAAAAACCATAAATCATCTACTCATTCTGTCTAAGAAGAACAGAATGGTGACATGGAGTGAGACACAACAGCGATACTCTGATCATACAGAGAGATTTGACTCCTGTGCTCAGGTGTTGTGTAAGGAGAGTGTGTGTGGACGCTGTTACTGGGAGGTGGAGAGGAGCGGTGATGTGTTAGTATCAGTGTCATATAAAGAGATCAGCAGGAACGGATCGGGTAATGAGTGTTTGTTTGGATACAACAGTCAGTCTTGGAGTCTGCGGTGTTCTTCTTTTTCTGTCTTTTTCTGTCACAACAACATTGAGACTGAGCTCCGAGGTCCATCATCCTCCAGAATAGGAGTGTATGTGGATCACAGTGCAGGAACTCTGTCCTTCTACAGCATCTCTGACACCATGAGGCTCCTCCACAGAGTCCACACCACATTCACTCAGCCTCTATACGCTGGATTCTGGATGTGGAGTAATAACTCATTTGTGAGGTTTTGTGATCCAAAATAAAATTTTTGTAAAAGTGTTTATAAAAAGTATAAGTGAGGTGTGAGATTTAATTTGTCCCTGAGCTACACTGGACATTTTGTGTGCAGAAACTGGAACAGTAATGAATGCAGAATGTAGAATCAGACTATTTAACTGTATGCACTATTAGGATGGGTTTATTATAGTTGATATAAAAATGTTCAATGTCTCCTCAGAAATAATAAACTTTACTCAAACTGCTCTGCCTTTCTGTGCTGCTTGCTGGTGGAAACACAACCTACTGTGTGTAAAAGACCTTTATTATCTTATATCTTTAACAATGTTCTGCTTAACAGTCCACTTAACATACAGTGCACTCTGGAATTATTCAGACTCCTTCCTCAATCCTTTATAATATGGTGATAGACTTCAGAAGTGGAAGAATAAACTGTTAATAAACTGTATTTTCTCTCAGTTCAGTCTTCTGCGCAGTCGCAGTACAGAGCAGGAGTCACGTGACTTTGTTTGAGTGACGCGAGCACGCGCTCCTGTGAGAGAAAAAACACCATGAAACAATGATATTTTCCATTTTGTGAACTTATTTTATTTGCACTTAAATTTCAGTTCATGTTCTAATGCAGTTTCAAAATACAACACGGGCCTCGTTTGGGACGCTTTTCATGAACTGACCCACAGGACAAACTAATTGAATAGCCCTGACATAGAGATTTCGCTGAGGTAAATAGTGTTGGTGTGTCGTTTGGGAATGAATCGATTCTTTGAATCCGTTTATCAAATTGGCACTTGAAAGTTTTCGAACCTTTGGAGTCGTTTAGGTTCTTAAACAGGGGGATTTTTCTTGTTGGCTGTGATTTAAAAAAAGGTATAACATCATAATATGTTATGAAGGCTTCCAGAAAAAAATACTATAGTACAAGCGCAACGTGTCGATTCTTTGATTCGGCTCAAAATATCTCTTGAACGTTTGGAACCGATTCACCAAACTAAAGAGTCGTTTTTGTTATTGAACAGGCGATTTTTTTGTGGGCTGTGATTTAAAAAAGGAATACCATCGTAATATGTTACCTAACATCATAAAAGATTTCTGCCGTGAATTGTTTGAGACTAGTGTATGAATGTTTATGTTGTTATTGTGTATGAATGTTTATGTTTGTGTGTAGCATATTGTATATGTTATAGATATATGAGGTTATGAGGAAATCTGTGGTTATCTGATGCAATGACATCCAGAGTCCTATGTGTATGTTTTGTTACTGAAGACAGTAAAATAAAGTAATGTGAAAGAGCTTCAGCTCATGTTCGTTTGTCTGTCTAAAGAACAGAATATGGTGTCAGAATATAACTGATATGAATGCAGAAAAAGAGGACGGCACAGTTACAGCCGCCACCACCACCATTGATTTTTCAAGGAAATCTCTCAGAGAATTGTAAGAACTGGATACAGAGGTTGGAACTTTTGTCGCTAGCTAGCAGAGAAGTCTGAGACGGTGCGGTGTGCTACATTTCTGTACATGGCCCACGTGGTGGGGAAAGAGGCTATCAAAGTATGGAATACATTTGAGTTCTCAGAAATTAATTGTGGGTGGGTCCTCCTTCATGCTGGTGAAATTTGGGGAGCAATGCCTTTAAGTTTGAGCGATTAAAATCTCCCGCAACAATAAATAATGAAATAATGAAGCATGATGCACCTGCCATTCTAGGATGTGCTGCATATCAAAGAATGGGTGTAATTAAAAGGCTGTATGAAATTAAAAAGAGCAGTGACATTCTCAAGGATTTTGACAATCTATTCGAAGGATTAGGATGTTTACCCCGAGACCACCACATACAAATTAATCCAAATGTCAGACCAGTTGTGCACACACCAAGAAGGATTCCTGTATCTCTGCGAGAGAAAGTGTTTGAAGAACTACAAAGATTGGAGCAAATCTGGGTCATCACAAAGCATACTGAGCCAACTGAATGGGTCAACATCATTGTAACTGTAGTCACATCAAAGAAAATGTGCATGTGTATGGATCCTAAAGATCTCAATCTGCCAATAAAATGAGAGCTTTATGGAAATGCTGACAGTAGAACATGTGGTCTCAGAAATGCAGAATGCAAAGTTTTTTCTGTTAGAAGCAAATCAAGGGTTTTGGCAGATAAAGCTGGATCATGAAAGTCCAAAGCTTTGCACAATGAACACGCCAATCGGGTGATACCGTTTCCTTAGGTTACCTTTCGGTATATCCTCAGCAACAGAAGTCTTTCAGAGATCTGTAGCACAAATGATAGAAAGACTGGAAGGTGTGGTAAATATCATCGATGACTTGCTGGTGTGGGGGGACTCCATTGAAGAGCATGATGAAAGGCTAACAAAGCTGCTAGAATGTGCAAAAAACACAATTTAAAACTCAACAGAAGCAAGTGCAAAATAAGAATGACTGAGATTAAATACATAGGACACATACTGAGTGCTCAAGGAGTTAAGCCAGATGAAGAGAAAATAAGGGCAGTGTCTGAAATTCCACCACCACAAAGCAAGCAAGAACTGTAAAGATTTCTAGGAGTAGTGCAATAAGTCCATTCCCAATATGTCTGACATGAGTGCATCTTTGAGGAAATTGCTGGAGAAAGAGACAGAGTGGCACTGGGAGGATGCTCAACAGCAAAGTTTTGAAAAACTGATATTTTTGGTTACTCAAAGTCCTAAGTTGAAATTCTTTAATGTGAACAAACCGGTCACATTGTCGGTCAATTCCAGTTCAAAAGGAATAGGAGCTGTGATTCTGCAAGAAGGAAGGCCAGTGGCATATGGCTCGAGAGCTTTGAACGGCTGTTGGTGTAGATACGCACAAATTGAAAAGGAGTTGTTAGACATAGTTTATGGATGTGAGAAATTTCACCAGTATGTGTACACAAGCCATTAGAGAGTATATTTAAGAAGCTGCTACATCAGGCTCCTATGAGATTACAGAAGGAAAATCTGCTGGAAGAGGACCTAGCAGTGAACTGGATTATGTCACAACTTCCCTTTTTGTAAGAGAAACTGGATGCTTTCAAAAAAGCAACAGCAGAGGATGCAGAGATGCAAATGTTAAAAAGGCAGTGCTGAATGGATGGGCGAAAGAATGATCTATGATGCCATGATCTATACAGCCATACTGGACATTTCGAGTGGAAATCAGTCATGAAGATGGTCTGTTATTCAAAGTAAATAAGCTCATTGTTCCAAATCAGCTAAGACAAAAAATGATCAACAAAATACATGAGTCACACCTGGGAATTGTCAAATGTAAGGCAAGAGGCTGAGACATTTTGTACTGGCCAGTTATGTCGACACAAATTGCTTTTATTTTTTGTATATTCACGTATTCTCCTGTAATAGAATTGATAAGATTAATATTGCTTATTTTGATTGTAAACTTAGATAAAAGCTGTTTCTGGTAGTAAAAGCTTATGAAGCCAACTGTGTATTTGCTTGGAGTAATCTGCACACGAACTGTTTCAGCGCATGCTGTTGAATTCAGCGGCAAGAGAAAGCTACAGTCATATATAATCACAAGTGTTAATCTTGAAGATAAGGAAAAACATTAGTAGCACACATTAGTATTGTAGAAAAGCTCAGTGCATGTGATACTCTGTGTGCATCATAGAACAAACACAAGCTTACACTTGGAGAGTGTTTCTTGGTTTGTTATAATATTTATTTTTTATTTAAATTTTTTTTATTTTTTCTACTTTTTCTTTTACATTTACTTCAAACAATAGATTAGGTAGAAGGACTTGAAGAGGATCCTTTGTTAGAAGACTGAGGGGCTTCAAAGGACACCTGCATTCAAGGTAAGACCAACTCTGATAGTTGATCTTGTGTTTTTACACTAACCTGTGCAAACTAGGACAGATTCCTTAGTGGGAGAGCGGAAGGGTTTCCTACGCAATCCGAAATCATGTCACTAAGGGACACGTACATCAGTATAAATGACTTCATATCTGATGACCATAATTAACCCTCCGGGGTCCAAAGGCGTCTTTGGTGCATTTTTTCCTCTTCAACGTGAACTCCACTTAAAATACTCCATAATTCATAGTCATACACATACGTGTAATACATCATTCAAAACTGTGAAGTGTCTACTTTTATTTGAGTGCCTTCATAATAACAACAAAACACTGTACTTTTGGCAAATAAAGAAAATACCCAGGGTGTGCATTCAGACATCTCTGTGTCCTTGACCATCTTCCCGAAATACGTTACAAACATGAACTGATAACTCCGATAATACTTATCACAAGAACATGATACATAGCCCCTCCTTGAACCGCCACCTTATTGTGGTGGAGGGGTTTGCGTGCCTGAATGATCCTAGGAGCTATGTTGTCTGGGGCTTTCTGCCCCTGGTAGGGTCTCCCAAGGCAAACAGGTCCTAGGTGACAGGCCAGACAAAGAGCGGTTCAAAAACCCTTTATGAAGAAAATAATAACAAGGTCCGTGACGTCGCCCGGTACGGCGCAACCGGGGCCCCACCCTGGAGCCAGGCCCGGGGTTGGGGCTCGCATGCGAGCGCCTGGTGGCCGGGTCTTACCCCACAGGGCCCGGCCGGGCTCAGCCCGAAGGAGCGACGTGGGGCCGATCTCCTGTGGGCCCACCACCTGCAGGAGAAACCGTAAGGGGCTGGTGCAATGTGGATTGGGTGGCAGTCGAAGGCGGGAGCCTCGGCGACCCAATCTCCGGACACGGAATCTGACTCTAGGGACATGGAATGTCACCTCGCTGGGGGGGAAGGAGCCTGAGCTGGTGCGGGAGGTTGAGAGATACCGACTAGAGATAGTTGGGCTCGCCTCCACGCACAGCTTGGGCTCTGGAACCCAACTCCTCGAGAGAGGCTGGACTCTCTACTACTCTGGAGTTGCCCGCGGTGAGAGGCGGCGGGCTGGTGTGGGCTTGCTCATAGCCCCCCAGCTCAGCAGCCATGTGTTGGAGTTCACCCCGGTGAACGAGAGGGTCGTTTCCCTGCGCCTTCGGGTCGGGGAGAGGTCTCTCACTGTTATTTGTGCTTATGGGCCAAATGGCAGTGTAGAGTACCCGACCTTCTTGGCGTCTCTGGAAGGGGTGCTAGAAAGTGCCCCGACTGGGGACTCCGTCGTTCTACTGGGGGACTTCAACGCTCACGTGGGCAGCGACAGTGACACCTGGAGGGGCGTGATTGGGAGGAACGGCCCCCCCGAACTGAAACATATGTCTAATGAAAACCTGAAATGTCTATTTTAAATAAGGTAATTAAAATCGAAAGCAAATCTTGTCTTTTTGTGTAATCTGTATGTAATTATAGAGAGGTACAGTATTTCTGGCTCGACTTCATTAGCACTAATGTGATCCCACCTACCGCGTGCGTGCCATTCATATGAAAATTACCTGAGCAGGTTATGCAAACAAGATCAACGCCCCCAAACCATGCTAAAAGAAGCACAAAGTTTTAACAGATTCATTCACTTATCGATGTGCTGGGAAAATGAAATGCTTTAGAGCTGAGGAAGCTCTACAGATGTTCCTGGACAGCGAGGAAGAGTTCACCGTTTCCCCAGATGAAGAGCAGGACTCTGACGACAAACGTTTGTATTTTGAAGAGCGACTTGATGCAGCTAAGGATATAATTTCTGAAGAGTAAGTTTTACTTACAATTTTTGAAATCTTGTGTGATGTAAAATTATATATACTGTACTGAATACAGACTATTTGCAAGCAGATATTAAGAGCGCCTTTATAGAAACGTCTCGTAATTGGCAACTTTTATTTATTTTGTTGATGAGCTGTAAATGTGCCTGTATTTAGTATGTGTTTCTTGGCCTTATTTCAGCAACTTTAATTTTTTTTTTACTAACCACACACGAACATCATTTACTTAAAAATACAAACATGTACATACATTTTACATACATAATATTGTAGCCCAGTTTGTGCTGAATACAGTGTTATGTGATATTAGCCATTAAGTTGAAGTAACTGAAAAAAGACCAAATGTAAGACCATGTCAGAACCTCTGCCAGTGTCCCAAAATGGTCAGACTCCGGAGGGTTAAAGGGGTTGTAGTCATTTCAGTCAAGACCACTTGAGTCAAAATAAAGACAATTCTTTGACATATTTAATTTTTTTTTATTTGCAAGCTTATCAATTTTACATTTGCCAGTATGGCTCTGTTCTGAATTCCACTTTTCATGAGCTCCATGAAAGCTAGTCAGGGAACAGCAGCAGCTTCGTGGGGGGACAAACTCCCATTTAACTGGGAAAGTAGCCAGACAAAATACCCCAATTTAGAACAGAGCCTGCATTAGTGACAACAGAATGACACCGATTAAGTTAAACACACAGTTCCAAGGAGGAGCTAGGGGAGGAGGTGGGTTGCAGCAATGCAGAGGAAACAGACAAGCAGACAGACTGAAAAAGCATTTAAATAGGGCACCCTTTTTAAAAGGGACCAATAGCGCGCTTAGGAATCAGATCAGCTGATGGGCGGGGTTAGAAAATTGACATCAGCTGATAGCCAAGCTTGACTATGTGGCCTGCCTGAACTGACACTGAATGCTATATTTATGCTGAGCACTGTATATATTACCCTAAAACTATTACAACATCTGGGCCTACTCCCAAATGTCTTATGACACCAATTGTAATATTTTGTAAGGCATAATACTTTACTTTGGGGCATTCTTGAGTTTCAAGATTTTTCACATAACTCCACCCTTAGAGGCTGAAAAAGCCTCAACCAAACCTATGTTGCAGTAATCCTGACATAACCACTAAACCTTATGAACATCAACAGGGGCTAAAACCAAAAAATGAAATCACATTTAAATAAAACAAAAAAAATTTCAAAGAACATTTAAACAAACCAGCCATGCCCGGCCCGAGACTTGAACCCACAAGTGTTCATTCCAGTATTTTGCACATGTACTACTAGAATGTATAATATGTATTCTGGTCGGCACTGCTTTTGTGTATTGTCTTGTAGTGTTTTGTATTGTTTGTGCGCATTGACTTCTGTCTCATACTGTGTACACAGCAGGTTGTACAGATGCACTTTATGTATCTAGGACTAACTTACTTTAAGTCCTTAACTCTATCCTTGTTCTATGTAGCTCCATAGTTCTCTAGAAATGCTGTCTCATTTCACTGTGTACTGTGTCAGATACATATGGTTAAAATGACAATAAAAGCTTCTTGACTTGACATGATTTTGGAATCGGAGTTGCCGCTGACTGCTACTGCCACACCGCCATCTTGGAACATCAATAATGACCTCAGAAATAATGCTGACCGTTATTTCATCAGAAGGACTTGGTTGTACAATTCTACTTGACTATAAACTTGTGAAGAAAGGACATTATTTACATTTACATCATTTACTGTCCAGTGTCACACAAATGAGAATGGGTTCCCTTTAGAGCCTGGTTCTTCTCAGGGATTTTTTTCCTTGCCACCATCACATCAGCCTTGATCATTAGGGATAAATGTTAGAGAGAAATAGCAACTCAAACTTTATCATCTTTATTCTATATTTCTATACTTCTGTAAAGCTGCTTTGAGACAATGTCCATTGTTAAGTGTAGTGTTTTTAGTATAGAAACATATAATATTAATAAAGTATAGAAACATATAATAATAATTATAAAGTTTTAAGTTAAGTTACTATTTATCTCTAAAATTGATCCCTAATGAAAAAGACTGGGGTGATGTAATGTGATGAGATGTAATGTACTGAGTAAAAAGTGTCTGAATATTATAAATATAATGTGATGATTTACCTTATTCAAATACATGGAAAAATCAATTCAATTAATAAAAACTTAAATCACAGAGGAGATTCTTTACATTAAAACTGTTAAACTCCTGAAATCTGTAGATGATACGACGCTCATCGGTCTCATCGGTCTCAAGATGGCGATGAGTCTCATTAACGGCAGGAGGTGAAGCGGCTGGTGCTATGGTGCAGTCTGGACAGTCTGGAGTTGAACACCCTCAAAGCTGTGGAGATGATAGTGGACTTTAGGAAAGACCCCTCAACACTACTCCCCCTGACAATATCCAACAGCCAGGTGTCATCTGTGGAGGCCTTCAAGTTTCTGCACATTACCATTTCCCAAGACCTGAAATGGGAGTGCAACATAAAATCTATCATCAAAAGGCCCAGCAGAGGATGTAGTTTCTACATCAACTAAGGAAGTTTGGTCTGCCACGGGAGCTGATCATCCTGTTCTACACTGCAGTCATTGAATCTGTCCTGTGCACATCCATCACCATCTGGTTTGGTGCAGCAACTAAACAGGACAGGAGCAGACCGCAATGCACAGTAAAAACAACAGAAAATATAAATGGCGCCCCCCTGCCCACTCTCCAGGACTTGTACGACACAAGAACCAGAAACCAGGCCGTAAAAATCACTACAGACCCTTCACACCCTGGACACTCCCTCTTTCAGCTCCTCCCTTCTGTCAGGCACTACAAAACTTTGCTTATTAAAAGAGGAGCAGTTTCTTTCCCCAGACAATCACTCTAACAACTCACCATCATTATATTCACTGCTTCATATCTATAAGTCCTTCATTATCAGGACTGTCAGTCATCACATCATCTGTATATATTACACACTACTGCTGCTGTATATTGTACAAAAAGCATAATATTACACAATATTGTTATTTGCACTCCCACACTTTATGTACATAACTGATCGTTCATATTCTATATTTATATTTTATATATTTTATTCATTCTATATTCATATTTTATACTCATTCTTTCTATATTGTATCTCATCGTCTGCATCATTTTCTTGTATAGTTTGTATAGTATAGTGTTATTTATGTCTGTACTTTTGAGAGTCACAAACTGCTGGAACCAAATTCCTTGTTTGTGTCAACATCAACACACTTGGCCAATAAACCTGATTCTGATTCTGAATTTAAAAAAAGCCTGAGCTCCTTTTTTTCTGTAAAGCAGCAGCTTCTCTCTCTCTCTGTTACACTATAACACAAAACTTAGAAAACGAAACATAACCAACCTACGAACCAACCAACAAACCCACTCATTCTCTCAGTGCAGGAAAATGGCAGAGGCCAGTATTTCAGTAGATCAGGATCAGTTCAGCTGTCCAGTGTGTCTGGATCTCCTGAATGATCCAGTGGCTGTTCCCTGTCGTCACAGTTTCTGTAAGATGTGTATCAATGGCTGCTGGGATCAGGAGGATGTGACGGGCGTCTACAGCTGTCCTCAGTGTAGAGAGACTTTCACTCCAAGGCCTGTTCTATACAGGAAAAACATGCTGGCTGAAGTGGTGGAGAAACTGAAGAAGACTAAACTCCAAGCTGCTTCATGATACAGTTTCAGCTAAAGCAGAAAGAACTAAAAAACAGGTGAGAACTGGATATTATTATTCTTAAGTCAATTTCTACAAATTCTAATCTAATTTCTATTCAGGTGATCTGATTGGTTATATGACTGGCATTCAGTGTAAGGTGGATTTTTATTACAAGTCAAAGTGTGTTTTGTAAAGATGTGTGAAACAGCTCAGACCAGTCAGTGTACTTTAAACAGCCAACGGCATAACGATGATGATGATGATGATGATGGTGATGATGAAGATATTTAACAAGGTCAATTTATATTTACTTTATATTTATATATGCACACACACTACAAATTCAAATTTAATTTTAATTCAGTTTATTTTAACAATTCATATTGTCTCAAAGCAACTTTACAGAAGTATAGAAACAGAAGAAAGAGAAAATTTAATAAAATAAATATAATAAGAAAAACAAGAATAAAAATTAATAAATGAATGAATACAATTCAAGTTTAAAATTAATTTAAAATATTAATGTAAAATGTAAAATACTATACATCTAGGCCAGGCAAGGCAAGTTTGTTTGTATAGTACATTTCATACACAGAGGTCATTCAAAGTGCTTTACATAGAAATTAGAAAACAATTTACAGTACAAGAGAAAAAAATATATTTAAAAATAAGAGACACAGGATAAAATCATAATAAAAACAAAGAACAATTAAAAAAATGTGATTTTAATAAAAACAGTTTAAAATAGTTTTAAAAAAGAATAAAACAGGAGTAAAAGTGATTTGGATCTACATATAACATATGGTGTAATACCAGTGGAAGATGTTTAAGGTCATTTTCGAGTACAAACAACACCTTCAACTAAACGAGTGAGTGAAAGTGATTATGGAAATGTAAAAAGAACCCTGAGCTGGAGATCTGGGGGGTATTCCAGAAAGCAGGTTATGTGACATACCTGGGTATGTTTAAGGGTAAGTTGGTGGATAACCTTAACTTTCGGTTCCAAAAACGGAGGTAACTTTCTGGGTATGTATGTAACCATAGCAACTGACTCTCTGAAGATAACCTGCTCGGGAGCAGGTTATGTTTCAGTGTAACTTCGTTGCAGAAGGTTGGTGAGCATGGCGTGCCCTTTTGATGAGGATCCTGTGGACGTAGAAGCATAAATTATACAAGTTTTTTTATAAGACCGCATATTGATGTTTGCATACCCTAATGAATATTTGAAAGAGCGTTTTTGTTTTTCAAAAGATTCGTTAGTTTATTTAACACGTCTTTTAAAACCGCATATCGCAAATATGACAAACCGCGGTTCTGCGCTTAGCACTTAGGTTTTTTGCGTCTGGCCTTTTTTTGTACAGTGTGGGCGATTCAGAGCATGTGGGAAAGGCAACTGCGTGTAGAGCCGTTCGTACAGTATGTCTGGCACTTAAACAGTTCTTACCCACGTTTGTGCAGTTCCCTGGCCATAAACCTCTGCTTGTTATTAAAGACGAATTCCACAGAGTGGCAGGTTTGTCCTTTGTAGTAAAATCTATGACACATATTTAGTCATGTTATTTATATCTATACATGTATTCATTAGGTGCACACACACTTCATACTTCCATAACTTTGTTTCATGGTTTCCAAATGTAATTGGGTGCATTGATGGCACTCACATTCCTATTAAAGCTCCACCAATAAATGAGGGAGACTATGTTAATAGGAAATCTATTCATAGTATCAATGTGCAGGTAACAACTTAATTTTTTTCCTTCTTAAAATCATTAAAGTCATTACTTTTTCCACTAACTAGGTAATATGTGAGGCAACCCAAATCATTACAAATGTCGAGGCAAAATGGCCAGGATCTGTGCATGATGCCAGAATTTTCCACGAGTCATCATTATGCCAGACATATCAGCAGGGTATGTTTTGCTTTATACAATTGTTTTTTTTTTCCTTTTTACATTCTATTTGTGTTGTAGACTTCAATCATTACAATACAGTACAATGGTTACTTGCTGGGGGACAGAGGATACCCTTGTCTGCCTTATTTAATGACACCCTACCCTGAACCTGGACCACAGACACGGTTTAACCTGGCTCACAACCGAACATGGGCCAAGGCGGAGATGACTATAGGGATCCTCAAATCTCGGTTTCAGTGTCTGCGTAGGCTCCGGGTTAGTCCAGAGAGGGCATGCGACATTTTAGTGGCTTGTGTTGTGCTTCACAATATTGCCACTATAAGAGGAGAGAGCTGCCCTCCTTGTATTGAGGAAGATGGCCCAGAGGAACACCTACAGACTTTAGAGGCCAACAGAGACAGAAGACCTTTGAGAGACAGGATCTGTCAATTACTTTTATTAATTTTTTTTGCACTAGTCTGCCAGGCAGGTTATTTCTTTATTCCCTGAAAAACAAAAGTAAAATTCAATAAAAAATGTTTTTTTATATTGCTTTACACATACACACTCACGCAACACTTATCATGCAACAGATTAATATTCAGACAAGTTCTCACCTTAAGGCGATGCTCCAGTAATTCAATTTCATGTGCTGCTTTTTTAATGAGGAGCCTTTTCTCTTCCATTTGAAGCTGTATAAGGTCCATCTCCATGTCACTTTTTCTTATTTGTTTTTGAAGATGGACCTTATACAGCTCCTTTGCTGGCAACTAAGAAGGTGGAAAAAAAAATGTAATGAGATTGTTTGGTCAGACAATAAAATTTAAATATGGACACCTGGACACAAATTCTTACCCTGCTTAGATTGTGTGCTGAGGTTGAAGGACCCTCATGTGTGGGCAAATCCCTAGGTATGTACTGTGAAAGGACAATGACAGTTTGTTACTCTAATGCAAAAATGGGCCATACATTATAAATGGTATGCATCATACCTCAGTGGATCTACCAGCATTGTCCACTTCTGTCACAGCAGATGTGGCCTCTTCATCATCATCTTCATCCTACAGGAGAAATATTCAAGTATACATTATCCGGCAAAAAAAAAAAAACAAAAAACAAAAAAAAACCTAAAAGCATCTAAAGGTAACTGACAACAAATCACTTACAACTGTGACAGTGTCACGATGTAACATGGTGTGACAAAGGCAATTGAGGATCCAAATGCAGTTTACCAATTTAATGAAAAAAACGAGAAACAGGCAGGCAAAACAGGTCAGAACACAGAACAGGACAGGGAACAGGAACAGACAACAGAATACACTAAACACCAACAACGACTCACAACAAGAAAAATGAACAAACAGTGTATATATAGTAAACAGGGACCAATCACAAGGCAGAGACAATCAGAGACAAAGACAAAACACCTGGGGAAGAGATGGAATGCAATTAGTGTCCATGGTAAGGAATGAGTGGGTGGAGCAAACAATTAAAATCAGGGAGAGACGGCAGACAGAAACAAGGGGAAACACAGACAGACACATTACAGACAGACTGTGATCTGTCTGGAGGATCCAATAATACAATCCATCCATCAGTATCTATAAGAACACACAACCCATTAAATTCTCAATATTATCAAAGAAAATAATACATGAAAAGAGTAACATGTCAGACTAAGATCACAGTAGCCTATACATCATATGCAGTTAAATAAAATAAGCCTATATAAAAAAAATTTATCTTGTTCAAAAAGCCTTTAAGTGACAGAGATAGTAATTTATTAGGACAAAAATTAAAACAAGTCATAGAGGTAAACTTACATTTCACCATTTTTTCACCATCACTTGTGGTGCATGGTGTGTGCGCGAGGAACTGCCCCCAGGAATGCCAGCAACCACTGGTCGTTAAGGGACAGAGCCAGCTCCTCAGATGGGGTGAGGGGAGGTGGTGGTGGGCCCCCGCCAGTTAGACAGGCTTCAGTCTTCTTTCTATTAGCTACATGACAGAATGAATATACTAAATCCTGTTATAACAATGGTTCAGTAATTGTGTAATAAAATATTACCTTTTTGCAGAATGTTTTTGTGTTTCATTTTGACTTGGCTTAAATTACAAATTTGGTATTGGCTCCCATTTTATTATAATGCAAAATAATGAAGTATGACTTATACATCCTTTTGAATATGTTATATCACTATGAAAGCATTTACTTTTCTTGCCATTTATTTCTTTAGTTTAAAATAATAATTTCTTATTTAATAAGGTGTAATCCTTCTGGAGCCACAAGAACTTTAATACACTCACGCATTTACTCTGTCCGTTATTTTTTGCCAAGCCAACTCTCTTGCTTCAGCCGATGTAGCTGTATTGCTTCTTTTTAATATTATTGGCTTAAATTCCTCATAAGTGTGCATTAAAACCTCCAACTTCGCCTCTGTGAAATACGCCGCTCTCTTTTTTTCGCTTTGAATTTTCCATGGTGATCCATTGAAAATGTCTTTCTATATGCACTGTGCACGCGCATAAACTCTGGGTAACCAGTTGGAGGTTGATTAAACTAACTCTTCTCAGGTGTTTTGGAACCGACATACTCATGGTATGCCTGTTTGGGGTAAATCAACCCAGAGGTTATGATTTATCAAATGGTAAGTTAACCAAGCTTTCTGGAATACCCCCCTGGGAAGCTTCTGCTCATAGTTTGGTCTAGATATATTTGTCCTGATCCAGGTTGAGGAGCCTCTGGTGGTAACCAGGAGAGTTCACCCTGGTGGGACTCCACATCATCACAGGGCACCATGTTAAGAGCAGTGTGATATAAAGAGATCAGCAGGAAAGGAGAGGGTGATGAGTGTGATGATGTGTGCTGGGGACAATGTAGTAGTTTCTTATTTAATTACAGCTACAATTCTTTGTATTTTACTTTTATTTCTATTAATTAAACCTATTTTATTTGGTCTCAGAATGAGTTAAAGGAGCTGAAACAGACTGTGGACATTATTAAGGTGAGGAGGAAACTGAGAGATTCACATAAACACACACATTATAGAGTCACTGTGAGAGATAGAGTTGATCTTTAAATGGATGTGTGTGTGTGTGTGTGTGTGTGTGTGTGTGTGTGTGTGTGTGTGTGTGCGCGCGCACATGTGTGTGTGTCCAAAAAGTGCTCGGAGGTGACGGAGCTGATCAGAGCTCAGGAGAAAGATGAAGTGAGTCGAGCTGAACGACTCCTGAAACAACTGGAGCAGGAGATTGCTGATCTTAAGAGAAGAGTCACTGAGCTGGAGCAGCTTTCACACACACACGATGACATCCACTTCCTCCAGGTAACACTCACTGTCTGATCTACAGAGGGCGCTGTTCCTCACAAAGTTTCCTCCTAAAAGCTCATTACAGCAACAAGAAATGTTCCTGCCTGAGATCACAAGTGTGTCTTTGTTCTGATTCAGTCTGAGATTCATTCGTTCCTCTCGTCCACTTTTCTCCTTCTCTATGATGTGTTTCCTTTCTGTAGAGTTTCCCGTCTCTCTGTGTTTCTCCTGGATGTGACGACTCACCCAGCTTCACTGTCAATCAACATCTCATTTGATGGTGTGAGGAAATCTCTCTCAGATCTGAAAAAACGAGTCGAACAAATCTGTGAGGAGGAATTCAACAAAATCAGACCACAAGGTGAACAAACAAACATTGTTTCTGTATCACAGTAAAAAGAGCCATAAAATTCATCTAACAGAAATAAGAAGTAAGCAGGAACAAGACTGCAGAAAATCACACAGTATTAGCATCAGTCTTGTAAATGACATCAAGATCAATTTAGCAGACAAACAAAGTACAAATCTTACATTTGTGGAGAAAATCGTAGCTGATGAATAAATTGAGATGGTGACATTGTTGACGTCTGAAATAAATGTGAGGAAGCAAATTTTTCACATTCACACTTTAAACTGTTTCCACCTCATTTTTCTGTCTCCATTTTGTATCTGTGTCTCCATTTTGTCTCTGTGTCTCCATTTTGTCTCTGTGTCTCCAAAGATGCAGCAGTTCAGATGATTTTACCTTCAGAACCAAAGAGCAGAGAAGATTTTCTGCAGTGTAGGTTTAACACACACACAGACAGACACACACACAGAGAGACACAGACACACACCCAGACACACACACACACACACACAGACTCACACACACACACAGACTCACACACACACACAGACACACACACACACACACAGAGACACACACACACACACCCAGACACACACACACAGACTCACACACACACACAGACACACACACACACACAGACACACAGACACACACACACAGAGACACACACACAGAGACACACACACAAACACACACAGAGAACAGCCCATCATGCGAAACCCAAAGGTTCAGGGCACCACGTGTAACCCGTGCCGCTCGTTTATGCCCAGCGTGATGTGCGGCTAGTGACACCGGGTATTAAAACTTGGTCTGCATTGTGTTGCGTTGTGTGATGCAAAGACAGACACGGGACAGCTGGCAGACAAATAAGCAGCCTCAGATTGAGTGGCCCTTATAACACTCTCTTCCATTGAATCACATTTCAAATGGGCAGAGAGAAAACAAGAAAATGAACATAAAATAGTATACAGAAAAGATACCTGTTTAACAGAGACAAATAAGCAGCCTCAGATTGAGTGGCCCTTATAACACTCTATAAAACAAATGATGCACCTCTATTAGTATGCGCTGGTCTCACATAAAAACAAATATACCTCAAAGAATGTAAAATGACGAAAATAATCCCAAGAATAAATAAAATAGTACTTTACACATAAATTTGGGTGGAAAACCAATATAAAAAATATAATCAAAATAAGGATTACATTAAATTAACAGGATGACAAAAGAAACCTACCTCTTCCATTGAATCACATTTCAAAAGGGAAGAGGAGGAGTTAGGACAGGACAGAGGTAAAAGGAATAATTGTAAAAGAAACAAGAAAGAAATGGCAGAAGGAGTGGGATAGTGGAACAAAAGGTAGACACTTTCATCATGTTCAAGTGAACGTAGGGCTAGAAAGAAGAAAGTTTGGCAACAGGAAAGAAGATGTACTTATAGAGTGTGATGCATATGCAGGAGCAAGAAATAAATTAATTCAAGCTCTGCGATCGTTTGGTATAAATGATTTCTCCCTTCGGGTTCTATTAGGAACGAATCAAAGCAGTTTAGGATATTCCAGGAATTAGTTATTTTCTTAAAACAAACAAAACTGATCAATAGAATTTAACATACAGTTGTATTATTAATTTTTATTTTATTTCTTTATTTCTTTCTTTTTTTTTTCCTTTTCCAAACCATTATGCGCTCCACACATTATGTGCACCATTATGCACTCCACACTCCAGTCCAGTAGGTGGCAGTAATTGAACCTAAAGTTGGTTTGCCATCCACCAGTAAAAATCAGAAGAAGAAGAAGAAGACGTTAGGACAGGAAATTAGGTTATACTGTGACCACGCAACACTTAAAGGAGAAGCACACCTTTATCAGGTATCATAAAATGTACAAGAGAACAATTTTGTGGAGAATTATAACAATATTTAGTTGTATAATTTGTATACATTTTACATAGAGAATACCTTTATTGTTCCATAAGTAATATCTGTGTGGAGAGAAGTAATAATGTGAATATGCGGCCAACTTTACTTAAGACGCCGAGGCGCTTTTTTCCTTCTCGATAGGTGAGTAACGTTGGTTTTGCTTTGTTACACAGAACTAATATATGCCTTTGTCCTTTACATGATTATGCTTGTGTGGCATTTTTGCTTGTTTGTTTATCTGCAATCGTATTGTTCTTCCCTTCAGCTATGATAAAGACACGTTTCTTTCCATTAGTTGCCTGGGTTACGTATGTATGTGTGGGCGGAGCTATCAGGGGTGGGACCTATTTGGGTTAGGGGCGTGTTTGTTTTTGGTGATTTCAAATGTCATCTTTGGCTTTCAAACAATGTACACGCCACCTTTAAGAAGAGGGATGTAACATATTGTATATGTTATACATATATGAGGTTATGAGGACATCTAGTGGTCATCTGTGTATGTTTTGTTACTGAAGTCAGAAGAATAAAGTGAAGGAGCAGCAGCTCGTGTTTGTTTGTCTGTCTAAAGACCAAAACACACACCAGCACAATAATCTGATGAAACAAGCCAAGATCTGGTCTAACGTGACCACCACAGTGTAGCCTTCAAGAAAGCACTCATAGAAATAAGCCTACCTTCATGGATAAGTGTGTATTTGAGGTCCCCTTCTCTCTTTATTTCCCAGCGTACAAACAAAATAAGCTCTAGCACTGATGACAACAGCTCCAACTGCACACACTTTTCTCACATCCACATCTTTGTTTTTGTCCTGAATCCTGGTTCAGTAAACTCTCATCTGTTCATCTGCTTTACTACTGCAGCCGTAAAATATTCACCCAACATCAGAATGGATAAAGAGAAAAGAATGAAGGAAGCAAACAATTTCTTTCTTCCTTTCTTCCTCACTTCTGATAGGAGCGGTGATGGCACAAGTTTGTTATTTTAATTCAGTTAATTATTTAATGAACCACCTACTAAATTTCAGTCGGGACCACTTGAGTCAAAATAAAGACAATTCTTTGACATATTAAAAATTTTTTATGTGCAAGCTTATAAAATTTACATTTGGCAGTATGGCTCTGTTCTGAATTCCCCATCCTTTTCATGAGCTCCATGAAAGCTAGTCAGGGACAGCAGCAGCTTCTGGGGACAGTCTCCCATTTAACTGGGAAAGCAGCAAGACAAAATCCCCCAACTTAGAACAGACCCTGCATCAGTGACAACAGAATGACACTGATTAAGTTAAACACAAAGTTCAAGGAGGAGCTAGGGGAGGAGGTGGGTTGCAGCAAAGCAGAGGAAACAGCCAAGCAGACAGACTGGAAAGGGACCAATAGTGCGCTTAGGAATTAGATCAGCTGATGAGCGGGGTTAGAAAATTTGATATCAGCTGATAGCCGTGCTTGACTATGTGGCCTGCCTGAGCTGACGCTGAACGCTCTATTTCAGTCAGGACCACTTGAGTCAAAATAAAGACAATTCTTTGACATGTTTACATTTTTTTATTTGCAGGCTTATAAAATTTACATTTGGCGGTATGGCTCTGTTCTGAATTCCCCATACTTTTCATGAGCTCCATGAAAGTCAGAGAACAGCAGCAGCTTCTGGGAACAATCTCCCATTTAACTGGGAAAGCAGCAAGACAAAATCCCCCCAAACAGACCATACCAGGCAATCCTCACTGGCTCTTCCTGCTAACTGAAGAGCCAGCAGAGGATTAAAGTGAGCATTTCACTATCCAGTCTTATTAGTAAAATACCCAGAGCAGAGGACATGTTATTATCAGGCACAGAAAGCAGTTCCTTTCCTTTACTAGCAACCACTGACCATTAACCACCCCCACCCCAAAACCAACAGAAAGCACAGCATCTGTATATGATTCAAGGGCTGCAGAAGACTCCAGAACATCATGATGAGAGAAAAGAAAAAACAAAAAAGAAATGCGATCCCAATATTCCAGAACCTTTTTTAACGTTCCACGCCTTGTTCAGCTACTTTTAGGGACAGCAGCAGAGGAGAGCTAGCAGCAAAGCTAGCTCAATCACAAACAGAACATGAGGAACCAAGTGCCTCCTGCCTGAATATCCCCCGAGTAGCCATCCCTCTAGGATCCATCGCACAACCCGAGAAAGGAGACTTCCAAAAGGCCCAACAAGAAATCCTCTTAGCTTCCTTTTCCTACAAAGAATCAACAATTTCAGGTTCTTTAACAGCAGAAAGCAAATTATTATCAGCAAACGAATGAGTAGGCAACCAAGACACTCCTGCTTTACCAGCTTTGGAATGTTACTTTTTTTTTTAAGAACAGAAACACAATACAAGCAGAGCCAGTAGCCGTCGATGATCAATCCACCAGGTCACTATCTTTCTTTCGCTGGACACTGCTGCAGAGCTTCTACAAGGAGGAGAGAAATTTAATCAAGCTTTTCATTGCTGGCTATCATCTAACGATTGTCAAGTTAAGAAGTTAGACCATTTGTCAGTAAATATTTCCTGCATAAAGTATCATAACAGCCTAGCAAGTCCTAGCATAACATTACATAAGGCCTAGCAAGGCATGGCATTACGTATCACAACAGCCTAGCGAGGCACAGCATAACGTATCATAATGCCTAGGAAGTCCTGGCATAACGTATCATAACTGCCTAGCAGGGCATAGCATAACATAACATAGCCTAGGGAGGAATCGCATAATGTAACATAACGCCTAACAAGACATGGCATAATGTATCACAACAGCCCAGTGAGGCACAGCCCAACGTATCACAACAGCCTAACGAGGCATAGCACGGCGCATCACAACAGCCCAGCAAGGCATAACCCAGCGTAACGAAACACAACACGGCCCAGCAAGGCACAGCACACCACAACACATCACAGCCCAGCAAGGTATCCCATAACGTAACGCAAAACAGCCCAGCACGGCACAGCACAACGCAACATAATGCCTAGCAAGGCAACGCATTACATATCACTACTGTCCAGTGAGGGACAGCACAACGCATCACAACAGCCAACGAGGCATAAACACAGCGCAACGCAACACAACACGGCCCAGCAAAGCACAGCACAACATAACGTACCACAACATAGCCCAGCAAAGCATAACACAACGTAACCCAACACAGCCTAGCGAGTCACAGCCTAATGTAACCCAACACAGCCCAGCGAGGCATAGCACAACGCAACACAGCCCAGGAGGGCAGAGCACAACGTAACACAAACACAGCCCAGCGAGGCATAGATAATGTAAAATAATGCCTAGCAACGCATGGCATAATGTACCATTACAGCCTAGGGAGGCATAGCATAACATACCAAACGCCTATCGAGACACAGCATAACGTATCATAACAGCCCAGGGAGGCATACCACAACGCAACATAACGCCCAGCAAGGCACGGCACAACGTATCATAACAACCGAGCGAGGCACAGCATAACGTAACAAAAACGCCTTGCAAGGCACGGCCTAACATATCATAACAGCCTAGCGAGGCACAGCACGACGCATCACAACAGCCTAGAGGGGTACAACATAGTGCAACGTAACCTAACATGGCCTAGCAATACATAGCATAACGTAACGCAACACAACATAGCCTAGCAAGGCACAGCACAACATCCCATAACACAGCCCAGTGAGGCATAGCATAACGCATCATAACAGCCTAGTGAAGCACAACATAGCGTAACGTTACCTAACACGGCCTAGCAAGGCACTGCAATACAACATAGCCCAGCAAGGCACAGCACAACACACCATAACACAGCCTAGCTAGGCATAGCATAACGTACCATAACAGCCTAGCGAAGCATAACATAGCGTAACTTAACCTAACATGGCCTAGCAAGGCATAGCATAACGCATCACGACAGCCTATAAAGGCACAGCCCGACATATCACAACAGCCTGCGAGGCACAACATAACGTAACCTAACATGGCCTAGCAAGGCACAGCACAACGCAACGCAACACAACATAGCCCAGCAAGGCACGGCACAACGCATCATAACACAGCCTAACGAGGCATAGCATAACACATCATAACAGCCTAGCGAGTCCTAGCATAACGCAACATAATGCCTAGCGAGGCATAGCATAACGTAAGCTAACAATCGTATTAGACCAACAGACGACCGACCATTCAGGTTACCATATCGCAGAATGTCGCCTGCTTATTATCATAAATTGAAAGAGACTTTGGATGAGATGGAGGCAAAATACATAATTCGTAAATCCTTTAGTGAATTTGCCTCTCCCTTGGTTCTCGTGTGGAAAAAGAACGGCGATCTACGAATGTGCACAGACTTCAGATGGCTTAATGCCAGAACTGCAAAAGACGCCCATCCACTTCCACACCAGAGCAATGTCCTGGCTGCGTTTGGAGGGAATATGTTCTTTAGCACCATGGACTTGATGGCTGGCTATTACAACATACCCCTCCATGAGCATGACAGGAAGTATACTGCATTTTTCTCACCGTTAGGATTGCACGAATACAATCGTCTCCCACAAGGGCTGTGTAATAGCCCAGCCACATTTAAGAGCATGATGCTTACCATATTTGGTGACCAGGACTTTTTGAGTCTACTGTGTTACCTTGATGACTTGTTGGTGTTTGCCAAGTCTGAGGAGGAGAGCTTAGGGTTGGAAATGGTATTTCAACACCTGAAAGAGCATAACTTGAAACTTTCCCCTTCAAAATGTCAGTTTTTGAGGTGCTCAGTTAAATTTCTGGGTCATATAATTTCCCAGCACGGAATTTCGAGGGATCCAGATAAAGTGGAAGCCATAGACAATAGTGGGAGAGACTGATTTGATGGAGTTAGATGGTGTCACGCCATCGCCTTCCAAACTGCGTTCCTTCTTAGGGATGGTAATCTATTACCAACATTTTATTGAAAACTGTTCTGTACTGGCCAAACCCTTGCTCTGTTTGGTGGTCAGAAAAGGCCTCGTAATTCCGCAACCAGAAAAAGGCCATTGCTGTTCCGCAAACTTGGCCCAGATGATTGGACCCAGGAGTGTAAACAAGCGTTTCTGTATCTTAAAGCAGCAATGAGGAAGTACTTTTGGCTCAGCCTGACTTTAGTAAGCCATTCATTTTATCTGTCGATACGTCTACAGCTGGACTTGGTGCAGTATTGCATCACAACAGTGACAAAGCACAACCAATAGCTTTTGCCAGCAAATCTCTAAATCATGCTCAGGCAAAATATCCTGTGCCTCGCCTTCTCCGCCTTGAATTCTTTGCAATGAAATGGGCAATTTGTAATAAATTCAGCCATTGGTTGCATGGTCATAGGTTCACTGTGTAGACTGACAACAATCCCTTGAAGTACATACTGACCAAGCCCAGGTTGGATGTCTGCAAGCAGCGCTGGGTGGCGCAGTTGGCACCATTTGACTTTGACATCCAGTATATTCCAGGCACTAAAAATGTGGTGGCTGATGCCCTCAGCAGAGAGCCTTTTGTGCAGTCTAAAATTTTGCACAGATTGACGAGGGCTCTTTATTCTACCCTTCTTAAGCAGGCAGCCAATTTCAAAATGGATGATGTTCAGAATATGTTTTGGCTCTCTGCAAAGCTTCCTGAGATGAGGGGTGTGCATGCTCAGTTTGAGTCTGGAGACGCTACCAGTAAAGCTGTGCATGCTGCAGGAAGTGTACATGTGCGCAGTGATGAGGTTTCTGCTGTCATTCAAACACACAAGCATTGGGTAGATGCAGGTACTTTAAACTAGCTTTGCTAAACCTGCGCAATTTTGCGTAAAATCCCTGGACCTCACACCTACCAGCATCCCTACAGCTCCATTGTTCTCCTCCTTTTGTTGTGCAAACGGCCCCATCACCTGTGAGGCCTGGCTCATTTGCATTTGTTCACTCAGAGTAGCTCAGATCCAAGGCAGGCCAAACCTCTGTCTGTGACGGAAACCTTCAAGGCCTATCTATACAAAATAGTCTGTTTAATTTATATAAAAAAAAATGTGTGCTAAGGTTTGTCATTGCCATAGTACATATCATATTTATACAACCCTTGTGCAGACCTGGGGTCTATTTGACTCATCTGGAAAGTTTAATGTGTCATAACTTGGGTTTCCTTCCACATATTTGCCTGAAATTTACCAAGATTGTTCCAAATTATGAGCTCTGCAAGTAAAATGAACTGTGAAAATCTTAAAAGGGGGGAATCACACCTTGGGACCTGCACCAGAAAGTAAAAAATCCAGTATTTCTAGTGATAAGAGCTATTTCGCATGTGCAGTACATAGAATCTCTTGTTGCAATGGGGCAGAACCTGGTGCCTATTTTCAATCATGATGAACTTCTTACCAAGCAAGTCAATGATGCTGTTGTCGGTCGGGTCAAGTTTTTTATTAACCGTGGTCGTCGTCCCTCTAGACGAGAAAAATTTCATGGATCACGTGGGGCATTAACCCTCAGGGGTCTAAGGGTATTTTGGGGTCTGGAGAAGTTTTGACATACCCTGATATTTGTGCTTTTTTCAGTTGCTTATGAAGATATAAATGGCTAAAATCTAATATCAGTGTAATCAGCACAAACTGGACTACAATAATATGTGAGCAGCATGTATGTACATGATTGTGTTTTTGAGAAAACAATGTTTATGCGTGGTTAGTGAAAAATGAAACATTATAAATCACTTGAATAAGGCCAAAAAACACATACAGAACATTGCTTCACAGGACTTTTGAGAACTGGATCTTGTATCCTAATGTTCTTGCTTCAAAATTATGTGAAAATCATCTTGGTTACTTGCTCACAGAAAACAATATATTGATTTAAATTTTATAAGACATTTTTTGTTTGTAAAGGGCATATGCGAATAGGTGTTAACTATCATGCATATTAATGTTATTCACACCTGAGAAGACAAAGGCCTGCATAATGAGCTGAATAATCACTGAATAATAGCCTTTCAGGTAAGTGTGTGACTGAGAGAGGAGTTACAAGAATGTGGAGATTACAAGAAGAAGGAGTTAAAAGAATGTGAAGAAAAAATAAATGTGTATATTTTGTGTTTGTAGTTTATTTAGAATATTTAACTACTGCAAACAGTGCCAGACAAGAGATAAGTACTAAAAAAATCCTAAAATCCACATAAAGTGCATGTGTGCCAGACAAGAGACCGAGCAAACAGACATTATACTACAAGACAGATGCTTAAAATGAATAAAAAAGTAACAATATGTATACAAGTAACATTGTATATGACCAACACAACATGGCTCTGTTAAAATCTTTAATGGAATCTTTTTTAATCTTTAATGAAATCTGTTAAAACTTTGTGCTTCTTACAGCAATGTTTGGGGGCATTGATCTTGTTTGCATAGCCCACGTCAGGTAATTTCCATATGAATGGCGTGCACGCAGTAGGTGGGATCACATTAGCGCTAATGAGGTCGAGCCAGAAAAACTGTACCTCTCTTTACTTACATACAGATTACACAAAAAGACAATATTTGCTTTCGATTTTAATTACCTCATTTAAAAGTAGACATTTCAGGCTTTCATTAGACATATATATATATATATATATATCATGTTTGTGTGATAAGTATTGGCGGAGTTATCAGTTCATATTTGTAACGTGTTTCAGGAAGATGGTCAAGGAGACAGAGATGTCTGAATGCACACCCTGGTTATTTTCTTTATTTGCCAAAAGCACAGCGTTTTGTTATTATGAAGGCAGTCAAATAAAAGTGCACACTTCACAGTTTTGAATGATGTTTTACATGTATGTGTATGATTAAGAATGACGGAGTATTTTAAGTGGATTTCATGTAGAAGAGGAAAAAAGCGCCAAAAATGCACCTGCGAGCCTGTCAACCCCAGAGGGTTAAGGATATTGAGACAGTGGGGTAAACTGACCACACGCTTGGGGATAGTATATCGTGTGTCCAAGCACCCAGTGACAAAACAGAAAGCTTACCAATATGTTGTGCCTGAATCGCTCCGAATGGCAGTGTTGAAAGCCATTCACAATGATGTGGGCCATCAGGGTCAGCAGCGCTCATTGGGATTGGCCAGACAGAGGTTTTATTGGGATACCATGGAGAAAGATGTTATGGGTTGATGTTATAAGATGAAAGGGTTATGTCCACAACTGTAAGATATGCATTGTGAGTAAAGCTCCTGAGCCAGAGGCTAGGGCCCCATTAGTTTCCAGTACCACTTGGTCACCACTCAAATTAGTCTGTATAGACTTTTGGTCCACTGAAGACCACAACAATAAGTCTGTTGACGTTTTAGTAATCACTGACCATTTCACGAAGTTTGCGTGTGCATATCCTTGTTCTAATCAATCTGTGAGAACAGTGGCACAGGTTCTTTGGAATAATTTCTTTTGTGTATATGGTTTTCACTCTGACCAGGGTGCCAATTTTGAGAGTTTGTTGATTGCGGAGCTGTGTCAGTTGGCTGGTATTGACAAGACTCACACCACACTGTACCAACCAATGGGCAACGGCCAGGTGGAGAGAATGAACCGCACACTTGGTAACATGATCCGAGCACTGCCGTTCAGATCCAAAGTAAGATGGCCGCAAATGTTAAACACCTTAACTTTTGCATATAATTGTACAGTTCATGAAACAACAGGGTTTTGAAGTAACAGTCACATTCAGAAAAACAACAACGTAGACAAGCAGAAATGTATAACAGAAGGATTAAGGGACAACCAGTTGACATTGGTCAAAGAGTTTTATTGGCCAACAAGGGTGAAAGAGGTACAAAGAAACTGGCAGATCGTTGGGAGAGTGCAGTTTATATAGTGATCGACAAAAATCCCTTGCTGAACACGAACAATCTCAGAAGCCCTTCTGGTGTTATTAAAACCGTTCATAGTAACCTGATTATGCCGGTTGACTTTCTGCCATTGCTTGATGCAGACGCTGTCGAGGAACAGTTATCCAGTTTGAGTGGTGATGAACCTGAGGACAGCTTGCAGAAGAAAGAACTACTCAGTGGGTTGCCGGCCTCTCTAGCAGCTCTGTACCAATCAGGGATGAATTGGGTGATCAGAATGTGATGTGTGAAGACACTGCTGTAGCGATTTTGGCTCGCGAAGCAAGGTAAATATTTATAAGTAATTATAACGTGTTATAGTGACTCCTAAATATTTTAACCTAAATTGAAATTAACGGTAATGAAATTAACGTTACACTTATTCGGCCTGTTCGTCCGCCGAACAGGCCGTGTAACCTTTATTAATTCTATGAAGGAGGTATCTTCCCGGCCACGAAAGATTCACTCCCCCTTTTAATTTATACCGTAATTTAAATTAAATTAACTTAATAGAGCATGTAGTTCAGATGTTGCAGGTACCTTAAGTTTGTGAGCGATACTCCGAGACAATCACTTGTGGCACAAAAATATGGCATTTAATGAATGAGACAAACACAACATAAAACTAACTACTCAAACAAACAAAAGAAATAGAGAAAACGAAGATGAAAATAAAATAAGACAAAAGAAATTAAAATTGGGGAAAGGGAGGAAGAGACTGGAAAGAAGAAATTACAAGCTTAAACTTCAAAATTAATCACACCCTAACTGGGAAATCGTCACCGAAAACTTAAATTCACCTTAAGACACAATACAAGGTTCATACTTAAAATACGCATCTAAATTGGTTGGTAAAGGAAACGGTTACTTGCATTGGCTTACTGCACAAGACTCCGGATGCAACAAAGAAATCTCTGAAGAGTCAGTTAGGGTGGGGTCAAACGTTCTTCCAAGTTCTCCTGAAGATCAGAGCAGTTGTCGTTCTTGGAAGTGAAGCTTGCTGGAACTTCTTTGAAGGAAGATGGAGTCATCTCCAAGCTGTTCCGAAAGTCTGACCATGGACTGGTGGTGTTTGTGACAATTTAAAGGTCGCGAACCCACCCATCTTTGGGGAGATGGCCAATACTACGGCCTGAGATTTCGGAGGGAAAAATTCCCTTTGTTTCAGATGTCTGTAAGCGTGGTTTAGCTATAAAACTTTTAGATGACTTTAACGTTTTATCCAAGGTGTATTAAGACAGTATGGCGCCTTTCATGCTCAATTAAAATACACCATTGTTTGAAATAATATTGTGCGATAATTTTGTGGTCATTTGGATACTAAACATGAAGGGTAATGACGGTATAAAGGCAGCGGTACATTACATACACAGATCAGTAATCAAAGTGTAACTGATGTTAATACGATATTGTGTTCTTATAAAGGCAAAGAAACAAAAATGAAATACAAAACAAAATGCACTTTCATTAGGGAAGTGAAAAACCAATAACTTCGTATACATTCTGACATCAGACCTTAAAGGGGCATACAGCATTAGAACAGGTATACATTAACATGCAAGGATCAGTAATTAGAGTATAACTGATGTTAATACAATGTTGTTTTCTGACACATGAATAAAATACACGCTTGTCAGGAAAGTAAGGAGCAAATCATTTTAAGTCAGGCAAGCCTTAACAGAAGAAACACATTACAACAGGGTTATAAGAATCTTAGAGTATCTTATCTACTTGTTTTATTAGTAAAAGGAATGTCTCATTGTGTTTTGTGTGTGTTCTGGTTGAGGGCCCCTATGAGTTCAATCAGAGGAGCAGCATGGGGTTATCTGGTCTTTGTGTAGGCTGCAGTCATTCTGGAGCCAGATGTGTGTGTGTAAAACTGGGTTGCTCATCGGTTGATTTGAAGATTAGATGCCGAAGTTTAGGGTGCCTGGGACCTGAAATCTAAATGACCTGTACCAGATGCTACACTGCTCAGGCAAGTGATGGTGTAGAAGTTGGAGGGGAGTTGGTCACATCTGCTACCAGTGAGTGTGATGTTACTTTTGCTGATGTTGACTTCCATGTGGACTGTGATAAAGGTGTTTGTGACTCTTCCGAATACAGGGATGGGAATCAGGTTGATTCTGTAACGGGTGTCATTTTAAGTGAGGAGTGTAACATTGGGGTTAAGGCAGTTGAAGAACGCCCGGTTGATGAGCCTTTTCCTACTGTACAACCATCTACCTCTGGAAAGACGGAGTTGTCAGTAAAAAGACATGATCAGAGTGAGGGTTATCATATCTTAAAGAGGAATAAGATGTACTGGGGCATAGTCTGTTAAGACTGGTAAAGCCATTAAATAGGCTCATTCAGACTATGTATAACCTATTCTTTGTGAATCTCTTTGGAGAAAACAAAATGACTTGATACAGAGGTCATGTGTAACTATTTTTTTTCTTTTTCACTCTTTCTTTTTCTGTTTTTTTTTCCAGGTATTTCTCAAATTAAATTTCCTTTAATAGGAATAATTCATGTTTGTGTGTAGTCTATTAAGATAGACAACTATGCAGTCTTGGATGTGATCCATGTGGCATGTCTTCCTATGGTTGGGTACAGGAGTTGCTGACCTTTGCCTTTCCTAGTCCTTCAGTGGACAGCAATATTGTTGGTAGACTTTCTTCAGTCTGTATGTTTGGGGATTACACCTGACTGCTGGGTATTCTAACTGTAGAGTTGGGTATTTTGTGTACGATTTTGTTTCTTACTGATGGTGAATTGCTCTTTTGTGTGCTGTTCATGTTATGCAAAATCTAGTGAAATCAGTGGGGGTGAGTGTAACAAGGTTAAATTGTTTTATTTCACAAGAATTTCTTGTTAATATGCATTGAATACAGTTCTACAATTGTTTAAAACAGTGTTCATAAAAAATACATTAAAAAGGGTCCGTAAGAAGGTGACACCCCCCCCCCTTACAACAAAGTGGTTCAGCCCAGGTATCCATAACTGCAGTATTGCTCTTTTAGCGGTCTTTTCCGTCTTTCTCCTGAACGAAAGAGGTATGCTGTGTTCTATGCTACAGATCAGCTGTTAGCATAGGTTGAAAATAATGCACACACAGAAATACACAATGTTTAAATTATTTTTATTTATTTTGTTCAGATAGATTTTCACAGATGTAAGATCATATATATTTTACATATGTTTCATTGTTGTGGATTGGTATATTTGGGATTGTTATTTTTATTGGCAGTGTTACTGATGTGTGAGCTGAGTCTGCCGTGAAGGCCTGTCTATATAAAAATACATGCTCTATGCAGGTATGCACTGGCGAACCATATTTTTGTGGTTTTAAGCTTATACTGTCGTGTTTAATGCTCTGCCCTGTATAAGTTTAAGTGTACGGGGTTACTGCGATTTCTCCGTTTCTGTCTTTTCTCTTTTGCTTTGTCCCTTTCACACTTTTTTCCTTTTCTGTCTTTTTCCTGAATGAAAGAGTGTTACTGATGTGTGAGCTGAGGCTGCCATGAAGGCCTGTCTATTTAAAAATACATTCTCTATGCAGACCCAATCCAGCGACCTCCTGTCTTTCTTCACTCATTCCAAACACAATGCAGACCACAGAAGCATCCGGTTACAATTGCACAGCCAATATCACTGAATATTGTTTTATTTAATTATTATTATAATTACACTATGTTTATATGGATATTATATTGCAGACTATTGAGTGGATAAAATATAGAAATCCGTTTAATTAAAATATATATAAAAGTGTATTGCGAGAACTCTCTCTGAACTGCACGCGCTGCACACACAAACACACAGACACGTCCAGCTACAATAATGTATCATATTAATTTTAAACAGCAACCCAGAATATTTGTCACAAGCAGTGATTAAAACAATGATGACAATAATCACATGACAAAAAAAAAACGACTTCAATTCTTGACCTTTGGCAGTGAGGGGCCTACGGGATTGAATGTTGTGTGTAACCAAATGTAAGTACATATAACAACGGTTTTATTGTTAATTTTAAATTATTTTTTCCAAGTTGGGTTTACTTAAAAAGTGTGATGCAAAAATGGTGCATAAATATTTTAAGTAAATACAACACTTAATTTTTACCAGTGCAGGTCAGAGCCAACTGATGCAACTAAATTCATAAATAAGAAAGAGGAAACAACGTGTGTGTGTGTGTGTGTGGTGCGTAGGTGGTTAAAGTCTGAGCTCCTCTGTAAAGCCACACCTCCTCTCTCTCTGTTACACAATAACACACTGAACCAGGAAGTTCATTTCAGAGAAAACGAAACTCATAGAACTCTCTCTCTCTCTCTCTCTCAGTGTGAGTGCAGGAAAATGGCAGAGGCCAGTATTTCAGTAGATCAGGATCAGTTCAGCTGTCCAGTGTGTCTGGATCTCCTGAATGATCCAGTGGCTATTCCCTGTGGTCACAGTTTCTGTAAGGTGTGTATTAATGGCTGCTGGGATCAGGAGGATGTGAAGGGCGTCTACAGCTGTCCTCAGTGTAGAGAGACTTTCACTCCAAGGCCTGTTCTACGCAGGAACAACATGCTGGCTGAAGTGGTGGAGAAACTGAAGAAGACTGAACTCCAAGCTGCTTCTCCTGCTCACTGTTACGCTGGACCTGGAGATGTGGAGTGTGATTTCTGCACAGGGAGAAAACACAAAGCCGTCAAGTCCTGTCTGGTTTGTCAGGCCTCCTATTGTGAAGATCATCTTAAACCTCACTATCAGTCTCCTGCCTTTAAGAAGCACAAGTTAGTTGAAGCCTGTGCAGAGCTCCAAGAGAAGATCTGCTCTGAACATGACAAACTGGTGGAGATCTACTGTCGTACTGACCAAAGCTTCATCTGTTACTTGTGTACGATGGATCAACACAAAGGTCATGATACAGTTTCAGCTAAAGCAGAAAGAACTAAAAAACAGGTGAGAACTGGATATTAATATTCTTTCAGTCAATTTCTACAAATTCTATTTCTAATCTAATTTCTATTGAGGTGATCTGATTGGTTATATGACTGTCATTCAGTGTAAGGTGGATTTTTATTAAAACTCAAAGTGTGTTTTGTAAAGACGTGTGAAACAGCTCAGACCAGTCAGTGTACTTTAAACAGCCAACGGCATGACAATGATGATGATGATGATGATGATGGTGGTAATTAACACGGACATGTGTCACTTTATTCTGATTTCAAAGTCTATTTTATTTTACTTCTAAAAGTGTTGAAGCTTCTTTAAGACACATTTAGATTTACTTCTATTAATTAAACCTCTTTTATTTGGTCTCAGAATGAGTTAAAGGAGGATCAGATAAAATCCCAGCAGAGGATCCAGGAGAAGCAGAAGAAGGTGCAGGAGCTGAAACAGACTGTGGACGTTATTAAGGTGAGGAGGAAACTGAGAGATTCACATAAACACACACATTATAGAGTCACTGTGAGAGAGAGAGTTGATCTTTAAATGGATCTGTGTGTGTGTGTGTGTGTGTGTGTGTGTGTGTGTGTGTGTGTGTGTCTGTGTGTGTGTCTGTGTGTGTGTGTGTGTGTGTGTGTCCTTACAGATACATTCACAGGCAGCAGTAGATGACGGTGAGAGGATCTTTACTGAGATGATCAGCTCCATGGAGAAAAAGCGCTCGGAGGTGACGGAGCTGATCAGAGCTCAGGAGAAAGATGAAGTGAGTCGAGCTGAACGACTCCTGAATCAACTGGAGCAGGAGATTACTGATCTTCAGAGGAGAGTCACTGAGATGGAGCAGCTTTCACACACACACGATGACATCCACTTCCTCCAGGTAACACTCACTGTCTGATCTACAGAGGGCGCTGTTCCTCACAAAGTTTCCTCCTAAAAGCTCATTACAACAAAAAGAAATGTTCCTGTCTGAGATCCCAAGTGTGTCTTTGTTCTGATTCAGTCTGAGATTCATTCGTTCCTCTCGTCCACTTTTCTCCTTCTCTATGATGTGTTTCCTCTCTGTAGAGTTTCCCGTCTCTCTGTGTTTCTCCTGGATGTGACGACTCACCCAGCTTCACTGTCAATCAACATCTCTCATTTGATGGAGTGAGGAAATCTCTCTCAGATCTGAAAAAACGAGTCGAACAAATCTGTGAGGAGGAATTCAACAAAATCAGACCACAAGGTGAACAAACAAACATTGTTTCTGTATCACAGTAAAAAGAGCCATAAAATTCATCTAACAGAAATAAGAAGTAAGCAGGAACAAGACTGCAGAAAATCACACAGTATTAGCATCAGTCTTGTAAATGACATCAAGATCAATTTAGCAAACAAACAAAGTACAAATCTTACATTTGTGGAGAAAATCGTAGCTGATGAATAAATTGAGATGGTGACGTTGTTGACATCTGAAATAAACGTGAGGAAGCAAATTTTTCACATTCACACTTTAAACTGTTCCCACCTCATTTTTCTGTCTCCATTTTGTCTCTGTGTCTCCATTTTGTCTCTGTGTCTCCAAAGCTGCAGCAGTTCAGATGATTTTACCTTCAGAACCAAAGAGCAGAGATGATTTTCTGCAGTGTAGCTTTTACACACACACACACACACACACACACACACACACACACACACACACACACACACACACACACACACACACACACAAATACACACATACACATGCACACACACACAGATACACATGCACACACACACACAAACACACACATACACACAGACACACACGCGCACAAGCAAACCCAAACTACACACCTACACACAGACACACCTACAAAGACAGACACATATATACACACACAGACACACTCTCTCTCACACACACACACACACACACACACACAGACACACACAATGTTAAAATTGTCTGTATTGTTGATCTAAATCTGATCCATGTTTATAGAGCTGCATTAGGAGGATAGAAACACAGACAGGTGTCTCACACACACTTATTATAAATCCTGTGATTAACATCTAACATGTGTACATTTTATTACTGTAGATTTCTGTTATCTGACTCTGGATCCAAACACAGTACATCCTGAATTCATTCTGTCTGAGAAGAACAGAGTGGTGAAATGCAGTAAGACACAACAGCGATACTCTGATCATCCAGAAAGATTTGACTACTGGCCTCAGGTGTTGTGTAAGGAGAGTGTGTGTGGACGCTGTTACTGGGAGGTGGAGTGGAGCGGTGATGTTGTGTACATATCAGTGTCATATATAGAGATCAGCAGGAAAGGATGGGGTTATGAGTGTGGGTTTGGAGGCAACAGTCAGTCCTGGAGTCTGCGGTGTTCTTCTTCATCTGTCTCTTTCTGGCACAACAACATTGAGACTGAGCTCCGAGGTCCATCATCCTCCAGAATAGGAGTGTATGTGGATTACAGTGCAGGAACTCTGTCCTTCTACAGCGTCTCTAACACCATGAGGCTCCTCCACAGAGTCCACACCACATTCACTCAGCCTCTATACCCTGGATTCAGGATGTGTAATATCTCATCTGTGAGGTTTTGTGATCCAAAATTAAAAAGTGTTTATAAAAACTATAAGTGAGGTGTGAGATTTAATTTGTCCCTGAGCTACACTGGATATTTTGTGTGCAGAAACTGGAACAGTAATGAATGCAGAATGTAGAAACAGACTATTTAACTGTCTGCACTATTAGGATGGGTTTATTATAGTTGATATAAAAATGTTCAATGTCTCCTCAGAAATAATAAACTTTACTCAAACTGCTCTGCCTTTCTGTGCTGCTTGCTGGTGGAAACACAACCTACTGTGTGTAAAAGACCTTTATTATCTTATATCTTTAACATTTCTCTGCTTAACAGTCCACTTAACATACAGTGCACTCTGGAATTATTCAGACTCCTTCCTCAATCATTTATAATATGGTGACAGACTTCAGAAGTGGAAGAATAAACTGTTAATAAACTGTATTTTCTCTCAGTTCAGTCTTCTGCGCAGTCGCAGTACAGAGCAGGAGTCACGTGGCTTTGTTCACGTGTCTGCCCCTCCTTGTCTCCACACCTGTTCTTAATCGTGTCTCATTTTTTGTATTTAAGTGCGCGGAATCTACTGTTGTCTTGTCCTGTCTTCAGTCCGTGTCTTGTTTAGTGTTTTTATTTTATCCCGCGTTTGTGACCGATGATTCCACCGTACTATGACCCAGCAGGATGGAGCGGCCGATAGGGAGTATTTATTTATTTTTTTTCTTCTTGGACTTTCTTTCCTGGACTTCATGGTTTTGGTGACATCGGTCCGCATTTTTTAGGTGAGGGATGTCACCCCGCTTCCGGTTTTTCTGCGGGGGGAGCTGCCTCACTTCCTGGTTGCGGGCCATGTCACCAGCCTGAGTTTTGTTTTGTTTATCGGTGTCCTGTGACATCGCCCCGCACCTGTTTGGTGGAGGGCGTCGCTTCACATCCGGTTTCCGTGGAGGACGCCGCGTTGCAGGCCCATGTTTTGCATCCGTGTGTTTTTTCTGTTCTGTGGAGGAATTTTTTTTCCCCTCTCCTCTCCTTTCCTCCTTTCTGAGAGGTAAGATGCCGAGGTGCTTTTTTCCTTCTCGATAGGTGAGTAACGTTGGTTTTGCTTTGTTACACAGAAATAATATATGCCGTCCTTTGCATGATTATGCTTGTGTGTCATTTTTGCTTGTTTGTTTATCTGCAATCTCATTGTTCTTCCCTTCAGCTATGATAAAGACACATTTCTGTCAATTAGTTGCCTGGGTTACATATGTATGTGTGGGTGGAGTTATCATTGGTGGGACCTATTTGGGTTAGGGGCGTGTTTGTTTTAGTGATTTTAAATGTCAACTTTAGCTTACAAACAATGTACACGCCACCTTTAAGAAGGGGGATGTAACATTGTATATGTTATACATATATGAGGTTATGAGGACATCTAGTGGTCATCTGATACAATGACTTCCAGAGTCACGAGTGTATGTTTTGTTACTGAAGTCAGAAGAATAAAGTTATGTGAAGGAGCAGCAGCTCATGTTTGTCTGTCTAAAGAACAAAACACACACCTGCACAATAATCTGATGAAACAAGCCAAGATCTGGTCTAACGTGACCACCACAGTGTAGCCTTCAAGAAAGCACTGAGAAATAAGCCTACCTTCATGGACAGGTGTGTATTTGAGGTCTCCTTCTCTCTTTAATTCCTTGCTTACAAACTCCAAGCTCCAGCACTGATGACAACAACTCCAACTGCATACACTGCAAATCCTTCAAAACCCCTAAAAGACAAACCCTGCGTGTTCTGGAGAAGTTCCTCTCGTGTGTTTTGGAGATTTTCTCACATCCACATCCTTGTTTTTTTGTCCTGAATCCTGGTTCAGTAAACTCTCATCTGTTCATGTGCTTTACTCCTGCAGCCGTAAAATATTCACCCAACATCAGAATGGATAAAAAGAAAAAAATGAAGGAAGTAAATTTCTTTCTTCCTTTCTTCCTCACTTCCGGTAGGAGCGGTGATGGCACAAGTTTGTCATTGTAAACAGCTAAGTCTAAATTGAAGCAGCTGAGGGTTGCTGGACGGTGTATATTTGTACGTGCTCACTTGGCTTTCTTCAACTTTCATTAAATCAATGTCCACTCACCATTGATTGCTAAGAGTACCCATTTTATTTAATGTGTTGGGTTGCATGGTTGTTTACAGCATTGCCTCGTGATACGGTCAAAAACTGTGTGCGCACCTTCCTCCAGCAACACTTGTCACCTGAAGGAAGGTTCCTACCTATATACCCTCATTAATAACACAGTGGCCCCTAGTGGACACCTTAACAGAGACAAAATGGCTCTTACATACCGGCCTCTAATTGGGACACACACCAATTCTCAACACATACAGAAGAGCCATGAAATAAATACAAATTGTGAGCACAATAAACATACACAATGATTGTAACAATCTCTTAGCCCATAGACTCATTCAAGAAACAAAGTTTTGCTATTGGCCTGTCAATAACACTGGTCTTAGTTTGTAAACACACAGAGCGCACCAGCCCTTTCTTATCAGGGAATGTTTCCAAAACTCTTCCAAGTGGCCTGGAGCCTCTAGGAGCCGTTGGATCCATAATGACCACAATGTCCCCAGGCTTAAGGTTATTTCTAGTTTGGTCCCATTTCTGCCTCAAGTATTCTCTCACCCATCTCTTCCAAAATAGCTCTGAAATGTATTGAACCTGTTTCCACCTTCTCTTTATGTACAAATCATGCACATCAAATAATCCAGGACATAAGGAAGGTTTTCCTTTCAGCAACAAGATATGATTGGGAGTCAGAGCTTCAAGATCCATTTGATCATCAGACAACTTGGTGATTGGTCGATTATTCAAGATGGCTTCAGCTTCACACAAGATTGTATGTAAATTATCATTATCAAGTGTCTGCTGTTGAAGAACTGCAGTGAGGATTTTTCTCAGCATCCGGATGATTTGCTCCCAAACCCCACCATAATGGAATCCAGCTGGAGGATTGAAACTCCACTTAATGCCGTTCTGACAAAGCTCCTTGAATCTTAACTTGATTTAGTGATGAAAGACCCTCCCTGATCTCTCTCTCAGAAACCCATTATGGGTCCAGCTTATAGATGGTACTGTGTTTGCTTACTGTATTCTTTCCAGAAGACAAAGCAGCAATCTCCTCAGGAAATCTTTGCTGTTGGCAGCAGCAGATTATAGCCAACTCTGCTTCCGTAAGCTCCTCTACCGACAGGATTTGTCCTCCTGTTGTACCTTTAGCTATCAGATTTTTCGTGTCAAGGCATTCTGCTTATTGACATCAATGGCATCAGACTCCCTCCTCATGCAAGCCCTTGTTGATAAGATTCTTTTCAACCTAAGCAACCAGGCAACTGCCACTTTAAGACTCCTCCAATCTGAAAAGTAAGATATCAGCAGATTTGTACCCTCCATTGCATCTTGGGTATTTACCGCATTCACCAAGGCTTCTTTCTTGACCTTGATGTCATCAACCAATACTGAAGTATGCACAATGTTTTTGGGCCAATCATCCGCTGGATTCTCCTTTGTGCCCACATATCGCCATTGTGCAACATGGCAACATGGATGTCATTGTTGTTATTCTTTATTCTAAGATAAGTGACAGCCATATCCTTGTTCGCTTGCATCAGAGAAGTTATGAAGCTGAGCAGATATGTAGGACCCACAGTTCATGGGCTTTATGCATCTCTCAACTTTGAATTCAGAGAGTGCATTCAGCTCCTTTAACCACCTCATCCAATCACGCAGAATGTCATGGGGCACAGTCTTATCCCATCCAAACTTCCTCCTGCATAGCTCCTGTACCATAATCTTAGCAGGTAACACTACTGGTGCCAAAAATCCGAGTGGATCATATGTTGAACTGGAAACTGACAACATCCCACATCTTGTGCATGATTTCTCCTGAAGTTCCATTTTGAACATAAATGAGTCAGTTTCTGCACACCATAGCAAACCAAGAGTTCTTTCAACAGGCAATCCCATACTTTTAAGGCAATCATCCACATTGAAGTTTTCTTTGAGAGTTTGAACCACCTCCTCTCGAAACTCAGACTGATGATCACCTACTGTTTTTCTCAAAGCAAAAACAACACAACTTGGAGAAGAGACAGCACCAAAAAGATGGACAGTCATACGAAACACTGATACTTCTTTTGTAAAGTCTCCATTTTGCCAGCACAAGAAGCAAAGAAAGTCACAATCTTCTTCTGCCACCTTAACCTGATAAAACATTGCTTGTATTTCACCCATGATTGCAACCAAGTCTTGCTTAAACCTCAGGAGGACTCCAAGCAATGTACTTGTAAAATTGGGATGTTGCAAAAGAACTTGATTCAAGGATGTTATTTTAAATGCTGCACCACAATCAAAAACCACCCACAGGTTCCTCTTCCTGGGATGACATACACCGTGGTGAGGAATGTACCACACCTTGCCATTTTCACCTTTCAGCTGTTGAGTGGGAACTTGCTCTGCATATCCATTGTTGAGCATCTCATTGACAAAGGCTACATACTCATGATAAAATTGCTCATCTCTCTGGAATCTCCTCTTCAAGCCAAGTATACATTGTTTTGCAACAGAATAGTTGTTAGGAAGATGCACATTTTCCCTTTTGAATGGCAACTTTAAGGTGTAATGATTATCCTCAAGCTTGGCAGAACTTTCTGCAATCTCCAAGAATCTAATATCCTCTCTTGATAATGCTTGCTCTTCTGCAACTTGCTCGTTGAAATCATGGTTGTATTGTTTAGACAACATCTCCAATCTACACACAGAAATCCTGTTGACCACTGCAGAACAGTCTTCATCCTGAGAGTTGCCTGTATGCAAAGGACCATTAATGACCCAACCCAAAGACATTCTTCTGGCATAAGGGCCATCTCCATGGCTGTTTATGACTTCCCAAGGCTCCAACATCTTAGGTGCGTTGTTTCCAACCAACAAGTCAATGTTAGCCATTATGCGAGGAACTTTAACCCTTGCCAGGTAAGGCCATTTCAACAACTCTTCCTTAAACACAATGTTGTCAGCACTTACCGGCATTTGTTTCTGTGTAAGCGTTTGTGGAAGCTGATAGAAGATGTTACCATCAAACCATAGTTTGAAGCAAAAACTGAGTTTTTCTCCCAGGAAGATTAAGGCGCTACATAAGGCTTACAGTACAAAAGGTTGCTGAGCTGCCAGGATCTAGGAATGCATGCGTCTGTATTATCTGATCTCCTTTACTGGTTTTAACTTGAACTGGTAAGATAGAAAGTAGACAGCGATTTTTTCTGGCTCCTGTATGACCACATGTTCAGTAGTTCCTAAGGACTTGCATGCACCTGACTCCTTATAAATTATGTCTGCATTTCTATCAATATGAAGCACAGTGGGATGGGGCTGATTACATATCTTACAAGTAACTGCTTGCTACAGTTATGCCCAGCACTTAAGCAACCAAAGCAAAGCTCTTTCTCCCTTAAAAAGTCCATCCTTTCCCTATGTTTCTTCTTCTTAAATTGCATGCAGGTCTCCAATACATGATACTTAGCACAATACACACACAATGAAATCATGTTGGGATTGTTTTCTGGCAGTTTCTTTCTTATATTATTAGAGGTTTCTAGAGACTTCACAGGTGCAACATTAGTGGCAAAGATGTTTCCTTTAGCCCTGCCTTCTAGACGCAGTTTTGGCCGATTGACAGGCCTTGTGCTAATTGGCAAGTCCCTGATATCACCAAACAAAGGATCCATCAGGATACTAACCTGTCTTTCAATAAATCCGACAAGATTTTTGAATAAAGCTCTACATTCAGCAGTTCTCCACCGCTCTCTGAGCTTGTAAGGCAATTTGGATACAATAGCTCTCATATTGCTTGGCATATCCAACTCCTGAAGATACTGCAATTCCTCAGAGACATTACAACAGACACGCAAAAATAGTGCATAAGACTGTAAAGCATTGACATCTTCTCCCTTTATTAAGGGCCAAGACAAGGCTCTTTCCAAGTAAGCTGTGGCAATCTTGTACTTATTGCCAAAATGTTCCTGTAATAGCTGTTTTGCCTTAGCACAGCCAAAGTCAGGGGTCAAATGTAGACAACTACGTACAAGCTCCCTTGGCTGCCCCCTAGTGAACTGTTCAAAGTAGTATAGGCAATCACTATTGCTTGCCTTTTCCTCAATTGCTTTTTCAAATGTCCTGATGAATGAAACATACTGAAGAGGATCTCCATCAAATAAAGGAATATCTCTTGATGGTAAAGATGCAGAACATTGCTGTTGAACAAGAGCTGCTGTTATTGCAATTTTTAATTTTCTGACTTTCAATGTTTGACCGAGAAATCCTATCCGATTTAAGAGGTCCATGAGGTTGCACTGATGTGTGTCTTGGTATATGCTTGGAATTCTGCCTCCCTGAGTCTGTACGTTCCTGCAAGGGCTGCTGCCATATTTCCTGATATGGCTCAGAAGATGCCAAAGGCAGATCCACTGCTAATGTTTGATGTACAGTTTTGCAACGAACATCAAGTTCAAACTCTTCTGCCATTGGATTTAGGATAGTTGTGGATGCCTTTCTTTGTTCCTTCTTCATTTGAGAATTAATGGAGACTTGCGTTACACTGCGATTTTCAGAGGCCTGTAGAACAGAGTTTGGCAGTGGATTCTGCAAGCATAGCTTTTAGCTCCAGTTGCTCCTTTTTCCTCTTAATCATCTGCTCTTCCTCCTCCAAGGCATGCCTGTCCTTTAATGTGGCATACGAGCGAGCAGTGCAGCCTTATTTGCCTCAGCTATGACTCTGGCAGAAGAAACACTCTTGCATGTACTTGCTTTACTTGAATGTTTACTCCCAACATTTGAAATACTATCTTCTGGATTAATACCATCAACCTTACCATTCATTACCTCATTCATAGTAATTTCATAATTTTCATTACATGATACCCGCATTTTGACCTCGGAAATAAAATCATGGTTTACAATCATTTTAGCTTTAATCCATGTGTCATGTTTTTCTCTCACTTTCAGGTAACATACACAACAAAGAATCATGAATACATTTTGCTTCATCACACAATTTTAAGAAGTCATCAAAAACACATTGCACCTCCTTTAAATGTCTTTAGCCCTATTCGGATGGGATTAGTTTTACATGGGGATGTGGTAATGCAATTTTACCTCAGGACATCTGTAATATTAATTGGCCAATTCGCACAGGACAAGACATCTCAGTAAAACTAGCAGAAGTGGGAGGGGTAACTCGCTTTACGCACCACAGTAACCTCCTTGTCATCATGTGCGTATGACGTTGCTTCCTGTTTCAAGCGCCTTCATGCTTGCAAAACGCGCAAAAACTACTTTTAAACAGGAAATGACGGAATTTTACCGTACATATTTACAGCGGGTAGATTCGGACGGGATTAGTATTACCTGAGGTAATTTTTCCGAAATTTTTACAGAAGGTAAAAGTCACCGTAATCTTTACTGACATTGTCCATAATGATTACCGAGATGGCACATTCGGACGGGACTAAAATCAGAGAAGCTCTGGTAATAATTACTTTACCCCCACGTCCCCACGTAAAACTAATCCCGTCCGAATAGGGCTTTTGTTGCATCAGACCTTGTACCTTTTTTCTTAAATTAGCAATTTTAGTTAGCACAGATTTTCTATTACTTCTCAACCTTTCAACCCTTTCAGCAAATGCTTTAGGAGTTCATTTCAAAAAACGTTTTTGTTTGTCCACTGGAACATAAACGTCAATACAAACACTATTGTTCAACTGAAGCGCTTTCATTTGCCTATGCACAGTTTCAGCTGTCTCCATGATCCACAAAATGTTCAAAACACGACGTAAACAATTAAAAACGATAGTTCATTAAGTTAAATATTTCCTTTGACAACCAATGCATTGGATTTATATCCCATAACGTGTACACACATAGTTAAATGGCCATTAAAAAATAAGTAGCGCTACTAGACATACCTCTTAACGTTGGGCGCCATTATTGAACAAAAAGCTCTCTGTCGGCATTTGTAAAACAGCTCCGATGTCCTTGCGCTGGTAGATGGTCCTTATACCAGATAAAAAGACGTGCATGTATACTCCACAGATCTGCGTTGTCATCTTATCGTATTTGCAGCTGATTTCAGATGTAAATTAGGTCGATGCACAGTCACTCCAATAATCCACTTGATCTTACACAGCAAATGACAAACTCCAAATAACGTAAGCTAATCACAGCTCTTTTACATAAACCAAGTTTTTGACTAATTGTAAGCAGCTAAGTCTAACTTGAAGCAGCTGAGGGTTGCTGGACTGTGTATATTTGTACGTGCTCACTTGGCTTTCTTCAACCATCATTAATCAATGTCCACTCACCATTGATTGCTCAGAGTATCCATTTTATTTAATGTGTTTGGTTGCATGGTTGTTTACAGCATTGCCTCGTGATATGGTCAAAAACTGTGTGCGCACCTTCCTCCAGCAACACCTGTCACCTGTAGGAAGGTTCCTACCTATATCCCCTCATTAATAACACAGTGGCCCCTAGTGGACACCTTAACAAAGACAAAATGGCTCTTACAGTCATTTTAATTCAGTTAATAATTATTTAATGAACCACCTACTAAATTTCAGTCAGGACCACTTGAGTCAAAATAAAGACAATTCATTGACATTAATTTTTTTTTAATTTGCAAGCTTATAAAATTTACATTTGGTAGTATGGCTCTGTTCATGTCCTTCATTGAAAAGAGCCTTCATCAGTGACAACAGAATGACACTGATTAAATTAAACACAAAGTTCAAGGAGGAGCTAGGGGAGGAGGTGGGTTGCAGCAATGCAGAGGAAACAACCAAGCAGACAGACTGGAAAATGCATTTAAATAGGGCACGCTGTTTGAAAGGGACCAATAGTGCGCTTAGGAATCAGATCAGCTGATGGGCGGGGTTAGAAAATTTGACATCAGCTGATAGCCGAGCTTGACTATGTGGCCTTCCTGAACTGACGCTGAACGCTATATTTCAGTCAGGACCACTTCAGTCAAAATAAAGACAATTCTTTTTCATTTTTTTATTTGCAGGCTTATAAAATTTACATTTGGTGGTATGGCTCTGTTCTGAATTCCCCATTGTTTTCATGAGCTCCATGAAAGCTAGTCAGGGAACAGCAGCAGCTTCTGGGGACAATCTCCCATTTAACTGGGAAAGCAGCAAGACACCCCCCCCCCCCCCAACAGACCATTCCAGGCAATCCTCACTGGCTCTTCCTGCTAACTGAAGAGCCAGCAGTGGATTAAAGCGAGCATTTCACTAGCCAATCTTATTAGTAAAATACCAAGAGCAGAGGACATGTTGTTATCAGGCACAGAAAGCAGTTCCTTTGCCATTTACTAGCAACCACTGACCATTACCCCCCCCCACCCCCCCCACCCCAAAACCATAGGAAGGCGCAGCATCTGCATATGATTCAAGGGCTGCAGAAGACTCCAGAACATTATGATGAGAGAAAAGAAAAAACAGAAAAGAAATGCCATCCAAATTTTCCAAGGAGCAACCAGAACCTTTTTTAACGTTCCACTCCTGGTTCAGCTACTTTTAGGGACAGCAGCAGAGGAGAACTAGCAGCAGCAGAGGAGAGCTAGCAGCAGCAGAGGAGAGTTAGCAGCAGAGCTAGCTCAAACACAAATAGAACACGAGAAACCAAGTGCCTCCTCCCTGAATATCCCCCGAGTAGCCATCCCTCTAGGATCCATCCACCAACCAGAGAAAGGAGACTTCCAAAAGGCCCAACAAGAAATCCATTCTTAACTTTCTTTTCCAACAAAGAATTGACAATTTCAGGTTCTTTAACAGCAGAAAGCAAATTATTATCACCAAACGAATGAGTAGGCAACCAAGACACTCCTGCTTCTCAGTGCCTTTACCAGCTTTGGAATGTTACTTTTTTAAAAAAAAAAAGAGAACAGAAACACAATACTTAAGACGGCGAGGTGCTTTTTTCCTTCTGGATAGGTGAGTAACGTTGGTTTTGCTTTGTTACACAGAACTAATATATGCCTTTGTCCTTTACATGATTATGCTTGTGTGTCATTTTTGCTTGTTTGTTTATCTGCAATCGTATTATTCTTCCCTTCAGCTATGATAAAGACACGTTTCTTTCCATTAGTTGCCTGGGTTACGTACAGTATGCACAACGTATCATAACAGCCGAGCGAGGCACATCATAACGTAACAAAAACGCCTAGCAAGGCACGGCCTAACGTATCATTTACATTTACATTTACATTTACAGCATTTGGCAGACGCCCTTATCCAGAGCGACGTACATAAGTGCTTAAAACTCTAACACTGAATACATTAATGCTGGTTCACTAGGTTACATACTTGAGATACCATGAGTTTAAAACATTTGTTCAAAAGTTACAATGAAAAAGTGTCAGTTTTTTTTTTTTTTTTTTTTTTTTTAAAAATGCAAAGGATAAGGAAAGAAGTGCTAGTTGAAGTGCTTCCTGAATAAGTAGGTCTTCAACCGCCGCTTGAAAATAGCCAGTGACTCAGCTGTCCGGACCTCTATGGGAAATTCATTCCACCACCTTGGTGCCAGTACAGAGAAGAGTCTTGTAGTATACTTGCCTCTTACCCTGAGACATGGTGGAACCAGTCGAGCGGTGCTGGTAGATCGGAGGTTGTGGGGTGCAGTGCGAGGAATGTTGAGGGCTTTAAGGTAAGAGGGAGCTGGTCCATTTTTGGCTTTGTAGGCCAGCATCAGTGTTTTGAACCGGATGCGTGCAGCTACCGGAAGCCAGTGGAGAGATCTCAGCAGCAGGGTGGTATGCGAGTATCACAACACAACATAGCCAAGCAAGGCACAGCACAACATACCATAACACAGCCCAGCGAGGCACAGCACAACGTATCACAACACAGCCTAGCAAGGCACAGCATAACGTATCACAACAGCCTAGCAAAGCACAACATAGCGTAACGTAACCTAACATGGCCTAGCATGGCATAGCATAACGCATCACAACAGCCTATCGAGGCACAGCCCGACGTATCACAACAGCCTGCGAGGCACAAATTACCGTAACCTAACACGGCCTAGCAAGGCGCAGCACAACACAACGCAGCACAACATAGCCCAGCAAGGCACAGCACAACGCACAATAACACAGCCTAACGAGGCATAGCATAACGCATCATAACAGCCTAGCGAGTCCTAGCATAACGCAACATAACGCCTAGCGACGCATAGCATGACATATCATAACAGCTAACAAGGCATAACATAGCGTAACGTAACAACATGGCCTAGCAAGGCAAGCATAACATAACGTAACATAGCCTAGCAGGGCATAGCATAGCGTAACCCAGCATATAAGCCATCGTGACATGCATAGCATAACCTTATCTTATAACATACCGTAACATACAATAATATAACCTAGCATAACATAATATGCATAGCATAGCAAAGCATAGCCAGACTGTACAACACGCCAGCCCTAAGGTCGCTTTCGGCTCGACTAAAGCACCATTATACACAAACATTCACGCCGTATCGATTTGCGGTAAGTTCAAAGCATCTTCAAACTTCCCTTCCCTCAAGTATACTAATAGTAATCACAACCTCTTATTGTACCATATTGCGAACACAAAAGGAGATAGCTTGCGGTTTAAACTCTAATAGCCGCCGAGTTTAAATCGCAGCAGCAGCAAAGCAGAGGAAGCAGACAGACTGGAAAATGCATTTATGTATGACGCCCTGTTTGAAAAGGACCAATAGCGTGCTTAGGAATCAGATAAGCTTATGGGTGGGGGTAGAAAATTTGACGTCAGCTGATAGCTGAGGTTGACTATGTGGCCTGCCTGAACTAACGCTGAACGCTATATTATTATTAAGTTAAACATTATTACTATTATAACCATTATAACTATTGATAACGGTTCAGCACTTTCCCTCCTGTGTTGCCAGATCCCTCAAGAAAAAACAAGCTGCCATGTCTATGAAAAAAGGCCAAAATAAGTGTAATGAGTGAGAAGCAGGATCCATGTTTGGTGAAACAGAGTTTAATAAAGAGGATTTGATGATGTTCAGTGGAGAGTAGTCACTCTGTGCTCTCTTGAAGTCAACAACTATCTCTTTAGTTTTGTTAATATTCAGAGACAGGATTTGGCTCTACACCAGGATGTTAGATATTGCACCTCCTCTCTGTATGCTGAGTCATTATTCTTGCTGATGAGACTCACCATGGTTGTCATCAGCGAACTTGATGATGTGGTTCTAGCTGTGAATTGCTACACAGTCATGAGTTAGCAGAGTGAACAGCAGTTGGCCACAATGCTCAGTGTGTTGGTGCTGGTGATGCTGTTCTTCACCTGGTCACTCAGCACCAGCTCCATCACCAAGAAAGACCAGAAGCATATCTACTTCTTACGAAGGCTGAGGAAAGTCATGTGTGAAAGTCATTGAAATCTTGTGTGATGTAAAATTATATATACTGTACGGTATACAGACTATTTGCAAGCATATATTCAGAGCGACTTTATAGAAACGTCTCGTAATTGGCAACTTTTATTTACCTTAAAATGTTAGTTCTTATTAAGCAGTATGCTGATTAATGTAATGTGAATATACAATATTTTATATAGCAATATCACTATTTAGAATATATTTTGACTAGTGTTTATGTCTCAAGTAGTCTTGTTTATGTGACTATCTGTTTGGGTGTAAATGTATCGTTGTGGTGTCGATGAGCAAAATGTGCCCGGAGATATGTCATATGTTAAAGTAAAATGTTTAGCCATAAATATGTCTGTTAATGGCCCGTTAACCAACATATACAGCGCATCTCTGTACCCAATTATCTTATCTCAGCTATGCTTGACTGCCTTAGTTATTGCTTTATAAGTTTGTTACTGTGTCGAATACATTATATTAATTATTAAAAACTTTTGTAGGAATGTGGCTGCATCACTCTTGTCTTCACCTGCACCGGCTGCAACACTTTCACCTTCATTTGATGCTCGCACGAGGGCAAGCAGCAACAGGAACAATAAAGAGTACGTCCACATCTAACCATTTTTTTCTATTATGTGTGCAGAATATTTGTATTACTGATGTGGAAAATACACTATATTAATTGTTTTGCTTTGTAAATACTTTGAAAAATACATGATACTGATTAGGATTTTTTTTAGGAATGTGGCTGCAACACGTTCACCTTCGTCTGACACTCGCACGAGGGCACACAGCAACGCGATCGACATTCATCCTGTGTAAGCCACATTTACCGTTTTTTATGTTCTCAGTATTAGTAATACTGATGTGTTGCTTTGTACTTTGGAAATACATGATACTAATTATGATTTTTTTTTAGGAATGTGGCTGCAACACGTTCACCTTCGTCTGACACTCGCACGAGGGCATGCAGCAACGCAATTGGGAACAAAAAAGAGTACGTCCAATCTTGTACCCATTTTTCATTTATATTTTATATTAGTATATATGAGTTATATATTATTAATACTAATGTGTTGCTTAGTACTTTGGAAAATACACAATGAGACTAATTATGATTTTTTTTTAGGAATGTGTCAGCATCACCTTTACCTGCTACTCACACACGCCGTAGGTCTCTTTCAGTTCTTAAAGCATCTGAGACTAATGTGTAAGTACTGTTTATTAAAGTGTCACTGCTACAGTAAAATACTGCTTAATAATTTTATTTTATATTTCATTTTTGATTCAAAATTTTTCAAACCCTAACCATTCATTTATTTATTTAGTTATTTATTTACAGATTTAACACTGACTGTGATAATGCACCTGTTGCAAAGAGACTCAAGACCAACATCCAGGCAAGCAGCAGGCAGTCCGTTCTGTCATGCAAAACATGTAATGTTCCCTTTAAATAGGAACTGTTTTGAACAATGGTATGACAACATTTAACAAATTTATATTTATATAAATATTTAATTTATATGTAAAGTATTTTTAGATGCACACCAAACTGTACATTTACAGCTGACATTTTGAATCATTGCATACAATAAAGCTTCTTGACTCTTGACTATTGTATTGTTCATATTTTTTTTAACATTGGTAAAATAAGTCTTATTTTGTCAAGTACAGATATAAATAAAATCTTAAGTCTTTTGTACTTCATTGTACGTTATTTTATTACACTACAAGCAAAAGATTTTCTCTTTAAGTCTCCCCACATTCATTCTTTTGTCAACACAATCCAGACTAAGCCATTAGGGGGTTGGGCCTCCTCAGGTGTGAATCATCAATATTCATGACCATTGACCCTCCCTTGCATATTGCCTTTACACAACAAAAACCGTCTTACAAAAGTTAAATCAATGTATTGTTTCATGTGAATGAGTGGGTAAAATGGTTTTCACATCTTTTTGTAGGAAATTGTCAACTCTACAAGAGTAGAGAACTTTATTGTGTGTGGACAAATGTGTAGTATGTGTTTCTTGGCCTTATTTCAGCATCTTTTCTTTTTCTTTTTTTTACTACCCACACATAAACATCATTTACTTAAAAATACAAACATGTACATACATTTTACTTACATAATATTGTATCCCAGTTTGTGCTGAATATAATGTTATGTGATATTAGCCATTAATATGTTTTGAAATAACTGAAAAAAGACCAAATGTAAGAGCATGTCAGAACCTCTGCCAGTGTCCCAAAATGGCCAGACCCCAGAGGGTTAAAATAAAACAGACTTGTGTATCCATATATTGTGAATGTGTGTCTTTTTTATAAATACGGCAGAGATTTCTGAAGGTTTCCATGTCACACACAAAAGTTAGGCCTGCCTTGGTTTAAGTTCTTCTTCTTCTTCTTCTTCTACTACCGCTTATCCGGGGCCGGGTCGCGGGGGCAGCAGTCTAAGCAGGGATGCCCAGACTTCCCTCTCCCCAGACACTTCCTCCAGCTCATCCGGGGGAATACCGAGGCGTTCCCAGGCCAGCCGAGAGACATAGTCCCTCCAGCGTGTCCTAGGTCTTCCCCGGGGCCTCCTCTTGGTTGGACATGCCCGGAACACCTCCCCAGGGAGGCGTCCAGGAGGCATCCGAAACAGATGCCCGAGCCACTTCAGCTGACTTCTCTCGATGTGGAGCGGCTCTACTCTGAGCTCCTCCCGAGTGACCGAGCTCCTCACCCTATCTCTAAGGGAGCGCCCAACCACCCTGCCGAGGAAACTCATTTCGGCCGCCTGTATCCGGGATCTCGTCTTTTCGGTCATGACCCAAAGCTCATGACCATAGGTGAGGGTAGGAATGTAGATCGACCGGTAAATAGAGAGCTTCGCCTTGTGGCTCAGCTCTTTCTTCACCACAACAGATCGGTATATCGACCGCATCACTGCAGAAGATACACCAATCCGCCTGTCGATCTCCCGCTCCATCCTTCCCTCACTCGTAAACGAGACCCCAAGATACTTAAACTCCTCCACTTGAGGCAGGAGCTCTCCACCAACCTGAAGGGGGCAAGCCACGCCTCGGACTTGGAGGTGCTGATTCTCATCCCTGCCGCTTCAAACTCGGCTGCAAACCGTCCCAGTGCATGCTGAAGGCCCTGGTTTGAGGAAGCCAGCAGGACAACATCATCTGCAAAAAGCAGAGACGAAATCCTGTGGTCCCCAAACCGGACTCCCTCCGGCCCCATACTGCGCCTAGAAATCCTGTCCATATAAGTAATGAACAGGACCGGTGACAAAGGGCAGCCCTGCCGGAGTCCAACATGCACCGGGAACAAGTCTGACTTACTGCCGGCGATGCGAACCAAGCTCCTGCTCCGGTCATATAGGGACCGGACAGCCCTTAACAGAGGGCCACGGACCCCATACTCCCAGAGCACCCCCCACAGGTCACCACGAGGGACACAGTCGAATGCCTTCTCCAAATCCACAAAACACATGTGAACTGGTTGCGCAAACTCCCATGAACCCTCCAGCAGCCTGGCGAGGGTATAGAGATGGTCCAGTGTTCCACGACCGGGACGAAACCCGCATTATTCCTCCTGAATCCGAGGTTCGACTATCGGCCGAATTCTCCTCTCCAGTACCCTGGCATAGACTTTTCCGGGGAGGCTGAGGAGTGTGATCCCCCTGTAGTTGGAACACACCCTCCGGTCCCCCTTCTTAAACAGAGGGACCACCACCCCAGTCTGCCAGTCCAGAGGCACTGTCCCCAACCTCCATGCGATGTTGCAGAGGCGTGTCAACCAAGACAGCCCCACAACATCCAGAGACTTGAGGTACTCAGGGCGGATCTCATCCACCCCCTGTGCCTTGCTACTGAGGAGCTTCTCAACTACCTCAGTGACCTCAGCTTGGGGAATCGATGAGTCCTCAACTGAGCCCCCACCCTCTGCTTCCTCAATGGAAGACATGTCGGTGGGGTTGAGGAGAACCTCGAAGTATTCCTTCCACCGTCCGAGGATGTCCCCAGTCGAAGTCAGCAGATTCCCACTCCCACTGTAAACAGTGTGAGCAGGCACTGCTTCCCCCTCCAGAGGTGCCGGACGGTTTGCCAGAATTTCTTCAAGGCCAACCGATAGTCCTTCTCCATGGCCTCACCGAACTCCTACCAGACCCGAGTTTTTGCCTCCATAACCACCCGGGCTGAAGCTCGCTAGGCCCTTTCGGTACCTATCAGCTGCCTCCGGAGTCCCCCGAGCTAACCAGGCTCGATAGGACTCCTTCTTCAGCTTGACGGTATCCCTTACTTCCGGGGTCCACCACCGGGTTCGGGGATTGCCACCACGACAGGCACCGAAGACCTTACGGCCACAGCTCCGAGCGGCCGCATCGACAATGGAGGTGGAGAACATGGTCCACTCGGACTCAATGTCTCCAACCTCCCTCGGGATCTGATTGAAGCTCTGCTGGAGGTGGGAGTTGAAGATTTCTCTGACCGGAGACTCTGTAAAACGTTCCCAGCAGACCCTCACAGTACGTTTGGGTCTGCCAAGTCTGTCCAACTTCCTCCCCTGCCATCGGATCCAACTCACCACCAGGTGGTGATCAGTTGACAGCTCCGCCCCTCTCTTTACCCGAGTGTCCAAGACATACGGCCGGAGGTCAGATGAAACAACCACAAAGTTGATCATCGACTTCCGACCTAGGGTGTCCTGGTGCCATGTGTACTGATGGACACCCTTATGCTTGAACATGGTGTTCATTATGGACAAACTGTGACTAGCACAGAAGTCCAATAACAGAACACCACTCGGGTTCAGGTCGGGGGGGGGCATTCCTCCCAATCACGCCCCTCCAGGTGTCACTGTCACTGCCCAAGTGAGCGTTGAAGTCCCCCAGTAGAACAACGGAGTCCCCGGTCGGAGCACTTTCCAGCACCCCTTCCAGACACGCCAAGAAGGTCGGGTACTCTACACTGCCATTTGGCCCGTAAGCACAAATAACTGTGAGAGACCTTTCCCCGACCCGAAGGCGCAGGGAAACGACCTTCTCGTTCACCGGGGTGAACTCCAGCACATGGTTGCTGAGCTGGGGTGCTATGAGCAAGCCCACACCAGCCCCCCGCCTCTCACCATGGGCAACTCCAGAGTAGTAGAGAGTCCAGCCTCTCTCAAGGAGTTGGATTCCAGAGCCCAAGCTGTGTGTGGAGGTGAGCCCAACTATATCTAGTCGGTATCTCTCAACCTCCCGCACCAGATCAGGCTCCTTCCCCCCCAGCGAGGTTACATTCCATGTCCCTAGTGCCAGATTCCGTGTCTGGGGATTGGGTTGCCGAGGCCCCCGCCTTTGACTGCCACCCAATCCACATTGCACCGGCCCCTTACGGTTTCTCCTGCAGGTGGTGGGCCCACAGGAGATCGGCCCCATGTCGCTCTTTCGGGCTGAGCCCGGCCGGGACCCGTGGGGCAAGACCCGGCCACCAGGCGCTCGCATACAAGCCCCAACCCCGGGCCTGGCTCCAGGGCGGGGCCCCGGTTGCGCCTTACCGGGCGACGTTGGTTTAAGTTAACAAATGAAATTGTGCCAGGCCTCACAGGTAATGGGTGTGTTTGCATTACAAAAGGAGGAGAACAATGGAGCTGAAGGTGTGCTAGTAGGTGTGAGGTCCAGGGAATTTATGCAAATTTGCACAGGGTTAGTAAATCTTGTGCTAGTGACAAATGTTCCTGGCCTGCCTGAACAAAGCTTCGACAGACCCACTAAGGAGTGCGTCCTGTGTTTTGCATGAGCAAGCTGCTATCATTGGCAGACAGTATAAATCAAGACTGGTCATACATTGGAGTGGGTTGTCCTTCGAAGCCTCGACGTCTTCAAAGGATCCTCTTCAAGTTCTTCTACCTAGTATATTGTTGAATCTTTATGTGAAGGAGTCACACTTACACCTTCTTTTCTTTTCAGGGTCCTCACAATGGGAGGCCTTGTTTTTATTTACAGAAATATAATACAAATAAGTGTATGTGATATATGTAAAGAATTTAAAATTACAAATAAAATCTCTTTTAAATAGTCAAACAATTCTAGTATAAGTAAATGTAATTAAAATGCAAAGATATTAAACCAAGAAACACTATCCAAGTATTATCCTGCGTTTGTTTTATGATGCACAACCCTTAAGCAATGCAAATGTAGTACATTAACTAAACATATGCTTGCCTAAAGTCAGGAAACGAATCAGGAAAACTTATATGCTCTTTTTCCAACAATTTCCAAGTCACGGTGTGGTACACACATATTGTGGTTGACCTTTTTTTTCCTTTCAAGGCACACTCTGTGATTTGTGCCAGAATGTCATATCCTGATAGTTTCAAAACATTGTGCATCAAGGAGCATTAAATGAGTCATTTCTAAATTGCCCTATAAATATATAGGGTGACATATCAATTTCAAAGATAATAACATTCTTACTTTTTAAAATACATTTCATTATAGTCTTCTTCTTCTTCTTCGTCTTCTTCTTCTTCTTTCGGCTTTTCCCTTCAGGGGTCGACACAGCGATCCCTATCTTCTGCATCCCCAACACTTGCACCCACTAGCTTCAAATCCTCATTAATTACATCCATATACCTCCTCTTTGGCCTTCCTTTTGGCCTCCTGCCTGGAAGCTCCATGTCCAACATTCTCCTACCAATATACTCACTCTCCCTCCTCTGAACATGTCCAAACCATCTTAATCTGGCGTCCCTAACTTTGTCCCCCAAACATCCAACATGAGCTGTCCCTCTGATGTACTCGTTCCTAATCCTGTCCAATCTTGTCACTCCCAAAGAGAACCTCAACATCTTCAGTTCGGCTACCTCTTGCTCTGACTCCTGTCTCTTCTTCAGTGACACTGTCTCTAAACCATACAGCATGGACGGTCTCACCACTGTCCTGTACACCTTCCCCTTGATTCTTGCTGATATTTTCCTATCACACAGAACTCCTGACACCTTTCTCCACCCACTCCAACCTGCCTGCACTCACTTCTTTACCTCTTTCCCACTCTCCATTACTATGAACTGTTGACCCCAAGTTCTTAAACTCCTGCACATTCTTCACCTCTTCACCCTGTAACCTTACTGTTCCACTTCCCTCCCTTTCATTTACACACATGTACTCAGTCTTACTACAACTGACTTTCATTCCTCTTCTCTCCAGCGCAAACCTCCACCTCTCCAGGTGTTCCTTCACCTGCTCCCTGCTCTCACTACAGATCACAATGTCATCTGCAAACGTCATCATCCAAGGAGACTCCTGTCTGACCTCCTCTGACAACTGGTCCATCACTATAACAAACAGGAAGGGGCTAAGAGCCGATCCCTGATGCAGTCCCACCTCCACTTTGAACTCCTCTGTCTGACCTATGACACACCTCACCACTGTCCTGCTCTTCTCATACATGTCCTGCACCACTTTAACATACTTCTCTGCTACTCCTGACTTCCTCATACAGTACCACAGCTCTTCTCTTGGCACCCTGTCATACGCTTTCTCTAATTCACAAACACGCAGTGCAACTCCCTTAGACCATCCCTATACTTCTCCATCAACATTCTCAGAGCAAAAATTGCATCTGTTGTGCTCTTTCTGGGCATGAAGCCATATACTGCTGCTCACAAATTTCCACCACCATCCTTAACCTAACTTCCACTACTCTTTCCCACAGCTTCATCGTATGGCTCATCAACTTTATCCCCCTATAGTTGCTGCAACTCTGCACATCACCCTTATTCTTAAAGATTGGCACTAACACACTCCTTCTCCATTCCTCAGGCATCCTCTCACATTCTAAAACCCTGTTGAACAAACTAGTTAAAAATTCCACTGCTGCCTCTCCTAGACACTTCCAGACCTCTACTGGGATGTCGTCAGGACCAACTGCCTTTCCACTTTTTATCCCCTTCAAAGACTTCCTAACTTCATCCTTTCTAATCTTATCTACTTCCTGTTCCACAGAGTTGACCCCTTCTACTCTTTTTCCCCTCTCATTTTCCTCATTCATCAGCTCCTCAAAGTATTTCTTCCATCTTCTCTGTACGCTCTCCTCACTTGTGAGCACCCTTCCATCTTTATCCTTAATAATTCTAACTTTCTGCACATCCTTCCCAGCTTGATCCCTCTGCCTAGCTAACCTGTACAAGTCCTCATCTTCTTCTCTAGTGTCTAACCTAGTGTACAACTCGTCATATGCCTTCTGCTTGGCCTTAGACACCTCCCTCTTCACTCTGCGCTGTAAATCCTTGTATTCCTGTCTATTCTCTTCAGTCCTGTCCATATCACACTTCTTGGCTAATCTCTTCCTCTGGATACTATCCTGAACTTCCTCATTCCACCACTAAATCTCCTTATCTCCTGGAAGGAGGAATCCTTCCAGATGACACACCCAGCACCTTTCTCCCTGTCTCCCTGATGACTTCTGCTGTAGTTTCCCAGTCATCTGGCAGCACTACCTGACCACCCAGAGCCTGCCTCAACTTCTGTCTAAATTCCTCACAACATTCCTCCTTTTTCAGCTTCCACCACTTAGTTTTCTTCTCTATCTTTGACCTCTTCCTCTTACAGACCATCAGAGTCATCCTACACACCACCATCCTATGCTGTCTGGCTACACTCTCTCCCACTACCACTTTACAATCACTAATCTCTTTTAGATTGCCTCTTCTACATAGGATGTAGTCTACCTGTGTTCTCCTACCTCCACTCTTGTAAGTCACTCTATGCTCCTCCCTCTTCTGAAAATAAGTGTTAACTACAGCCATGTCCATCCTCTTAGCAAAGTCCACTACCATCTGTCCTTCAAGGTTCCTTTGCTTAACTCCAAACTTGCCCATCACCTCCTCATCACCTGTGTTCCCCTCACCAACATGTCCATTAAAATCTGCTCCTATCACCACTCTCTCACCTGTGGGAATACTCTCCATCACCTCATCTAATTCACACCAGAATCTCTCTCCTCTAGCTCACAACCTACCTCTGGGGCATAATCACTAACAACATTCAACATCACCCCTTCAATTTCTAACTTCAGACTCATGACCCTGTCTGACACTCTCTTTACCTCCAGAACATTCCTCACAAAATCCTCCTTCAGGACGACACCTACACCATTTCTTTTACTATCCACACCATAATAAAACAGCTTGAATCCTGCTCCTATACTACGAGCCTTGCTACCCTTCCACCTGGTCTCCTGTACACACAGTATATCCACCTTCCTTCTCTCCATCATATCGGCCAGCTCTCTACCTTTCCCTGTCATAGTACCAACATTCAGTGTTCCTATTCTCAGTCCTACACTCTTACCTTTCCTCTTCTCTCTCTGTCTGTGCACTCTCCTCCCTCCTCTACATCTTCGACCAACAGTAGCCCAAGTTCCACTGGTGCAGTTCAGTGTTCTGCGCAGTCGCAGTACAGAGCAGGAGTCACGTGACTTTGTTCGAGTGACGCAAGCACGCGCTCCTGTGAGAGAAAAAACACCATGAAACAATGATATTTTCCATTTTGTGAACTTATTTTATTTGCACTTAAATTTCAGTTCATGTTCTAATGCAGTTTCAAAATATAACACAGGCTTCATTTGGGACGCTTTTCATGAACTGACCCACATGACAAACTAATTGAATAGCCCTGACTTAGAGATTTCTTTGAGGTAAATAGTGTTGGTGTGTCGTTTGGGAATTAATTGATTCTTTGAGTCCGTTTATCAAATCGGCTCTTGAAAGTTTTGGTACCTTTGGAGTCGTTTAGGTGCTTAAACAGGGGAATTTTTTGTGGGCTGTGATTTAAAAAAGGTATAACATCGTAATATGTTATGAAAGCTTCTGGAAAAAATATTGTAGTACAAGCAGCAATTTGTAGATTCTTTGATTCGGCTCAAAACATCTCTTGAATGTTTGGAACCGATTCACCAAACTGAAGAGTCGTTTTTGTGATTGAACAGGTGATTTTATTGTGGGCTGTGATTTAAAACTGTTACATGTCTACGTCTCGTTACCGAGCCACTACCGCTAGGAGGCGAGACTGCATCAACTTCATTGTAACTTCATTGTAACTTTTAAGCATTAAATCCTCCAAATACACGGTTAAATTATATACTGTTTGAAAGCTTAGACTCTCAGGATTTTATTAAGCGCACACACAAAGCATAATATGATTTATAGTAATTTAAACATTTGATAGAAAATTTGAACTAGGTGGCGCTAGTTCGATCTGTTTACTCACCTTTAATGCTGGTCTTTAAATTTCCCTTTCTTCACATTGTCACTAATGTTAATGTATTTTCCAAAACAAATGCTTGTAAAAATCGCCAAGAGTCCAAGAAACTTGAAAATGTAATCCTTTTAATCCAAAACGCTTTGCTCGCTTCACAAGAATTATGTGTTTGACCGGAAACTGAACACACCGCTTCTCTTCCGCCCTTTGTTGGACTCCTACGTCTCATTGGACGCATACCAAACTTTCAAAACACATCAGATTTGTAGTCGAGGATCTGACGAATCAAACAAGCCCTTGCATGAGCCAACCAGTGCCTGTGCGGCCGAGATAGGCAGCTAAGAAGCCAATGAGGTCTCTCCATGCTATGTGGGTGACCCTCCCTTTGACTTGACATTTGCTCCGTCCAGTAGCGATTTGATGTTTCGCGAGCATCATAGCTCTTTAGCCAATAAGGAGACGATTCCAACGAGATGCAACATGATACATCTGGTGAGGGCGGGCTGTGCAATGAGAATGCGCATATTAATTCTTTTCAGCTTTATTGCACAATTCTCGAACGTTTCACACTCTCACACCTCAGGGTGTCAGTTTACAGGCATATTTTCAAAGCAGAATTCTAGGCAGAGGGTCTCTTTGTTATAGGACTTTTGAACTAAGCATGCAGTCCTTTTATACAAAGTTATACAGTAAAAAAAATAAACAAGAAAAACCTGAACGGACGGACATGTCCGTAGAAAAATATTCATATAAAATCCATTTTTGAGTCTTTTGACTTCATTTTTTTTTGGTGAAAGCCAAGACATGTGGCTATGACCCTCAGTTGTTGTTTACCAACCATCATTAAATACAGCAATGTATGTAATCAGTTTATCAGGTAAACAACTCAGACGGAAATAAAAATCCCCCATTCTAGCCTCTATAACTCTGTGTCAGTAAGGCTTAGAATCAAGCTGACACTTGTGTCAGAAACTAGAGACTCTCTTCTTTCCAAGAAGAAGACCAAGCTCACCTCTGTGTGTCAAAGTATATGGGAGCTGTACCACTTTTTATGTGGGTATGTCATCTAGGTGAAAATCATGAAAATGGGGGGGCGACAGGTGAGAGGTTAAAAAAGGAATAGCATCGTAATATGTTATATAACATTATAAAAGATTTCTGGTGTGAATTGTCTGAGACTTGTTTATGAATGTTTATGATGTTATTGTGTATGAATGTGTAAGAAATAAAAAATATTTTGTGTAAAAATAAAAAGATGAGGTTGAAGATCTTAATGAAGAACAAGAAGTTTATTCCAGCATAGCAGTGACAAAATACATGAAGTACTTTGGGTTCATCGGAGTCATTAAGAACCCCGAGCAAATCCGGCTCAAACTTATTATACTGTTTTCCCTTTTGGTAATATAAATGAGGTTCTGTTTTGAATGTGTATTGAGTGTAAGAACTGAATGTCTCCCAAATCGCTGGGCTACACCTTGTTGTCTAGCTGATTGTCTTTAAACGTTAATCATGGTCATGTACATCTTACTTGTTATTGTTAGTTATCATTAACCAAATGGTCACTTTAAATGGTAATCAGTCATGTAGACCCTTTGTTCGTGGTGATCCTTGATGTCCTGCTGCCGTTCCCATATTTATGTTTAAATCAAGTTTATACGTTTAGAGTCCTAAACATATTACCTTATAATACTTAATAATACTTAAACCTTTTTAGGAATGAGCTCATATGGGGGTCATATGACTTATGGGGTTTGATAATCCCATTCACTTGCATTAAATGGAGTCAAAGTTAGCTAAAAATTAGCTTGTTACTTAAGCAGTTTCAAATCATTATTGTGGTGTATAGCAGTAGAAACTGACTGGATTTTTCTGTTCTTTCTCTGCCTTCATTCCCAAACTCTTTACGGCCTCTGTATAATTGTGATTTTTGTGTGTATGCACCATGAAAAGATAAATTTTGTTTTGTGTACTTTTCAGACCAGTCCTGTGGAAAAAATGTAGAGAAGTTGTATTTCGATGCTTAATCGTCTACCTCTCGGAAAATCCTGAGAGTCTCATCAAGCATTATCAGGTGAGCATCTGAAATTGATCAACCATCAAGTTGGGCTCCAAACCTAAATAAACACTTTACATTGGCATGCAAACGTTTGGGAACCCTTTTAGAAACTTAAAAAAAATGAAATTTTAGAAATTATGTTCTGACCATGGGGGGCTTAGTGGTTAGCACGTTCGCCTCACACCTCCAGGGTTAGAGGTTCGATTCCCGTCTCCGCCATGTGTTTCCTCCCCCGGTCCAAAGACATGCATGGTAGGTTGATTGGGATCTCTGGAAAATTGTCCGTAGTGTGTGTGTGTGTTTGTGTGTGTCTTTGGACCGGGGAGGAAACCAGAGTACCCGGAGGAAACCCCCGAGGCACGGGGAGAACATGCAAACTCCACACACACAAGGCGAACGTGCTAACCACTAAGCCACCGTGCCCCCTGAACTCAATTAATTATCTTTTTTTTTTAACATAAATGAGCTTAAATTTTAAGTTTAACTTGCAATTACTTAGTAGATTCTATCATGTTACATATGTAACCAGCCTATCTCTGGCTACTGCTATGCTCTGCATTGTGTAACAGAAGACACAGAAGAACTGGAGCTGCTGTTGAACTGGGGACTTTATTCTGGACAGATTAAAGAGTACAGCATAAAAATATACAGAAGTCTGTGTGTGATTTTTCACCTGCACAAATTAAAGGCAGTTATTTTAAAATCACCTCAGTCTGTCGGCGCACACACATATATATCAAACAGCTGTACACACACACACACACACACACACACACACACACACACACACACACACACACACACACACATATATCAAACAGCTGTACACACACACACACACACACACACACACACACACACACACATATATATCAAACAGCTGTACACACACACACACACACACACACATATATCAAACAGCTGTACACACACACACACACACACACACACACACACACACACACACACACACACACACACACACACACACACATATCAAACAGCTGTACTCGGTAACAAAACCATTAAATCCAATCCATCCATTTGTAAAACACTTGCTAATACATTTATAACACTGTGATCAATAATATTAATGCATATTATTAACTTAATCAAACTTTTCAAAACTTTTACAGGCTTATATGGAGACAGCACCGCTAACTGCTTACGTCACCTCAGTGCGCTCACCGCAGTCTGAGAAGGCAGCGTGGGCTGAACAAGAATGACGTCACCACGCAAGAGACATAGAACGTTTTACAAAAATGGCAAAAATAAGATACGAAACAAAAATAATAAGGTTTTCGTGAACAAATTAATACTAAGTAAATAAATAAAAATGAAAGGATGATTAGTGAGATACGTTAATATTTTGAGCATACACTTATTAACATTCGTCACACATATATTTTTAAGTAAACAATGTTGTGTGTACCCAAAGATTTAAGTACATATAACAACGATTTAATTTTTAATTTTAAGTAAATTTTTTCCAAGTTGGGTTTACTTAAAAAGTGTGATGCAAAAATGGTGCATAAATATTTTAAGTAAATCCAACACATCATTTTTACCAGTGCAGGTCAGAGCTGACTGATGCAACTAAATTCATAAATAAGTGAGAGGAAACAACGTGTGTGTGTGTGTGTGTGTGTGTGTGTGTGTGTGTGTGTGTGTGTGTGTGTGTGTGTGTGTGTGTGTGTGTGTAAAATAATAATAATTATAATAATAATAATAACAATAATAATAATAATACATTTTAATTAAAAGCGCCTTTCTGAACACTTGAGGTCAACGCACAAAAGAAGAAAAACAAAAAATATAGTTATAGAATAGTTACATAGAAATACAAATTGGACCAACATTACAAATCATGATGTAGAATAAGCTACCCACATGGAAAGAATCTATATGTGGATATATGGTCACATATATGGCAATATATATGCTGCATATATGCGTATATATACTGCATATATGCTGCCTCACTTTTGCATATATGCGTATATATACTGCATATATGCTGCATATATGCGTATTTATGCCACATATAGGTTCCATATATGCTGCATATATGCGTATATATATACGCATATATGCAGCATATATGCGTATATATATACGCATATATGCTGCATATATGCGTATATATGCCACATATAGGCAAAAGTGAGGTGCATATGCCTCCTATTGCTTCACATATATCCACATATAAGCCCTATACATACAAGATATGTCTTCTATATAGCTAATGGAAGGATGATTTTGTAGCTCATATCTCATTTTGGCAACTGTGGATCCATTCTAATGCTTTTCTTGCATCTTATTTCCATAACATTATTTATACTGGCAAGCTCAGATCGACCGCTACAGCGTCACGTAGTTGATGACATTATCCACATGCGTCCAGCACGCTGTATTTAATTTTTGGCGCCGAAAGATAGTGGCTGGGAGTAAAATGGCGATAAAAGTGTTGGAGAGCCGCTATGTCTTACTTGAATGGACTGAGGGTGAGGATAGAGGGGTCCATAGTATTTTTGCCCCTCGACTTTGTCCGGAATTTTTCAGTTAGAGACTATTTTGAAAGGACTGATAAAACCGAGAAGCTGGAATGGCGAAAAGGCCGCCAACCGGCCGGTGCACCGCACACCGAGCCAGAATTATTCACGTGGCAAGTAAGTTACACGCAAACTTTACCTGACGTTATGTAGTTAAATACCACGTTAAATGGTTTTGCTCGTACTTAAAGAAGTATAAAATGAATCTTGCCTAAAGGTACCTGAATATAGCTTAGCAAATAGCTTTCATGTTAGCTGTATGCTAATTTGCTTTAGTCCAATAATGTTAGATTTGGTAAACATGATTAGACAAACATTTGCAGTTCATGATAACATTTAAATTTTATTGCACCAGAACTTGAAAAAAACTGATCGAGATGGAGAAAGATGGCACACAATGGCAAATAAAACGTCCTCACATCCCAAACTCAAAGTACAGTGAGCAGCTAGGCCGACTGAGAAGGCTTCAAAGAAAAAGATAACTGACTTGGTTATCTCTCTCTCTCTCTTGTTTCTTAATGTGTAGGCATGTGTGTAGATTTGTAATTGTGTCATCTATGATGATTTTATGTGCTTTGTTGACAAGATGTATATGCAAGGTGGTGTAAAATAAGTTAATAAGAGTTGGGCTAATCAGTTTGTTTCTCTCTCTCAAGGTTGACAATAAAAAGGGAGGGGGGCTTCCAAATACAAGCACCAGGAGGAGGGAGGGTCATGACAGACTTTCAAAGAATAAGGTACACTACGAGTCTGCATTACAGTTACATTACAATACATTCATGATGAGTAAGATTTTTATGGGGGAATAAGGGAATCTTATTTGTGTAGTTATAAGACACTATAAGTCCTGATGAAACCTATAGTATAATAATAATAATAATAATAATAATAATAATAATAATAATAATAATAAGAAGAAGAAGAAGAAGAAGAAGAAGAATGTCTTATTATTTTGTCTTCTGTAGATGCTACGTTGAAGAAGTGGCCGGCAGCCAGCCGAGGGCACATAGGCACATCTATTAATTCAAAGCTCACGGAGCTGAGAAGAGCAAAAAGATAATTTTTTTTTTCTGTTTAGTTTTTTGTCTTATTTTTGTTCTTGTACTATTTGATTGTTCTTGTAAATACATAAAGTAGATTTCTATATTTTGGACTTTTATTTATGGCATCTAGCAGGTTTTTTTTCTTTTTTTTTTCTTGTACTATATTTTTTGTTTTGTACTATTTGATTGATCTGAGGTAAATAAATAATGTACATTTCTACATTCTGGACTTTTATTTATGTTGCCTTGCAACTATGGATTTTAATTTTACTATTATATAGGTGAACATACGTGCATATATGTACCTATATAGGTATATGTATGCGCGCATATATGTGGGCATATATGCGCGCATATATGTACATGTATGCGCGCATATATGTACATGTATGCGCGCATATATGTACATGTATGCGTGCATGTATGCGTGAAAATGGCCAATTTTATATATGTCACATATATCAAAAACCTATATCAAAACCTTTTTGAAACATATATGTTTATATAGGTTCTTTCCATGTGGGTAAACTAAACAGATGAGTTTTAAGCTGAGATTTGAATGATGAAAGAGAATCAATATTACGGTGTTCAGATGGAAGTGAGTTCCAGAGCTGAGGTGCAGAGTAACTGAAAGCTCTGTTCCCCATAGTTACAAGATGGACAGAGGGAACAATGAAATGAGTGGAAGAAGACCTAAGAGTGCGAGTTGGTTTTGGAGTATGAAGAAGATCAAGAGGATATGAAGGTGCAAGATTGTGGATAGCTTTAAATGTTAGAAGAAGAATTTTATACTTGATACGAAAATTAATGGGAAGCCAGTGTAGCTGTCCCAGAACAGGTGTAATATGATGGATAGAGGAAGTACGAGTGATAATGCGGGCAGAAGAATTTTGAACGAGTTGAAGCTTATGAAGGGTTTTGTGAGGAAGCCCAATAAGAAGAGAATTACAGTAGTCAAGCCGGGAGGTTACTAGACTGTGAATAAGAGTGGTGGTTGATTGAGTCGTGAGAAAGGAATGAAGCCTATTGATATTTTGAAGGTGAAGTATGCAGCCCGAGTAACATTATTTACATGAGCGGTAAAAGAAAGGGAACTATCAAAGATGACACCAAGACTCTTAACCTGAGATGAGGGAGCTATGAGAGATTCATCAATGGAAATAAAAAAATTTGAAAATTTGTTAAGCAAAGTTTTTGTGCCTATAATGAGAAATTCTGTTTAATTACTACTTAGTTTAATAAAGTTAGCTGAAAACCATGATTTTATGTCAATGAGAGCAGATGGAATGAGTTTGGAATGCGATTTTGTGGAAAGGTACAGTAGAGCTGGGTGTCATCAGCATAGCAATGAAACTTAACCTGATGTTTATGAAAAATAGGTCCAAGGTGTAAAAGGTAAGTAATAAATAACAAAAGGCCCAGGACAGAGCCCTGGGGTACACCAGAGGTAACAGAAACTACAGAAGAGTTGAATGATTTTAGTTGAACAAACTGTGTGTGATCAGAGAGATATGAATGAAACCATTTCAGAGGTGTGTTGGTGATGCCAATAGTGGAAAGCCTGTCTAAAAGAATATCGTGGGAAATTGTATCAAAAGCTGCACTCAGATCAAGGAGAAGGAGGATGGATAGTAAACCAGAATCAGCTGCTATAAGCAAATCATTTGTGACTTTTAATAGAGCTGTTTCAGTGCTATGTAATGGGCAAAAACCAGATTGGAATTGTTCATATAGATTATTACCAGACAAATGGATATGAAATTGAGCAGCAACAACTTTTTCCAAAATTTTAGAAATAAAAGAAAGATTAGAAATAGGACTAAAATTATCAAGGTTGTTGGTGTCCAAACCTGATTTCTTTAGAATTGGAGTTACAGCAGCTGTTTTGAAAAGAGAAGGAACAAATCCAGTGGTAAGGGAAGAATAAATAATATCCTTAATAAAATGGGACAGAGAGGAAACAGTAGCCTTAACAAGGACAGTTGATGATTTAGATTGATGAATAAGTTTTAAGATATCATCAATTGAGGGCAGAATAAACTCGGAGAACAGTTGTGTAGGAACAGGTAAAACTGTTGACGATGAATGCCTTCAATTTTTGAGGTAAAGAATGATGCTAAAGTATTACAGAAATCAGATGAATACAAATGAGAGGGAAGTGAGTTGGGGGGTATAAATATAAATAATATAAATATAAATAATATATATATAAGTATAAGTATTATATACATGTTATATATATGTAACATGTAAGGTGCAACAGACTGTACAGATAAAGAAATGTCCTGTGGTACCGATAGCTTATTGTCAGATAGATTGTTATATTAAATTAAATGCAGTGTGTGTGTATAGTCCAGTGTGTATAGATGCAGTGTGAATGCAGTGTGTGTGTGTGTGTGTGTGTGTGTGTGTGTGTAGTCCAGTGTTGGACTGTTGAAGTTTGAGTGCAGTGTGTAGCATATCATACTGTGGAAGTATGCTGTATGCTGTGTTAGTTATGGCTGTTAATTAGTCTGATGGTCTGAGGGAAAAAGCTCTCCCTTAGTCGACTAGTGCGGGATCGGATGCTGCGGAGACGTCTTCCTGAGGGGAGCAGAGAGAGCAGTCTGTGGGCCGGTTGGCTGGAGTCATTAGTGATCCTCTGAGCTTTTCTTATACACCGCCTGTTGTAGATGTCCTGGAGGGAGGGAAGCTCACCTCCAATAATGTGGCTGGCAGTTCGCATGACCCTTTTCAGGGTTTTATGGTTGCCAGTGGTTCTGTTTCCAAACCAGGCAGTGATGCAGCCCGTCAGGATGCTCTCTATAGTGCAGGTGTAGAATGTTCTGAGGATGCTGGGGCTCATTCCAAACTTCCTCAGCCGTCTCAGGAAGAATAGGCGTTGGTGTGCTTTCTTCAGCACTGTGTCAGTGTGTGTGGACCAGGTGAGATCCTCACTGATGTTAACACCCAGAAACTTAAAGCTGCTCACCCACTCCACAGGTGTTTTTTCGATGGTGATGGGTCTGTGTTCTCTGCTCTGTCTCCTGAAATCTACCACCAGCTCCTTGGTCTTGTCATTGTTTAGTGAGAGGTGGTTCTCCTGACACCATGTAGTCAGGGTGCTCACCTCTTCTCTGTAGGCCATCTCATCATTGTCAGTGATCACCCCTATCACCGTTGTATCATCAGCGAATTTGACGATGACGTTGGAGCTGTGTGTGGCTGTACAGTCGTGTGTATACAGGGAATACAGGAGTGGGCTGAGGACACAGCCCTAAGGAGCACCGGTGTTGAGGATCAGCGGGGATGAAGTATTGATGCCCATTCTCACCACCTGACTTCTGCCTGTCAGGAAGTCCAGAATCCAGTAGCACGGAGATCTGTTTAGTCCCAGAGTCTGGAACTTCGCAACAAGTGTGGCAGGCACTATTGTGTTAAATGCTGAGCTGTAGTCCACAAACAGCATTCTCACATAGGTATTCTTATTTTCCAGGTGGGAGAGAGCAGTGTGTAGGGTGAAAGCGATAGCATCGTCTTTGGAACGGTTGCTGCGGTATGCAAACTGTAGCGGATCTAGTGAGGCAGGCAGCACAGAGCAGATGTATTCTCTGATGAGTTTCTCAAAGCACTTACTGAAGATGGGTGTGAGAGCAACTGGCCTCCAGTCATTTAGGCATGTGATTTTATTTTTCTTTGGTATGGGCACAATGGTGGATTTTTTTAAACATGATGGAACCACAGACAGACACATGGAGAGGTTGAAAATGTCAGTGAACACACCGGCCAGTTGGGATGCGCATGCTCAGAGCACACGGCCTGGGATGCCATCAGGACCCGCAGCCTTGCGGATGTTTACCCTTCGGAAGGATCGGGTTACATCCGTGACAGAGACGGAGAGTGCACTCACATCTTCTGCAGCAGCCATGGGAGCGCTCTCTGTGTGGGTGAGGTTGTGAGCCTCGAAACGAGCATAAAAGTTATTTAGCTCATCCGGTAGAGAGGCGGCAATGTTCACAGTCGCTGGTTTGTTCCCTTTAAAGTCTGTGATGTTGTTGATGCCCTGCCACATGCTTCTTGCATTGTTGGTGTTGAGATGTTCTTCAACTTTGTTTATATATTGTTTTTTTGCTGCTTTGATGGTTTTCCTGAGATCGTAGCCGTCTTGTTTGCGATCGTCAGAATTCCCTGATTTAAAAGCAGACGTCCGCGCTGACAAGTCCGCTCAAACATTGCTATTAATCCACTGTTTTTGGTTGGGGTAGACGCGGATTGTTTTTGTTGGCACAACATCTTCACACACTTCCTGATGAAACACGTGACAGAATCTGAGTACGCCTCTATATCGTCATCAGACGCTGCCCGGAACATGTCCCAGTCCATGTGATCAAAACAGTCCTGTAGTATAGCATCTGATTGGTCCGACCAGCATTGGATTGTCCTGAGGGCGGGTGCATCCCGTTTCAGTTTCTGCCTATAAGCAGGCACGAGCAGAATGGACGAGTGATCCGATTTGCCGAAAGGTGGGAGGGGGAGGGTTTTGTAGGCATCCCGGAAAGGAGAGTAGCAGTGGTCCAGTACACGGTCACCACGCGTGTTGATGGTGATGTTTTGGAGATACTTTGGAGCTATTGTTCTGAAATTGGCTTTGTTGAAGTCCCCTGTTACAATAAACGCTGCATCTGGGTACGTGGTTTCCTGCTAACTTATATACCCATACAGTTCCTTGAGTGCCTGGTCTGTGTTAGCTTGAGGAGGAATATAAACAGCTGTGATAATGACTGCTGTAAATTCTCTCAGTAGCCAGAATGGATGACACAGAAGCATAAGAAATTCCAGATCAGGGGAGCAGAAGGATTTAATAGAGTTTAGGTTCCTTTCATCACACCACGAGTTGTTGATAAAAAAACAAACACCTCCGCCTCTGCTTTTCCCTGTGAGCTCTTTCGTCCTGTCCGAGCGGTACACGGAGAACCCCGTGAGCTTGATGGCTGAGTCTGAAACCTAAGCAGACATCCAGGTCTCTGTGAGGCAAATAATGCAGCAGTCCCTCGTTTCTCGTTGGTTCACAGAGTTTGTTGTCTAGTGACTGAACATTAGCCAGCAAAATGGTTGGAAGAAGAGGTCGGAGGGGACGACGTCCGAGTCTATCAAGGACGCCGGCTCTCTTTCCTCTTTTCCGGCAGCATTTCCACGGTCGCGTTCGTGCGGCCTAGACAAAGGGCTCCGATGCGGTGTTGGTAAACAAATCACCAGCGTTCAAGAACTCAAAGTCCGGTTTGCATTTCGCGACATAGGAACATATATTTAGAAGCGTGTGTCTGTCGTAGGCAGTTATACAAACAGCTTCTAACACACAGGACAGCAGAATAACTAGTAAGAGAAATGAAAAAGTGCAAAGTTTCCTCAGAGCTCGCAACACGGCTGCCATGCTCGGCGCCATCTTGGATAGTGAGACAAATAGTGTCTTTATAGTGAGACAAATGTTCTGAATACATCCTTGTGGACAGTAAGGCCAGTTCTTCTAAAAAGTCTCTCAAGCTGTCGTCCTTTTGCTTTTAATTGCCTGAGAAAAGGAGTGAACCAGGGTGCAGTAACAGCAAACGAAACAGTCCTAGTCTTAACTGGAGTAAAAGTATTCAGTAAATTATGGAGACTATTACAGTAACACTATAAACAGTACTGCGGACTGTACAAGAGGCAGAACAGTCCAGGCAAGTACAAGCCATAAGCAATAGATCCTCATTGCAGTCTATGCAGTGTATATGATGTTAATAATTATTGTTATCGGGAAAAGCAGCGGCAGCCAAGATGCACCAGCATTCACTCAGACCACTCAGTGAGTGTGTGTGTGTGTGTGTGTGTGTGTGTGTGTGTGTGTGTGTGTGTGTGTGTGTGTGTGGTGTGTAAGTGGTTAAAGTCTGAGCTCCTCTGTAAAGCCACACCTCCTCTCTCTGTTACACAATAACACACTGAACCAAGAAGTTCATTTCAGAGAAAACGAAACTTATAGAACTCTCTCTCTCTCTCTCTCTCTCTCTCTCTCTCTCTCTCTCTCTCTCTCTCTCTCTCTCTCAGTGTGAGTGCAGGAAAATGGCAGAGGCCAGTATTTCAGTAGATCAGGATCAGTTCAGCTGTGCAGTGTGTCTAGATCGCCTTAATGACCCAGTGACTACTCCCTGTGGCCACAGTTTCTGTAAGTTGTGTATTAATGGCTGCTGGGATCAGGAGGATGTGAAGGGCATCTACAGCTGTCCTCAGTGTAGAGAGACTTACACTCCAAGGCCTGTTCTACACAGGAACAACATGCTGGCTGAAGTGGTGGAGAAACTGAAGAAGACCGAACAAGCTGCTTCTCCTGCTGTTTCAGCTAAAGCAGAAAGAACTAAAAAACAGGTGAGAACTGGATATTATTATTCTTTTTTAAGTCAAATTCTACAAATTCTATTTCTAATCTAATTTCTATTGAGGTGATCTGATTGCTTATATGACTGTCATTCAGTGTAAGGTGGATTTTTATTAAAAGTCAAAGTGTGTTTTGTAAAGACGTGTGAAACAGGTCAGACCAGTCAGTGTACTTTAAACAGCAAACGGCATAATGATGATGATGATGATGATGATGATGATGATGATGAAGAAGATATTTAACACGGTCATGTGGCACTTTATTCTGATTTCAAAGTCTATTTTGTTTTACTTCTAAAAGTGTTGAAGCTTCTTTAAGACACATTTATATTTACTTTACATTTATATATGCACACACACTACAAATTCTAACGTAATCCTAATTCGGTTTATTTTAAGAATTCATATCTCAAAGAAGCTTTACAGAAGTATAGGAACAGAAGAAAAATAAAGAAATGTGTGTGTGTATATATATATATATTTAGAAAAATAAGAATAAAAATAAATAAATGAATACATACAATTAAAGTTTAAAATTAAAAATTTTAATGTAAAATGTAAAATACTATATATCTACATATAACATATGGTGTAATACCAGTGGAAGATGTTTAAGGTCATTTTCAAGTACAAACAACACCTTCAACTTTCTTATTTAATTACAGCTATGATTCTTTGTATTTTACTTTTATTTCTATTAATTAAACATGTTGTATTTGGTCTCAGAATGAGATAAAGGAGGATCAGATAAAATCCCAGCAGAGGATCCAGGAGAAGCAGAAGAAGGTGCAGGAGCTGAAACAGACTGTGGACGTTATTAAGGTGAGGAGGAAACTGAGAGATTCACATAAACACACACATTATGGAGTCACTGTGAGAGAAAGAGTTGATCTTTAAATGGATCTGTGTGTGTGTGTGTGTGTGTGTGTGTGTGTGTGTGTGTGTGTGTGTGTGTGTGTGTGTGTGTGTGTGTGTGTGTGTGTCTCCTTACAGATACGTTCACAGGCAGCAGTAGATGACAGTGAGAGGATCTTTACTGACATCATCAACTCCATGGAGAAAAAGCGCTCGGAGGTGATGGCACTGATCAGAGCTCAGGAGAAATATGAAGTGAGTCGAGCTGAACGACTCCTGAATCAACTGGAGCAGGAGATTGCTGATCTTAAGAGGAGAGTCACTGAGATGGAGCAGCTTTCACACACACACAATGACATCCAGGTAAAACTCACTGTCTGATCTACAGAGGGCGCTGTTCCTCACAAAGTTTCCTCCTAAAAGCTCATTACAGCAACAAGAAATGTTCCTGTCTGAGATCACAAGTGTGTCTTTGTTCTGATTCAGTCTGAGATTCATTCGTTCCTCTCGTCCACTTTTCTCCTTCTCTATGATGTGTTTCCTCTCTGTAGAGTTTCCCGTCTCTCTGTGTTTCTCCTGGATGTGACGACTCACCCAGCTTCACTGTCAATCAACATCTCTCATTTGATGGTGTGAGGAAATCTCTCTCAGATCTGAAAAAACGAGTCGAACAAATCTGTGAGGAGGAATTCAACAAAATCAGACCACAAGGTGAACAAACAAACATTGTTTCTGTATCACAGTAAAAAGAGCCATAAAATTCATCTAACAGAAATAAGAAGTAAGCAGGAACAAGACTGCAGAAAATCACACAGTATTAGCATCAGTCTTGTAAATGACATCAAGATCAATTTAGCAGACAAACAAAGTACAAATCTTACATTTGTGGAGAAAATCGTAGCTGATGAATAAATTGAGAAGGTGACGTTGTTGACGTCTGAAATAAACGTGAGGAAGCAAATTTTTTCACATTCACACTTTAAACTGTTTCCACCTCATTTTTCTGTCTCCATTTTGTCTCTGTGTCTCCATTTTGTTTCTGTGTCTCCAAAGCTGCAGCAGTTCAGATGAGTTTACTTTCAGAACCAAAGAGCAGAGAAGATTTTCTGCAGTGTAGGTTTTACACACACACACACACACACACACACACACACACACACACACACACACACACACACACACACACACACATAGACACACACACACACACACACACACACACACACACACACACACACACACACACACACACACACACACACAGTCTTAAATTGTCTGTATTGTTGATCTATATCTGATCCATGTTTATAGAGCTGCATTAGGAGGATAGAAACACAGACAGGTGTCTCACACACACTTATTATAAATCCTGTGATTAACATCTAACATGTGGACATTTTATTACTGTAGATTTCTGTTATCTGACTCTGGATCCAAACACAGCACATCATCAGCTCATTCTGTCTGAGAAGAACAGAGTGGTGACACGGAGTAAGACAGAACAGCGATACACTGACCATCCAGAGAGATTTGAATCTCGGCATCAGGTGTTGTGTAAGGAGAGTGTGTGTGGACGCTGTTACTGGGAGGTGGAGAGGAGCGATGATGTGTACATTTCAGTGTCATATAAAGAGATCAGCAGGAAAGGACGGGGTGATGAGTGTTTGTTTGGACGCAACAGTCAGTCCTGGAGTCTGCGGTGTTTTTTTTCCTTTGTCTCTTTCTGGCAAAACAACATTCAGACTGAGCTCCGAGGTCCATCATCCTCCAGAATAGGAGTGTATGTGGATCACAGTGCAGGAACTCTGTCCTTCTACAGTGTCTCTGACACCATGAGGCTCCTCCACAGAGTCCACACCACATTCACTCAGCCTCTATACGCTGGAGTCAGGATGTTGCGTTATAACTCATCTGTGAGGTTTTGTGATCCAAAATAGAATGTTAGTAAAAGTGTTTATAAAAACTATAAGTGAGATGTGAGATTTAATTTGTCCCTGTGCTACACTGGACATTTTGTGTGCAGAAACTGGAACAGTAATGAATGCAGAATGTAGAAACAGACTATTTAACTGTATGCACTATTAGGATGGGTTTATTATAGTTGATATAAAAATGTTCAATGTCTCCTCAGAAATAATAAACTTTACTCAAACTGCTCTGTCTTTCTGTGCTGCTTGCTGGTGGAAACACAACCTACTGTGTGTAAAAGACCTTTATTATCTTATATATTTAACAATGTTCTGCTTAACAGTCCACTTAACATACAGTGCACTCTGGAATTATTCAGACTCCTTCCTCAATCCTTTATAATATGCTGAAAGAAAATAGGTGTCATAAGAATCTTCATTCTTATGCCTGTAAAGCTTCTGAAGGAGGTCTGAAGAAACGTTCACCAAAGAAAGTAAAGAATGATGGACAGAATGAACCATCTTTGACTGAGATGCAAGAGAACATCTCTATGTTATGACCGTAACCCTAGTTCCCTGTGGAACGAGACGCTGCGTCGAAACGCTATGGGAACGTCAATCATGCCACACTGACCAGACCCTGCTTAGAGAGTGAAGGCCTCGGCACCCGCACGTAGGACAGAGGAGCCCGGGGTGGCTCTGAGGTCAAGGTCATAGAAACTGACAAAGGTCAGCGGGGTGGACCAACCCGCAGCGTCACAGATGTCTTGGAGTGCCAGTCCAGAGGACCAGGCCCACACTCCGGGTGGAGTGAGCTCAGACCCCGAGGGGTGCGGGGAGGCCAGAGGACTCGTGAGCCGACACAATCGCATCCACTACCCATCTGCTCAACGTCTGCTTAGCAGCCTGGAAACCCTTCCTGTTAGGGCCATAGCAGACGAGCAGCTGCTCCGACTTTCTCCACGGACTCGTCCTGCAGAGGTCAGTGACCAGTGCTCGCACTGGACACAGTCGGTTCTGTCGTTCCTGTTCGGTTGCTGTAAACGGAGGAGTGCAGAATGCCTGTAACACGACAGGTTGAGGGGGCCGAAGGCACCTTCGGTATGTACCTAGGTTTCGGATAGAGAAACACTCTGGCCATGCCAGGGGCAAACTCCAGGCGAGACGGGGCCACGGACAGAGCCTGCAGGTCCCCGATCCTCTTCAGGAAGGAAATCGCCAAGAGGAAGGTGGTCTTAATAGACAGAAACCTAAGGGCCACTTCGGTCAATGGCTCGAAGGGGGGCTCCGATAGAGCCGCCAGCACAACTGCCAGATCCCAGACAGGCACCGCGGAGGAAATGTGTCAGCAATGGGTGCCTACCCAGCGACTGCCCTGCCGCCGGGGTGCTATATGCTGCAATTGCGAACACGTAAACCTTCAGGGTCGAAGGGGTTAACCCAGCGGCAAACTGTTCCTGTAAGAAATCCAGAACTGAGCCGATCGGGCAGTTAACTGGTTCCAGGCCATGGTGCTCACACCATGACGTAAACAGTCGCCATCATGCGGCGTACGATCTCCTCGTGGAGGAAGCTCTGGAGTGGACCAGGGTCTCTACTACCTCGGTAGTGAGACCAGACGCTATGAATTGTGCCCCCTCAGGGGCCACAGCCACAGCCTACACAGCTCTGGGTGGGGGTGCATCAGGGTTCCACCCGCCTCTGAGAGGAGATCCCTCCTGGGAGGAATTTCCCACGGAGTGCCCCTGAGTGGGGACACCAGATCCTCAAACCATGGCTTGCCCATCCATCGAGGTGCTACCAGGAGGAGACAGACTCCAACCCGGTGGACTCTCTCCAGAACTCCAGGGAGCAGTGCGATCGGGAGAAAGGTGTACAGGCATAGCCTCAGCCATGACTGCACCATGGCATCCAGACCTAATGGGGCTGGGTGAGAGAGGGAGAACCAGAGGGGACAGTGCGAGGTCTCCCAGGTCACAAACAGGGCTCTGCAGAACCTCCGCCATATGAACTCAACCACCTCGGGGTGGAGACGCCATGGCCCAGGCCTCAGCCCCTGCCTCGACAGGGCATCTGCTCTGACATTCAACCGTCCCAGGATATAAATGGCCCTCAAAGAGAGGAGTCCCGAGACCACAAGAGGATCGCTCGTGCTAGCTTGTACAAAGGGCGAGATCAGAGGCCCCCTTGGTGGTTGATGTAGGAGACCACCGCAGTATTGTCTATGTGGACCAATACGTGGCGATCTCTTAGGTCCAGGAGGAAGTGTTTTAACCCCAAAAACACCGCCATCATCTCCGGGCAATTTATGTGCCACGAGAGACGTGGGCCGCTCCACAGACCCTGGACTGAGTGGCCACTCATGACCGCACCCCACCCCGTGAGGGAAGCATCCATTGTTAGCGTCACGCGATGACATGGAGCCCCCAACACGGGGCCTTGGGACAGAAACGTTTGGTCTTTCCAAACATCCAAGGCTCGAAGGGCACGCCGCAAGACCTTGATGGAATGATATGGGTTTCCCCTGAGAGAAAACTCAGCTCCCTGCCCTGGAGCCACCACTGGAGGGGCCTCATGTGCAGGAGGCCAAGCGGGATTAAGCTGGACGCCGCTGCCATGAGCCCTAGCAGCCTCTGGAACTGCTTCACAGTAAATGACTGGCCTTTCGACACTCTCTTGAACGAGGTTAGGCAGAACAGGAGGAACCAATATTGGTGAGTCTCGCCCCCGAAAGCAAACCTCAGGAACCTCCTGTGTGCAGGAAGGATGGAAATGTGACGAACCAGTCCCCGGACCTGATCTGAGTCACGACCTCCTCGAGGGTGAGCATCCTGAACCTGAGCCTTTTGAGAGAGCGGTTCAAGGAGCATAGATCTAGAATGGGACACAACCCGCCATCCTTCTTCGGAACGACAAAGTACGGGCTGTAGAAGCCTGACTCTCGAACCGAGGGCGGAAGCACCTCGATGGTTCCTTTCCTCAGGAGTGTGCGCACTTCCCATTCCAGGACCAGAGCCTGCTTGGGTCCCACCAGGGTGGGACACATCCCGTTGAAACGGGGAGGAGAGGACACGAACTGAACTGTGTAGCCATACTCTATGATCCGCAGGACCCACAGGGAGACTCCTGGCAGCTCCTGCCAAGCTGTCAAAAAGTTCCTCAGGGGAACCAGCCCCTCGGGGCTGGCCTCTGACCCACTCAGAGCAGCTGGGGCCGAGCCCTGCAGCTGATGGCGCCTCACGAGAGATCGGGAATCTCGCTGCTAAATCGACCTGCGAGTCCCACGAGCGCCGGCTCCGCTTTGCCCCGGCAAGAGCGGGACCGGAGCCGCGAAGGAGAGCGCTCTTCTCGAAGAGCACTCTCCGGGAGCGAAGCGTGCGCATAGCCATGCGACTACAGTGCGAGCAATCGACTCCCTCGAGAGCCGATTGTGCATGCTCCACTCCCAAGCAAACAACACACCAATCATGCGAATCCTTCCCGGTAATGAAACAGGGACACGGAAAAACACACTTACAGAAATTCTGTCTGCCAGCCATTACTTGATCAGAAACACGGTATCAGGAAAACAGCGCTTACCAGAACGAGCAGAAGCTAGCGTCTTGTCCATCTCGCAGCCATTTGTAGCTTCCTGTTTACGCAACGTCACCCGCCGATGACGTCACGTCCCAACGCCTATTGGTCAGATTACACACGTGGTTCAGAGCGCGGTCACGCAGAGGGCTTCCCATAGCATTTCGACGCAGCTCGAGTTACGAAAGGGAACATTATCTACATTCTGACAACCAAAATGGATCAAAGAGCTGATCAAATTGATATGGGAGTCAAACAAAACACTCTACAAATTAAAGGACTTAAAAAGTCACTTGATAACTGTTATCAAGAAATCGCTGATTTGAAAAAGGACAATGCTTGTCTTAAAACACAGTGTGTGGAATCTCAAAAAAAGATTCAAGAAATGGAACCGAAGCTGAATGATGCTGAGCGATACAACAGGCGATGGAACTTGCGCCTTTACGGAGTCGTTGAGAGATCAGAAGAAGACATTAAAGTGCTTGTGAAAGAAATGTGGAGAGAGATCCTTCCAGAAGCCGAGTGCACACTTGTGACAGGTGCCATCGATATAGTCCACAGGATTGGTAAACCTCCAGAGATGAAGAACAACATCACATCATGACCAGGTTTCTTTCACGGACTGCAAGAGACTTGGTCTGGTGATTTGCCAAAGCTAATGAATATCTACAAAGAAAGCATCTTCTCTTCAAAGAGGATCTGACTGCTGCAGACAAAGAAGCACGCACCAAGTTATGGCTTCTTGTAGAAAAGGCACGTAAAGAGGGAAACAGAGCATACTTTGTAGGTGATAAGGCTTACATAGTTAAGGAAGAGGTTCGAGTTACCTAATGTTTCATTAACTGGAACATATATTAATCGGAGCAAGTAACTTTCCTTATTTTCGATTAAGCAACAGCCGACTTATGTAGGCTATATTGGTAACAAGTTATAGTTATGTTAAGAATGGCACCTATACAATCTACTTAAAAAATGTTTGAAAAAGTGTATATGACGGTAACATATGTAACGGTAGATATTCTGCATTTACTGGCTGTTACATTTTCATTGTATATTGCAGAGGATTATATAGAAGATATTTATGTGAAAACAGCAAGTTAAAGACTATAGTTTAAGAATTTATTTTTTTGTTATAAAAAGGACAAGTTTAAATATTTCAGTTTTTTTCGATTAATGCCAGAGGTTTACGTGATCTTTTGAAAAGGAAATCATTATTTTTATATAGTAAAGGAAAGGGTTTCGATTTTTATTTCATTCAAGAAACACATTCTTGTAAGGAAGATGAGAGGTTCTGGAGAAGTCAATGGGGAAATGACATATGGTTTTCACATTTCAGCACTAGGTCTGTGGGGGTCGCTATTCTAAAAGGAAAGTTCAAGGGTCAGGTTCTTAGCCACAAGGGTCAGGTTCTTGTTTTTCACAAATATCGAAATTAATCTGAAGCAAATTAAAAATAAATTTCCCTTGGCAAAAATAGAATGGGGGTGATTTCAATAGTGTATTTGATGAAGTTATGAATCGATGGCCATCAAGAAGCAATGAAACTCCTTGTGAAATCAGTAATGTATGTAACCGTATAGGTTTAGTTGACATTTGGTGCCTCAAAAATCCAGACAAAAGAATATATACATGGAGCAACAAAGATTATTCCAAACAATCACGCATTGATTTCTTCCTAATATCACATGAACTGGAACAATATGTCCAGACTGTTTCTATAGAGCCGTCAGTTTTAACTGACCATAAGAGTATATCAATTTTGATTAATATGCATGGTTCAGCTGAATTTACACTAACAAGGGGTTATTGGAAGTTGAATAAAAATCTTATTAAATGATGATAATTTTAAAACAATGGTATCAAAGTAGATAAGCACTGGTCTCAGGCTAAAATACTGAAAGTTTATGGGGAACATTGGGAAATAATGAAATGCAAAATTAGGAACCTAATTATTTTAATGGGGAAATCGATTGCTTCAGTTAAAAGACAAAAAGAATATAATGTTATAAAAGAAATGATGCACCTGTTTAGTAAAGGTGATTTGAATGCACAGGATTTGATGGATGTATCATCATCACAAGTACAATTGTTGTAACAAGTACAACATTTATCAAGAAAAAGCAGAGGGTGTTTTTATCAGGTCAAGACATAAATGGTTGGAACATGGTGAAAAAAATACTAAGTATTTCTTTCATTTGGAGAAAAGGAATGGTGAATTGACTTCTGTAAGCAAGTTGTTAATTAATAATACAGTCACAGAGGATGGAAAAAAGATATCAAAGATTGTTAGTTTTATAAAGACCTGTACTGTATACTTCCAATTTTGTATCTCCTGATCTGAATGACTTTCTGGATAGTGTTACAGACAAGGCCAAAGTTATTGATGATTATTTTAGATTGTTTTGTGATGGTGATTTAAGATTAGAGGAAGTTAAAGAGTGTATTGACAACCTCAAAGATAATCATTCTCCAGGTAATGATGGACTTGTTAGTGAGTTGTTAGTGCTAGCTCCCTTTTTGTTAGCTGTCTTCATAGAATCTGTTGAAAAGAACGAATTGCCCGATTTTTTAAGACAAGGCGTTATTACATTAATTCCAAAACCAGAAAAAAATACTCTATATTTAGAAAATCTGAGACCCGTTAGTCTATTAAATAATGATGCCAAACTATGGGCTTTAATTTTTGCCAAAAGACTAAAAAAAGGTTTGGAAAATATTATAGATGAGGAACAGACTGGACTTATTCAAGAAAGACACATTAGTAATAATATTAGATTGATCCTAGATATGATAGACAATCATTATGTCTTAGATGATAGTTTTGTCTTTTTTATTGATTTTCACAAGGCATTTGATACCATAGAGCAAAACTTTTTATTTATTTACCAGTTGTTTTCAAAAAGCTATCAAAACTCTATACAAAGGATGTATTTTCTGTAAAATTAGCAAGGGGGACATCTGGAAGATTTGAAATAAAACGAGGGATTAGACAGGGATGTCCGATCTCGCCCTTTTTGTTTTTATTAGCAACACAAATAATGGCTCTTCACATTTTCAAGGAATTACAACATTAGGAAAAACATTTGTGTCAGTTTGCAGATACATGTTAAAGATAGGAATGAAATCAGTAAAGCAGTGAAATTCATAAAAGATTATTCAGATGTATCAGGGCTAAGAATGAATGTGAATAAGTCAGTTCTGTTTCTTCTTAAAGATTGTCATTTACCCAATATCTGTAATATTCCAATTGCAAATCAAATAACATGTCTGGGAGTTGTTATATGTAAAGACGAATATCTGCATAATAGTTTAAACTTTAATCCAATTATAAACAAAATGAATAAGAATTTTAATATGTGGTTACAAAGGGATTTGTCAATTCAGGGGCAGGTGCTTTTGTCAAAATGCGAAGGAATCTCTAGATCAGTGTGTCATTATCATTAGACTTTCCCCCTAAAGTTACCAAACAATTAGATAAAATACTTTTTGATTTTATTTGGAAAAACAAGCCTCATTATCTGAGAAAATAAATTTTTATGCATTTCCAAAGATTATGGTTTAGAGGTGTTGAGTTGTGATGCTTTAAACAATATATTTAAAATGAATTGGCTTTTTCAATATTTAAAAATTAAAGATAGTATTTGGAACTCCTTTCCCAACTAATTGGGTGACCCAAGTTTTATTAAAGTGTAATTATTCAATCGAAAAAATATCGGTTAAACTTGCAAAATTTCCTAAACAAGCTCTCATGGCATGGACACTGGCTGTTATGCGGAAGCCGAGGTAAGCAAATGAATCAATGTTTATTCACCAAACCGGGCATGTAAACACAAAAGCATGCAAATACAGGGATATATCCGGTGGTGCGTTCCGTGAACGCGGCCCACAAAGTCCCGAAGTGGCGAAAGGCAGTTCGTGCAGGTATAAATCCACAGGTACGCTGGAGGAAGCGCGGCGTAGAGCAGAAGCTTAGAGACGTGTTGCATCCAGCGAATTCCTATAGAATCACTAACGCACACAGGGTATTGTTGGGCGTGAGGGATTTATGTGTGTGAGGTAACGAGTGTCAGGTGAACCAAATCAGTAGACTGGCGAAGGTCTCCGTGCGGGCGGGACTCGCGTGGTGGAAGAAGCAGGGAGCTCCCTGACTCTGGCCTATAAGCATAACTTTTCACCTAGGAGATATTATATATACAAAGACACCCTATACAAATATAAATCTCTCTCTTTTTAATACTGGGTTGAAAACAATATTATATTAGTTAGTCAGCTTTTAAATAATGATGGAAATTTATTGACATATAGAGATTTTTTGGAATAAATTTAAAATACCAGTTAGACCTAAAGAATTTACTGTTGTAATGGATGGAATTCCCCAAAAAGTACTGATACTTCTGAGGAATGCATTACAGGAGGAAGATCGAAATTTTACAGATATCAAGGGTAAAATATTTATTGGTAATACAAATATTTTACAAAATAGAATCTCAAATATTAAAATATTTATTTAAAATATTAATTAAATATTAGGAATTTACTTAATAATATTGCTTATCCTCCAGCTATTTTTTTCTGGTCTTCTGTGTTTGAGGATGTGAATTGACGTAAAGCTTGGGGAACGGTGGATACATTCTATGTTAATAAGAAGTCTCTTTTAAAATAATGCATAGAATAAACCCAGTAAAACATGTGCTGGAACGTTTTAAATTAGATATTGATTACTCCTGTAATTTCTGTAAAGGTGAAAAGGAAACTAGTTTTTTTCATTTGTTTTTCCATCGCATACATACAAAAATATTTTGGATTGAGGTGGAGAATTTAATTAAGAAAAAATTGAACATTGAATTGCAGTTGAGTGGACTGGATATAATGATACACTTTAATGATCACGGGATTGAAAAAAAGAAGGCATATTTCATACAATTGTTATTATTAATGGGGAAATTTCACATTCAATAAATGAAGTGGTCTGACTCCAAACCATTTTTTTTACTTTATAAATGACTTCAAACTTTATTCTTCTGTTTTGTGTAATTGTCGAAGCAAAAAGGCATTTCGAGCTTATAATATTGTAAGCAGATATGAGAGGGTAGCTCCCTTTTTCCGTTTCCTTTTGTTTGTTATAATTTTGTTCTTGTCCTCTGGCATTATTATTTCTTTTATTTTGGTTGCTGTGTGTATGTACATTGAAGAACAAACATCTCATTGTATTGTTGGTTTATGGCATTAATAAAAAGAAAAGGAGGCAACGCGGGCTGAACAAGAATGACGTCACCACGCAAGAGACATAGAACGTTTTCCAAAAATGCCACAAATAAGATATGAAACAAAATAATAAGGTTTTCGTGAACAGATTAATACTAAGTAAATAAATAATAACATAATTTACATAATAACATAATTTGTTACATAATACATAATAACATAATTTATAATATAAACTTATATTAACATTCGTCACACATATATTTTTAAGTAAACAATGTTGTGTGTACCCAAAAATGTAAGTACATATAACAACGGTTTTCTTGTTAATTTTAAGTCATTTTAAGTCGTGTGTGTGTGTGTGCGCGCGCGCGCATGTGTGTGTGCGTGCGTATGTGCGTGCTTGTGTGTGTGTGCAAGTGGTTAAAGTCTGAGCTCCTTTTCTCTGAAACTTATAGAACTCTACAAATCTCTCTCCTGTTGTGTAACTTCACTTTCTCTGTAAAGCCACACCTCATCTCTCTGTTACACAATAACACACTGAACCAGGAAGTTCATTTCATTCAGTTCATACAAAACTTATAGATCTCTCTCTCTCTCTCTCTCTCTCTCTCTCTCTCTCTCTCTCTCTCTCTCTCTCTCTCTCTCTCTCTCTCTCTCTCTCTCTCTCTCTCTCAGTATTTCAGTAGATCAGGATCAGTTCAGCTGTCCAGTGTGTCTGGATCTCCTGAATGATCCAGTGACTATTTGACTATTTCCTGTGGTCGCAGTTTCTGTAAGGTGTGTATTAATGCTCACTGGGATCAGGAGGATGTGAAGGGCATCTACAGCTGTCCTCAGTGTAGAGAGACTTTCACTCCAAGGCCTGTTTTATACAGGAACAACATGCTGGCTGAAGTGGTGGAGAAACGGAAGAAGACTGAACTCCAAGCTGCTTCTCCTGCTCACTGTTACGGTGAACCTGGAGATGTGGAGTGTGATTCCTGCACAGGGAGAAAACACAAAGCCATCAAGTCCTGTCTGGTTTGTCAGGCCCCCTGTTGTGAAGATCATCTTAAACCTCACTATCAGTCTCCTGCCTTTAAGAAGCACAAGTTAGTTGAAGCCTGTGCAGAGCTCCAAGAGAAGATCTGCTCTGAACATGACAAACTGATGGAGATCTACGGTCGTACTGACCAAAGCTTCATCTGTTACTTGTGTACGATGGATCAACACAAAGGTCATGATACAGTTTCAGCTAAAACAGAAAGAACTAAGAAACAGGTGAGAACTGGATATTATTATTCTTTTTTAAGTCAATTTCTACAAATTCTATTTCTAATCTAATTTCTATTGAGGTGATCTGATTGGTTATATGACAAAGATTCTGTAGCTTCTGTATAGTGTTGAAGCTTCTTTAAGACACATTTATATGTACTTTATATTTATATATACACACACACTACAAATTCTAATTTAAATTCTAATTCAGTCTATTTTAACAATTCATATTGACTCAAAGCAACTTTACAGAAGTACAGAAACAGAAGTAAGAAATAAATATATATAATAATAGAAGAAAAATAAGAATAAAAATAAATGAATACATACAATTAAAGTTTAAAATGAATTTAAAATATATTAATGTAAAATGTAAAATAGTATATATCTACATATAACATACGGTGTAATACCAGTAGAAGATGTTTAAGGTCATTTTCGAATACATACTGGGAATCTTCTGCTCATAGTTTGGTCTAGATATATTTGTCCTGATCCAGGTTGAGGAGCCTCTGGTGGTAACCAGGAGAGTTCCCCCTGGTGGGACTCCACATCATCACAGGGCACCATGTTAAGAGCAGTCTGATATAAAGAGATCAGCAGGAAAGAGGAGGGTGATGAGTGTGATGATGTGTGCTGGGGACAATGATTGTAGTTTCTTATTTAATTACAGCTACAATTCTTTGTATTTTACTTTTATTTCTATTAATTAAACCTATTTTATTTGGTCTCAGAATGAGTTAAAGGAGGATCAGATAAAATCCCAGCAGAGGATCCAGGAGAAGCAGAAGAAGGTGCAGGAGCTAAAACAGAGTGTGGACATTATTAAGGTGAGGAGGAAACTGAGAGATTCACATAAACACACACATTATAGAGTCACTGTGAGAGAGAGAGTTGATCTTTAAATGGATCTGTGTGTGTGTGTGTGTGTGTGTGTGTGTGTGTGTGTGTGTGTGTGTGTGTGTGTGTGTGTGTGTGTGTGTGTGTGTGTGTGTGTGTGTGTGTGTGTGCGTGTGTGTGTGTGTGTGTGTGTGTGTGTGTGTGTTTGTGTGCGTGTGCCTTTGTGTGTGTGTGTGTGTGTGTGTGTGTGTGTGTGTGTGTTTGTGTGCGTGTGCCTTTGTGTGTGTGTGTGTGTGTGTGTGTTTGTGTGTGTGTGTCTGTGTGTGTGTGTGTGTGTGTGTGTGTGTGTGTGTGTGTGTGTGTGTGTCTGTCTGTCTGTCTGTGTGTGTGTGTGTCTGTGTGTGTGCGTGTGTGTGTGTGTCCTTACAGAAGTGTTCACAGGCAGCAGTAGATGACAGTGAGAGGATCTTTACTGAGATCATCAGCTCCATGGAGAAAAAGCGCTCGGAGGTGACGGAGCTGATCAGAGCTCAGGAGAAAGATGAAGTGAGTCGAGCTGAACGACTCCTGAATCAACTGGAGCAGGAGATTGCTGATCTTAAGAGGAGAGTCACTGAGCTGGAGCAGCTTTCACACACACACGATGACATCCACTTCCTCCAGGTAACACTCACTGTCTGATCTACAGAGGGCGCTGTTCCTCACAAAGTTTCCTCCTAAAAGCTCATTACAGCAACAAGAAATGTTCCTGTCTGAGATCACAAGTGTGTCTTTGTTCTGATTCAGTCTGAGATTCATTCGTTCCTCTCGTCCACTTTTCTCCTCCTCTATGATGTGTTTCCTCTCTGTAGAGTTTCCCGTCTCTCTGTGTTTCTCCTGGATGTGGACTCACCCAGCTTCACTGTCAATCAACATCTCTCATTTGATGGAGTGAGGAAATCTCTCTCAGATCTGAAAAAACGAGTCGAACAAATCTGTGAGGAGGAATTCAACAAAATCAGACCACAAGGTGAACAAACATTGTTTCTGTATCACAGTAAAAAGAGCCATAAAATTCATCTAACAGAAATAAGAAGTAAGCAGGAACAAGACTACAGAAAATCACACTGTATTAGCATCAGTCTTGTAAATGACATCAAGATTTAGCAGACAAACAAAGTACAAATCTTACATTTGTGGACAAAATCTTAGCTGATGAATAAATTGAGATGGTGACTTTGTTGACGTCTGAAATAAACGTGAGGAAGGAAATTTTTCACATTTACACTTTAAACTGTTTCCACCTCATTTTTCTGTCTCCATTTTGTCTCTGTGTCTCCATTTTGTCTCTGTGTCTCCATTTTGTCTCTGTGTCTCCAAAGCTGCAGCAGTTCAGATGATTTTACCTTCAGAACCAAAGAGCAGAGAAGATTTTCTGCAGTGTAGGTTTTACACACACACAGATACAGACACACACACATACAAACACACACAGACACAAACGCATACAAATACACACACAGACACAAACGCATACAAAATACACACACACACAAACGCATACAAACACACACACATGCACACACACACACACACACACACACACACACACACACACGCATACACAGAGTTAAAATGTCTGTATTGTTGATCTAGATCTGATCCATGTTTATAGAGCTGCATTAGGAGGATAGAAACACAGACAGGTGTCTCACACACACTTATTATAAATCCTGTGATTAACATCTAACATGTGGTAATTTTATTACTGTAGATTTCTGTTATCTGACTCTGGATCCAAACACAGCATACCATCATCTCATTCTGTCTGAGAAGAACAAAGTGGTGAGACGGAGTGAGACACAACAGCAATACTCTGATCATCCAGAGAGATTTGACTCCTGGACTCAGGTGTTGTGTAAGGAGAGTGTGTGTGGACGCTGTTACTGGGAGGTGGAGTGGAGCAGTGATGTGTACATATCAGTATCATATAAAGAGATCAGCAGGAAAGGACGGGGTGATGACTGTGGGTTTGGATGCAACAGTCAGTCCTGGAGTCTGGAGTTTTTTTGTTCCTCTGTCGCTTTCTGGCACCAACAACATTGAGACTGAGCTTCGAGGTCCATCATCCTCCAGAATAGGAGTGTATGTGGATCACAGTGCAGGAACTCTGTCCTTCTACAGCGTCTCTGACACCATGAGGCTCCTCCACAGAGTCCACACCACATTCACTCAGCCTCTATACGCTGGAGTCTGTGTGTGGAGTAATAAATCATCTGTGAGTTTTTGTGATCCAAAATAAAAAGTTAGTAAAAGTGCTTATAAAAACTATAAGTGAGGTGTGAGATTTATTTTGTCCCTGAGCTACACTTTGTGTGCAGAAACTGGAATGGTAATGAATGCAGAATGTAGAAACAGACTATTTAACTGTATGCACTATTAGGATGGGTTTATTATAGTTGATATAAAAATGTTCAATGTCTCCTCAGAAATAATAAACTTTACTCAAACTGCTCTGTCTTTCTGTGCTGCTTGCTGGTGGAAACACTGGGTAAATAGTGTTGGTGTGTCATTTGGGAATGAATCGATTCTTTGAATCCGTTTAACAAATCGGCTCTTGAAAGTTTTGAAACCTTTGGAGTCGTTTAAAAGAAGCAATTTGTCGATTCTCTCATTCGGCTCAAAACATCTCTTGAACGTTTGGAACTGAAGAGTCGTTTTTGTGATTGAACAGGAAAGATCAATCGATACTTTTTTTTTTCTTTACTCCTGAAAGTAACTCAGTATTTTTTGTTCATTCTATTGAAAAGGTCAATAATCGATTGATGAAGGAGTTTCTATAAAATAGTAATGTTCGTGTAGTTTCAACAGTTTTTGTATGTGAGATTTTTATGATTAATGCACTTTATTTTAAAGCACTAAAGCATAAGAGCAAAACTTATACTCTGTGCTTTCTCCTTTTTCTCTTAGGTTTCAATCCATTAGCTGAGATTCACAGTGCCTTCAAAGACTGATACAAAGACTGATACAAAGACTGATACAAAGACTGATATAAAGACTGATCTTTCTCTTTCTTTCTTTAATCCCTTCTTGTTAAGCGTTTAGTGCCATAGAGCTGCTTCACAGTAATGTCTGTACTGACTGCCTTCTGATGTAACTTTAGTCTTTTGTGTATTCTTTCTGTCATTTAAATTTTAAAGTTTATTTTAAATGAATGTGTTCCTTTTTAAACTATACACTTCAAATACACAAGAAAGATATTTTTAAAAATCAGACAAATGAATCTGACTCTTTAAATCTACACTTGTCCTTTAAATCCTTTTGACACTGTAAGATTTACTGCATATTGTGATGAATGGTGTTAGTGGGTAAAGAAGTGAGAACAGAAATCATTCGTACTGACGTTCAAAAGATGAATCAGTTTGTGAAAGCAACATTGAAATGCAAATGAATAAAGATGGTCTTACCTCGACAACTCAAGTGTCGTTCATGTCTGTTCACATCATCACAGCTCTGAACCACACACACAAACTTTAAACTGAACGCCAAATCACTCCCACAATGCAACACGTCAACAGTATAATAATGTATTACAGATCAAGTGGCTAAAATATAAGAAATACTGTACATTTACATACATACATCATACATACAGAAATACTGTAACTTAATGTCTGCACTGTTTTTTGTCCTGCACTGTCTTTTGTCCTGCACTGTCTTGCTTGTCTTGTCCTGCACTGTTTGCACCAGGTTGCACAGTTGCACTTTATGTGGCTAAGACTACTTACATGTCCTTAGCCCTGTCTTTGTTTTATGTAGCACCTTGATCCTGGAGAAACGTTGTCTCATTTCACTGTGTACTGCAACAGCTATATATGGTTGAAATGACAATAAAAAGCTTCTTGACTTCTTGACTTCTTGACATTTACAGTCATAATAAAATACACAGTATGACAATGTTTTATGAAAATACACCACAATACTGTTAGGAATTCTTTGTAAATTTACAGTAAATACAGTGTATGTCAAGTCATGTTAAGTCATGTCATGATATATATCATGTCATGTTATGTTAAGTCATGTTATGTTATGTTAAGTGAAACAGGATATGACAGTAGATTATTTTATCCAAAAATGAGTGGTCTCAAACCTGAAAAATATTCCCTCCCTGCAACTTCACTTGGAACATTACAGCACGTTATTAACTGGGTCAAAACCGACCCTAACAACACAAATGTCATAATTTTCAACAGAGCATTTTATAATTTAGTAAAAAAAAAAAATTATTTATATTTTTTTTTAAATAGAGTGTCCTGACAAAGTCAAAAAGCCTTGTTGCAATAATCAAATTTATGTGGTACTTAAATTATGCATTAAAATTTCAAAAACGGGTCAGTGCTGACTGACCCTAACACGAGGAAGGTTAAACGGGAATTTTTTGTAAGAATGTTTATGTTGTTATTGTGTAAGAATGTTTACGGTGTTATTGTGTAAGAATGTTTATGGTGTTATTGTGTATGAATTCTTATGGTGTTATTGTGTATGAATGTTTATGATGTTATTGTGTATGAATGTTTATGATGTTATTGTGTATGAATGTTTATGTTGTTATTGTGTGTAACATACTGAATTATGTTTTACATATATGGGGTTATGAGGATATCTAGTGGTTATCTGATACAATGATATCCAGAGTCATGTTTTGTTACTGAAGTCAGTAAAATAAAGTAATGTGAAGGAGCAGCAGCTCTTGTCCGTTTGTCTGTCTAAAGAACAGAACATGGTGTCAAAATAAAACTGATATAAACGCAGAAAAAGAGGACGGCACAGTTACAGCCACCACCACCATTGTTTCTGCAATTAAGTCTCTCAGAAAATTGTAAGAACTGGATACAGAGGTTGGAACTTTTGTCGCTAGCTAGCAGAGAATTCTGAGACGGTGCAGTGTGCTAGATTTCTGTACGTGGCCCACGTGGCGTGGGAAAAGGCCATAAAAGTATGGAATACATTTGAGTTCTCAAAAGAGGAGAGAAATAAAATACAAGTACTAAAAGACAAGTTTAAAAATTACTGTGAGCCTCAGAAAAACCTACCATACATCAGACAAGTGTTTTTCACGAGATCACAAAGGTCTGCAGAAACAATCGACATGTACGTCACTGATCTGAAAAGCAAAGCAAAAGACTGTGAGTTTGGTGATCTGCACCATTCATTAATTCCTGATAGGATTGTATGGGGCATAAGAGAGGATCAACTAAAAGGCAGACTTCTAAGAGAAACGGATCTCACAGTAAAAAAGGACATAGATATTTGCAGGGCCAGCGATATCACGTCGAGTCAGATGAAAGCACTCAATGATGAAGTAAATGTACACAAAGGTGAATCTATAAAGCCAAAGAAAAGCGACACCAAATCAGAGCAGACGTCAGTGATGATAAAGGAATGCAGCAGAGTACAGAAAATGCCCAGCCTTCGGGAAAACATATAAGTCATGTCAGAAGAAAAATCATTTTGCAAAGATGTGTAATACCAAAGACCTGCAGAGTCAGAGTAAAAGAATGCATGTGATTGAACAAGATGGTAACGTGTTTATTGGCAGAGGTGGGAAGTAACGGAGTAAAAATACTTCGTTACTGTACTTAAGTAAATTTTTCTGGTATACTTTACTCCACTATTTAGTTTTTACTATACAACTTTTTACTTTTACTCATTACATTTTTACACAAATATATGTACTTTTTACTTCTTACATTTTCAAAACGGACTCGTTACTTTTAGTATTATTCCTTCTCATTGAGCGCTGTTTCCAGCCTATCATCCTATCATTGTGCGGCTTTTTCCCCATGTGACTGGTGTACTGTATTATTTACTGGCTATCAGACATAGACTAAGGATAGCGGAGCTAACAATGAGCAGCACACCTACAAAAGGAATGGCTAATGTTCATTCAGAGGGAGTCACCGATGTTAAAATAACTAACAACGAGGACATTCCTGAACACACATGGCCATATATGAGGGAGATGTTTGTAATAATCGGCGTCAAAAAGGATTCCTGGCGAATGCGTTGCGAATTGTGTCACCCAGGGGGGCTTCTAGCCCTTTTTTAGGGTGGCTTCAGCCCCCTGTGTGTAATCTCAGCCACCCTAAAACTATAAGGATCATTTTTACTTTCATAAATAAACAATAAAAATTACGTTAAAATGCAGGACATGTCATCGATGGGAAAGAAAATTATTTATCAGTTTGATCCGAGAATGATTTTTTTTACTTTGCTTTTACACGTGTGTGTTGTAGTGTTTCAAAAGTGCATCTTCAGCTGTCTGCTTTATTAGAACAGAAAAGCACAGGTAAAAGCACTGCACGCGCAGTCAGAGCTGGAGGCGTTTATCTATAACGTTAATCGGCGGAAAGACGCAAAGACGGCAACCAAAAGCAGTGAAATGTCACTATTCTTATTACCAAAGTTGTCATATAATATATAATATAGAACTCTTCTTGTTTTAAATTCTCACTGAGGGCTATAACCCCCTAAAGATGAAACCCTAGAACCGCCCCTGGTGCCAACCCAAAAAACACAAAGTGCTTAATTTAATTAACATTAATTTTGTCATTTGTAAAACATCACAATAATTTTGAGTTGTTTTCAAGGACAGAGCTGGAATCTCCCTACAGTTTGGGATATAGCCTTGGTGATACACTTGGTATACATTATATTTCCAAAAGTATTGGGTCACCTGACCTTTCCTGCTATATGTGGTTGTTTTCTGATCTCATCCTTACTGAACACCTTTGGGATAAATGTGAACGCTGCCTCCACCCTACCTCACCTACATCAGTGCCTGCCTTTCGAAACACTCTTGTGGCTGATGAACGCAAATATGCATCAGCACAATCCAAAATTATATACACACACACACACACACACACACACACACACACACACACACACACACACACACACACACACATATATATATATATAAAACATGACATCCAGTTACCAGCATGACACTAAACAGGTATTAGTATCGGAGACTTTTTACTAAAGTACATGTCAGAGCCCATACTTCTTTACTTTTACTGGAGTCTTTTTAAAAATGAATATCTGTACTTCTACTTGAGTAAAGGATGTGTGTACTTTTGCCACCTCTGTTTATTGGTACAGTAACAGTGGAAAAAGAAAGCAATGTAATGTCCATCAACTCAAATAAAGAGGATGAACAATGGTTTGAGACAATCCAGATAAACAAGAATGATGTAAGAGTGACACTGGATACAGGAGCTGAATGTAATGTACTGACAGAAAGAGTATACAAGTTGAAAAACATATCAGGGATACTGCAGAGGACAAGCTGCAAACGTGTTACATATTCTGGACACAAGATGGCGCCATTGGTCAAGAGAATTGTGTGTACAAAGGACAAAAATACAAAATCCTGTTTGAAATAATAAAGCATGATGCACCTGCCATTCTAGGACGTGCTGCATGATGAAAAGGCTGTATAACATTGAAAAGAGCAGTGACATTCTCAAGGATTTTGATGATCTATTTGAAGGATTAGGATGTTTACCTGGAGAACACCACATACAAATTGATCCAAATGTCAGACCAGTTGTGCACACACCAAGAAGGATACCTGTATGTCTGCGAGAGAAAGTGGTTGAAGAACTACAAAGAATGGAGCAGATGTGGGTCATCGCAAAGCAAACCGAGCCAACTGAATGGGTCGACATCATGGTAACTGTAGTTACATCCAATGCTGACAGTAGAAGATGTGGTCTCAAGAATACCGAATGCAAAGTACTTTTCTGTGTTAGACACAAATCACGGGTTTTGGCAGATAAAGCTGGATCATAAAAGTTCAAAGCTTTGCACAATGACTAGGCCAATTGGGCGATACCGTTTTCTTAGGTTACCTTTTGGTATATCCTCAGCGTCAGAAGTCTTTCAGAGATCCCTAGCATAAAATGATAGAAGGACTGGAAGGTGTGGTAAATATCATCGATGACTTGCTGATGTGGGGAGACTTCACTGAAGAGCATGATGAAAGGTTAACAAATCTGCTCGAATGTACAATTAAAAAATGAAAACTCAACAGAAACAAGTACAAAAATATAGCTGCAAGCAGCCATTCCGGGGTCAAGCCGATCACATGCACTCAGAACATGTCGCTGATGAACCATACCAAGTTTCGTAGTGATATGGCATTGTTTTTAAAATCTCGTCGCCACTAGGTGGCGCTGTCACAAAACGTTGCATGCACCCTCAGGTCATGACTATAATGACATATACCAAGTTTCATGTCGACACGCATAAGTTTTGCGAACATACAGCCTCACGACTGTTTTGGCGTGCTCGCCGCCATGTAAGTTGCGACGGTTTGGTATTGTTTAACTCAGCATGCCTCAAGGAGTCTAACGACACCTCCTTCATGATTTTAGACTAAAGTTTGCAGTAGTTATAAGCGAAAATAGCTGTTTTTAAAATCTTGTGACCACTAGGTGGCGTGGTCACGAAACGTTGCATGCACCATCAGGTCATGACTATAATGACATACACCAAGTTTTGTGTCAACACGCATAAGTTTTGCGAAGATACAGCCTCACGTCTGTTTTGGCGTGCTCGCCACCACACAAAATAGCCGTCCGAAAACCGTTTGGTATCGTTTGAGTCGGCATGCCTCAAGGACTCTAACAACACTCTCTTCATGATTTTAGACTCACGTTTGCAGTAGTTATAAGCAAAAATAGCTGTTTTTAAAATCTCGTGGCCACTAGGTGGCGCTGTCACAAAACGTTGCATCCAACCTCAGGTCATGACTATAATGACATATACCAAGTTTTGTGTCGACACGCATAAGTTTTGCGAAGATACAGCCTCACGTCTGTTTTGGTGTGCTCGCCACCATGTATGTTGCCACGGTATACGAGAAGGCATTGGTCTATCAAAAAGCTTTTGATAAGTTTTTGTCTAGGGTGTCTCTAGATGCTAGATACCAAAGGACATGCAAATCGGACAAACGGTCTAGGAGGAGTTCGACAAAGTAGGTATTACGGAAAATTCAAAATGGCGGAAAGGTATTCATGACAGAAATTATGTCATGTGGTACATTCGATTCGACATGAGCAAAGGATCCAAAATATGCAAGAACTGTGTCTCTAGGCCTTACAAGTCAGCAGTCATGAACATGAACATAATTGGATGTTTGGACTGTTGGTGGCGCTAAAGGGTTTTAGCTAGACACACCAAAGTTGCTATAGTAACTTCTAAGACTGGCCTATACATGTGTGCCAAATTACATAACTTTCCTACATACGGTTCTATGGGCTGCCATTGACTTCAATGGAAGAAGAGGAATAATAATAATAATAATAATAATAATAATAATAATAATAATAATAATAATAATAATAATAATAATAATAATAAAAAATATAGCTGCAAGCAGCTGTCAGAACTCAGAGCCGGTCTCCAAGTCGACACATCACAGGGTGATCTCCACACTTAGACTTTTTGGTTACTAAAGACTGTTTTAGTTAAACTTAACTGTTAACTCTATAATTACTACAAAAATACTGAGAAAACTCCTCAGACCTGGATGAGAATGAGCAAACTTCTTTATTGTGGTCAATCAGCCAACAAATTATAATTTGCCAAATTCAAAGTAACAAATTGCCAAATTAAAAGTAACAAATTGCCAAATTCAAAGTAACAAATTGCTAAATTAAAAGTAACAAATTGCCAAATTAAAAGTAACAAATGAAAACCCCCAAAAAGAGCATGTCATGCAAAATCAATCAAGAAAAACAAGAACTCTCGCGACGTCCTTGCAAAAAATAAAAACACCCACCTTGACCCGCGGACACGGGCATGCGCCCGCGCGCGCACACGCGCACGCGCACACACACCTTCGCCCCCGAAGAACCAAAAAAAGCTCAGATATCTTCTCAATATATACCCTGGCGCTCGTAGGAGCCCAGGTGCCATATCACCTTATTTACCGGAATCATCTCCTATGTTTTCTAAATACACTGACCCAATTTCCCCTTATTTCCCATTACCTTTCACCCATATGCCCATTTATGGATTTTCCTCCACTTATTTTTCATGACCTCAGACTAAACACCTGTGCCTTCTTCAGTCTGCACAACAAGTTTATGAGCACCACATGCCCATTTATGGATTTTCCTCCCCTTATTTTTCAGGGCCTAGGTCTGTGGACCACTGTTTTTTTTTTCATTCTACATAACATGTTATTGCTATGGCCCAAGGTCTGAGAACCATGGTGTTCTTCATTTTCCATAACAATTTATGAGCTAAGGTCTGGGAACAATGGTCTTTTCCCTTCTACATAACAAGTTGTTATTACAAATGTGCTTTATACTTGGGCCTAAATGGGCCTAATACTTTACTTTGGTTATAGTATTGTAAGGAATAATATTTTAATTATTTCTACTAAGATTTTTTTCCAACACAGCCATTCCGAGGTCAAGCCGATCATATGCACTCAGAACATGTCGCTGATGAACCATACCAAGTTTCGTAGCGATATGGCATTGTTGTTAAAATCTCGTCGCCACTAGGTGGCGCTGTCACAAAACGTTGCATGCACCCTCAGGTCATGACTATAATGACATATACCAAGTTTCATGTCGACACGCATAAGTTTTGCGAACATACAGCCTCACGTCTGTTTTGGCGTGCTCGCCGCCATGTATGTTGCGATGGTTTGGTATCGTTTAACTCAGCATGCCTCAAGGAGTCTAACGACACCTCCTTCATGACTTTAGACTAAAGTTTGCAGTAGTTATAAGCGAAAATAGCTGTTTTTAAAATCTTGTGACCACTAGGTGGCGTTGTCACGAAACGTTGCATGCACGCTCAGGTCATGATTATAATGACATACACCAAGTTTCGTGTCAACACGCATAAGTTTTGCGAAGATACAGCCTCACGTCTGTTTTGGCGTGCTCGCCACCACACAAAATGGCTGTCCGAAAACCGTTTGGTATCGTTTGAGTCGGCATGCCTCAAGGACTCTAACAACACTCCTTTCATGATTTTACACTCACGTTTGCAGTAGTTATAAGCAAAAATAGCTGTTTTTAAAATCTCGTGACCACTAGGTGGCGCTGTCACGAAACATTGCATACACCCTCAGGTCATGACTATAATGACATATACCAAATTTTGTTTCGACACGCATAAGTTTTGCGAAGATACAGCCTCACATCTGTTTTGGCGTGCTCGCCACCATGTATGTTGCCACGGTATACGAGAAGGCATTGGTCTATCAAAACGCTTTTGATAAGTTTTTGTCTAGGGTGTCTCTAGATGCTAGATACCAAAGGACATGCAAATCGAACAAACGGTCTAGGAGGAGTTCGACAAAGTAGGTATTACGGAAAATTCAAAATGGCGGAAAGGTATTCATGACTGAAATGATGTCATGTGGTACATTCGATTCGGCATGAGCAAAGGATCCAAAATATGCAAGAACTGTGTCTCTAGGCCTTACGAGTCAGCAGTTATGAACATGAACATAATTGGATGTTTGGACTGTTGGTGGCGCTAAAGGGTTTGAGCTTGACACACCAAAGTTGCTAGAGTAACTTCTAAGACTGGCCTATACATGTGTGCCAAATTACATAACTTTCCTACATACGGCTGCCATTGACTTCAATGGAAGAAGAGGAAGAAGAATAATAATAAGAAGAAGAAGAAGAAGAAAACCGACAATAACAATAGGTGTCTACGCCCCTTCGGGGCTTGACCCCTAATAAGAATGACGGAGATCAAATACATGACACATACTGAGTGCTCAAGGAGTTAAGCCAGATGAAGAAAAGATAAGTGCAGTGACTGAAATTCCAACACCACAAAGCAAGCAAGAACTGTAAAGATTTCTAGGAGTAGTGCAATATCTGGCAAAGTTCATTTCAAAAAAGCAACAGCAGAGGATGCAGAGATGCAAATGTTAAAAAAGTCAGTGCTGAATGGGTGGACGAAAGCACAATCTACGATGCAAAGATCAATAAAGCCATATTATACATTTCGAGAGGAAATCAGTCATGACGATGGTCTGTTATTCAACGCAAATAAGCGCATTGTTCCAAATCAACTAAGACAGGAAATGATCAACAAAATACATGAGTCACACCTGGGAATTGTCAAATGTAAGGCAAGAGGCAGAGACATTTTGTACTGGCCAGGTATTAAGGATGAGCGAGTACAGCATTATCTGTATCTGTATCTGTATCCGTTAACCATATGAATTATCTGTATCTGTATCTGCACTCGGAGTGGGTGGGGCCTAACACGTAAGTAAGCGGGGCTTGTCTTGAAATGGGCACGGCTTTTTTGTATGTTTTTTTAAGCATGCAATTGATATGGGTTGATCAGAAATTGTTATATTTATTGCTGATTAGAAAAATATTTACAGGACAGCATCAGGATTGGGCTTCAGATCAATGGTTTTGATCATGATAGCAAACAAACTACCTTTATGTTTTTATGAAATACAGCAAAAACGTGTCAGACACTCAGTATCTGGTTACTGGTTAGAGACAGCTGAAGGTTTAAAAAAGAAAAAAAATCTCCGACAGGCAGAGACGCAATGCGAGTCGCGTTCTACCAAGCAAGCACCACGTCTGAACGAACCCACGTTTACCAGAACTCTACTGGTTAGTAAGTAGGTGTTATTAACGTTACAACCCGAAGTAAAAAGCTGAAGAAACTCTAAACGTTAACGGAAAAGCCCTGCGAACCCGAGTGACTGAGGGAGAGACAGACAGCTGTTCTGTGTGTGACTGTGAGTGAGCAGAGCGAGACACAGCAACACAATACATCTGTATGTGTGTAGGGGAGGGGCGCTGTGACTAGCCTATCACAGAACGCTGACACAATCAGCTAGCCAATGATGATTTTCATTCAATCCGAGCACAGATATTGACTTGTATTACTCATATAATACTCGTACTTGGCAGAAGTGCTTTATCCATACCGGATACTCGTTTCAGCCGAGTATCCAGCTCATCTCTACCAGGTATGTGGACACAAATTACATAAGACTTTTTTTTTTTTTTTGAGCTGCACACAGGAAGCGAGCTGCACACAGGAAGCGAGCTGCACACAGGAAGCGAGCTGCACACAGGAAGCTCTCGCATCTTCCAATTTATATGCCTGGCTGAGTATTTTTTATTCAATTCCGAGTTATCTTGAGTCTACACTTTAATTCTTGACAAAGTATTTACTTGTCCCGCAGCGTCAGCTTTTAGCCAGCGAGCATAACTAGCCTGTTAGCTCGGCTACGGCTAGTACAAGCTCTCGCATCTTCCACATTTTAATTTCACAGACTGGAGTGAGAGGCAGGGAGTTGACCTGCTCAGTCCAGTGGCTCGCTCTCACCCTGCTCTCCTCCATGTCCTTTCTCATCTTTTAGAATCAAGTGATATACAATAAATAAATAAATAAACAGGTTAAATAGTCCGCATCTAGCCGGCTAGCACAACTAGCCTATTAGCTCGGCTACCGCTACTACAATCTGTTGCTCTGTAACACCATGCCGGTTACGTCTCTGTCTTTGAGTGCAGGTGAGGACGCATTGGAGCTGCACTTGGTAGAACTCCAGCTGGTTGCTGTGGAGAAGCAGATCCGCGAACTACAGGTGAAGCAGGCCGAGCTGCGGGAGCGGAAAGCCGCGCTGGAAGCTCCCCGGTCGGTCGCTCACCTGTCTCAGGTAAACTACCAGGATGTAATTACCACTCCCTCCACCTCTACCCCGCGTGTTTCTCTGTCCAGGCCCAACACACCGATGAAGTGGCCTGCCCAGGAGCTGTTCACTCCGGCGCCAGGACAACGCAGGCCCTGGGTGCAGCAGCGGAGGACGCGTGCCGGCCCCCGGCCTAGGACCTCTCCCCCTCCACCACCGCCGGTCTTCGAGATCCCCACCCGGAACCGCTTCGCCCCCCTTCGCAAGACGGACTGCGACAACGTGATCATCGGAGACTCCATCGTCCGCCACGTCCGTGCTACGGTGGCTAAAGGTAAGGCTCGCACTCACTGCTTACCTGGTGCTCGTGTTCTTGATGTCTCTGCACAGGTACCTAGAGTCGTGAGCAGAACCACCAGAGCTGTGGTTCTTCATGTCGGCTCGAATGACACCAGCCTGAGGCAGTCGGAGATCCTGAAGAGGGACTTCAACACCCTGGTGGAGACGGTTCGCAGCACAGCGCCCACGACGAGGATCATCGTGTCTGGACCACTTCCAACTTACCAGCGAGGAATTGAAAGGTTCAGTAGACTTTTCGCTTTAAATGAATGGTTACAGTCATGGTGTCAGGCTCAGAAACTACTCTTTATCGATAATTGGAATGTTTTCTGGGAGCGTCCTAGGCTATTCCGTGCTGACGGCCTGCACCCCAGCAGAGTTGGAGCGGAGATCCTCTCGGACCACATCTCCAGGGCGCTGAACACCTTCTGACTGGTAAACTACTCTTTAAATTTAAATCTTAATAGCCATCCTTCACCTCAGAACATTGACACAGAAAATGCACACATAGCTCACCCCATAGAAACTGTGTCTGTTCCCCGAGCAGTGAGATCCAAAAGTAAATACACGAGAAGTTCTCGAAATAATCTTACTGTAATTAGACCAGAAAAATGCCAAAGAAACAAACAAAAACAGTTCTTAAAGTTTGGACTTCTGAACATTAGATCTCTTGCACCCAAAGCACTTATTGTAAATGAAATGATCTTAGATAATAGCCTTACTGCACTCTGCCTCACCGAAACGTGGATTAAACCAAATGAATACATCAGTCTAAACGAGTCTACACCATCAGGATATATCTATAAGCACGAGCCTCGTCTGACTGGTCGTGGAGGTGGTGTCGCCACTATCCTTAGTGATTACCTCACTGTTACCCAGAGAACACAGCATAGATTTAGTTCTTTTGAAGTGCTCGTCCTTAATGTTAAAATATCGAAGAACGAAGAAATCCCTGATGTCTCTTGCTCTAGCGACCGTGTACAGACCCCCAGGGCCCTACACAGTTTTTCTTAGAGAATTCACAGATTTTCTCTCAGACCTATTAGTTAACTTTGACAAAGCATTAATTGTAGGAGACTTTAACATTCATGTTGACGACACAAACGACGCTTTAGGACTCACATTTATGGACTTACTAAACTCACTTGGGCTCAAACAAAACATCACTAGTGCAACTCATCGACGTAACCACACACTAGATTTAATAATATCACACAGAATAGAAGTCACTGATATAGATATCATACCTCAAAGTGATGACATCACAGACCATTACCTCATAATGTACACACTACCTATAGAACAGACTAACTGTGTCTCACCACGTTATCGACTCGGTAGAACCATTATTTCGACCACCAAAGACAGATTCACAAATAACCTGCCTGATCTGTCTGGACTTCTTACTGTACCCTCAAACTCAAACGACCTAGATGCAATGACTAACAGCATAGACGCTATATTCACTAGCACATTAGACACTGTTGCCCCAGTCAGATTACAGAAGGTTAGAGATAAAACACTTGCACCATGGTATAATAGTCATACTCACACCCTCAAGAGGGAGACCCGTAACCTCGAACGGAAATGGAGAAAAACTAAATTAGAGGTGTTTAGAATTGCGTATAAGGACAGTATGTCCAGCTACAGACAGGCTCTAAAAGCTGCTAGGGCTGAGCACCTGAGCAAACTCATAGAAAATAACCAGAACAATCCCAGGTTTTTATTTAGCACAGTGGCTAGTTTAACAAAAAATCAGAAATCTGAACACACTATTCCATCATATTTCAGTAGTGAGGACTTTATGAGATTCTTCACTGATAAAATCGAAAGTATCAGGAATAAAATAGGTGACGCTCAACATATGAGAGCAACCAGTGACACAATCTCACCTAAGGCTTTACACAGCTTTACAAGTACAGGACAGGAAGAGTTAGATAAACTTATTACTACAGCTAAATCAACAACATGTTCACTAGACCCCATCCCAACTAAACTACTGAAAGAAGTGTTACATAAAGCTGGTGAGCCTCTTCTTAATATCATTAACTCCTCGTTATCTTTAGGTTACGTCCCAAAGTCTTTTAAGTTGGCAGTTATTAGGCCACTCATCAAAAAACCTAACTTAGACCCTAATGAACTATCAAATTACAGACCTATCTCACACCTTCCGTTTATGTCTAAAATGCTTGAAAAGGTTGTGTCTGTTCAACTGAGCTCCTTCTTACAGGAGAGCAACATCCTTGAAGAGTTTCAGTCAGGTTTCAGGCCCCATCATAGCACAGAAACTGCACTTGTTAAAGTTACAAACGACTTGTTCTTAGCTTCGGACCAAGACTGTATGTCACTATTAGTTCTACTTGACCTTAGTGCTGCATTCGACACTATAGATCACAACATTCTTCTAGATCGCTTACAATATTACACAGGTATTCATGGTCAGGCTTTAAGCTGGTTTAGATCCTACCTGTCTGACCGATACCATTTTGTAGAATTAAATGGTGAATCCTGCAGTTTACTACCAGTTAATTATGGGGTCCCTCAAGGATCAGTTCTAGGACCTCTGCTTTTCTCTATATACATGCTTCCATTAGGGAACATTATCAGAAGACATGGGATTAGTTTCCATTGTTATGCTGATGACACACAGTTATATATCTCATCAAAACCAGATGAAATAGCCACAGTGTCCAAATTAACTCAGTGCCTTAGAGAGATAAAAGACTGGATGAGCTGCAACTTTCTATTGTTAAACTCCGATAAGACAGAAATACTACTCATAGGTCCAAAAACCAGTGCACATAAACTCTCACAACTTAACTCCCATTTAGAGGGATGTACTGTTACAAGTAGCTCGACAGTGAAAGACCTTGGTGTTATATTAGACAGTAACTTGTCTTTTAAAAATCATATCGCCCATACTACCAAAACAGCCTTCTTCCACCTTAGAAACATTGCCAAGCTGAGAAACATCCTGTCTGTATCTGATGCTGAGAAGCTAGTTCATGCGTTCATGACCTCTAGACTGGACTATTGTAATGCATTACTAGGTGGTTGTCCTGCATCTTTAATAAATAGGTTACAGTTAGTCCAAAATGCAGCTGCCAGAGTTCTCACTAGGACAAGAAAGTATGACCATATAACCCCAATTTTATCATCTCTACACTGGCTACCTGTTAAGTATAGAATTGACTACAAACTGCTGCTACTTACGTACAAGGCTCTTAATGGTTTAGCTCCCATGTATCTAACTAGTCTTCTAACACGTTACAATCCTTCACGCTCTCTGAGATCACAAAACTCAGGACTTTTGGTAGTTCCCAGAATATCTAAGTCTACTAAAGGTGGTAGAGCGTTTTCTTATTTAGCTCCCAAACTTTGGAATAGTCTTCCTAAAAGTGTTCGGGGCGCAGACACACTTTCCCAGTTTAAATGAAGATTAAAAACTCATCTCTTTAGTCAGGCGTACACATAATACATCCCATAATATCATGCACCAGTACATCAGACCAGCACATTTTTATGAACAGCAGATATGTTAATCCCTTTCCACTGCTTCTCTCTTTGTACCTATCCCGAGGCATCCAGACACTGTACCAGCTCCCAACATCCTCTGTGGGACGAAGCCTTTGGACATCCACTGAACCGAGGCCGACTCTAAGAATCCTGAGACATCTCCAGTTAGACTCTGTGGTACTCAGGAGATCAGAAGTCCTTGAACCTCACACCAATACAACATTTAACTGACTGTATATTACAATCACACACCCAGTGTCACCCATATGAGGATGGGTTCCCCCTTGAGTCCGGTTCCTCTCAAGGTTTCTTCCTTTACCAATTCAAGGGAGTTTTTCCTTGCCACTGCTGCCTGAGTCACCTCAGACTTGCTCATAGGGGAATAAATACATACACACTGTGAACTATATACATCTAATAATAATCTAGAATTTTTATTCTGTTAATTCTTATTTCTTTTATTATTTGTTAATTCCTTTATCATTAATTATGTTTACCTTCTGCTCTGTGTTTATGTTCTGTAAAGCTGCTTTGGGACAATGTCTATTGTAAAAAGCGCTATACAAATAAACTTGAATTGAATTGAATTGAATTGAACAAATTGAGGATGCAGTATCTAGATGTGCTACCTGCAATAAACACAGGAACAACAATAAAAAAGAGCCATTGTTCCAACATGATGTGCCAGGATGACCTTGGGGGAAAAAATAGGTACAGACATTCTTTACCATAATGGTTCAGCATTCCTGTTATGTGTGGACTACTTTTCAAAGTACATTGAGGTAAAACTACTCATGGACACGACAACCTGTAGTTATGTAGTTATGCTGAAAAATTTGGTTGATGAAACTCAAATATTGTGCTTAAAAGTTTGTGCAGAAGTTCTATGCATCTGTATAAATGAATATACTTAGCAACGGGGATGTAACGTTGTATGTTATACATATATGAGGTTATGAGGACATCTAGTAGTCATCTGATACAATGACATCCAGAGCCACATGTGAATGTTTTGTTACTGAAGTCAGAAGAATAAAGTTATGTGAAGGAGCATCAGCTCGTGTTCGTTTGTCTGTCTAAAGAACAAAACACACACCAGCACAATAAGCCCAAAATCTGATCTAACGTGACCACCACAGTGTAGCCTTCAAGAAAGCACTCATAGAAATAAGCCTACCTTCATGGACAGGCATGTATTTGAGGTCCCCTTCTCTCTTTATTTCCCTGCTTACAAACATAATAAGCTCTAGCACTGATGACAACAGCTCCAACTGCACACACTGCAAATCCTGCAAAACTCCTAAAAGACAGCATTAATATCACCTTTACTATAACATGACAGATGAACAGCTTGTAAACACAAAAATTCAGTAAAAGAATGAGACTCTGGTTCTTATTAGAACCAGCTACAGAACAGTAGCTGAATATTGAGTGTGACATCACAACGGCCATTCTGTTGACGCACAAGGTGTCACGTGGAAACCACTAAAGCACACAGAACATGGACATCAGACCACTGCACTGTTTCACTGAGAGACAGATATACTTTAATGGTGTTGATGAACTGGACAATATTATGCATTATTAAACACTTTATTAAATCACAGAGAATTAGCAAAAGATTAAAGTGACAATAACAACAACAACAATAAGGCATGTTCTTATCTTTAGAAGAGTTTCTGGTTGTCCTCACAGCAAACTTTTTTGTATGAAGGCTTGTAAACTCCAATCTGTGCACCATTTCATATTGATTTTCAACCCAATCGCTACCTAACTGATGATCAGCTCATTTTCATGAGAAATAAAAGACCTCTTGAGGTCTTACAGCAGCCATGCTCATGGTACATTTACATTTACAGCATGTGACAGACTCTTATCCAGAGCCACATACAGTACATACAGTAAGTGCTTAAATTTCTAACATTGAATACATTAATGCTGGCTCACTAGGTTACATACTTAAGATACCATAAGTTTAATACATTTGTTCAAAGTTACAATGAAAAATCGTCAAAGGTTGTGGGGTTTTTTTTCTTTCTTTTTTTTTTTAACGCAAAAGATAAGGAAAGAAGTGCTAGTTTAAGTGTTTCCTGAATAAGCAGGTCTTCAACTGCCGCTTGAAAATAGCCAGTGACACAGCTGTCCGGACCTCTAGGGGAAGTTCATTCCACCACCTTGTTGCCAGAACAGAGAAGAGTCTTGTAGTATACTTGCCTCTTACCCTGAGAGATGGTGGAACCAGTCGAGCAGTGCTGGTAGATCAGACGGTGTTAGGTGCAGTGCAAGGAGTGATCAGTGCTTTGAGGTAAGAGGGAGCTGGTTCATTTTTGACTTTGTAGGCCAGCATCAGTGTTTTTAATCTGATGCATACAGCTTCTGGAAGCCAGTGGAGGGATCGCAGCAGCAGAGTGGTATGCAAGAAATTTGGCAGGTTGAAAACAAGTCAGGCAGCTGCATCAGAGTATGAATTGCATTCAGAGGTAGACCTTCCAGCAGTGCGTTGCAGTATTCCAGTCTAGAAATGACAAGAGACTGAACAAGTACCTGAGCAGCCTGTGTGGACAAAAATGGCCGAATCCTTCTAATGTTGTAGAGAAGAAACCGACATGAACGAGTAACATTAGCAACATGAGAGGATAAGGACAGCTGATTGTCCATGGTTACGTCAAGGTTGTGAGCTGTGGCTGAAGAGGAGATCAGATGTTGTGCAAGGATATAGCATGATCATGAACTGGGCAGTCAATTTTTGTTATGCACAATTCATTGCAATAACTCATAAAAGTGAAAGTGACGTGACATATGGCTCAGTATGGTGACCCATAATCAGAATTTGTTCTCTGCATTTAACCCATCCAAAGTGCACAAACACAGCAGTGAACACACACACACCGTGAACACACACCCGGAGCAGTGGGCAGCCATTTATTCTGCGATGCCCAGGGAGCAGTTTGGGGTATCGGTGCCTTGCTCAAGGGAACTGTTGGAACTCAGAGCCCCCTCCGAGTGGACATATCTCAGGGTGAACCACACTCTTAAACTTTTAGCCAAATATTTACTGATTTAAATATACGTCACTAATAACACTATTATTGCTGGAAAATGAGAAGACATCTCAGACCTGGATGAGACTGAGAAAACTTCTTATTGCAGCTAATCATCCAACAAATCCATCGAGCTCAAGGAAAAAGTCAAAAGCAATCAAATGAAAAACCCATTCTTGAGTTTCATGATTTTTCACATTATTCCCCCTTTGAGGCTGTAACCAAACCTACCGTATGTTGCATTAATCCTGACATAACCACTAAACATGAATATCAACAGAGGCTAAAACCAAAAAAATGAAATCACATTTAAATAAAAATTCAAACAACATTCAAACAAAGCAGTCGTGGCCGGCCTAAGACTCGAACCCACAAGTGTTCATTCCAATATTTTGTGCATGTACCATAGAATGTATAGTATGTATTCTTGTCTGTGCTGCTTTTGTGTATTGTCTTGTAGTGTTTTGTATTGTTTGTGTGCTCTGTCTTCTGTCTCACACTGTGTACACCAGGTTGTACAGATGCACTTTATATGTCTAGGACTAACTTACTTTAGGTCCTTAGCTCTGTCCTTGTTCTATGTAGCACCATAATCCTGGAGAAACATTGTCTCATTTCACTGTGTACTGTGTCAGATATATATGGTTAAAATGACAATAAAAGCTTCTTGACTTATTGACTTGACCTGATTTTGGATCCGGACTGGCTGCTGACTGCTACTGACACGCCGCCATCTTGGAACATCAACAATGACTTCAGAAATAACGCTGACTGTTAGTTTATCAGAAGAACTTGGTTGTACAATTCCACTTGACTATAAACATGTGAAGAAAGGACATTATTTACATCATTTACTGTCCAGTGTCACCCAAATGAGGATGGGTTCCCTTTAGAGCCTGGTTTCCCTCAGGGAGTTTTTTCCTTGCCACCATCACATCAGCCTTGACCATTAGGGATATATGTTAGAGAGAAATAGCAAATCAAACTTTATCATCTTTATTCTATATTCCTATACTTCTGTATAGCTGCTTTAAGACAATATCCATTGTTAAGTATAGTGCTTTTAGTATAGAAACATATAATAATACAGTATAGAAACATATAATAATGAATACAGTTTTATTATTTATTATATTTTATACTCATTCTGTCTATATTGTATCTAATCATCTGCATTCTTTTCTTGTATAGTTTGTATAGTATAGTGTTATTTATGTCTGTGCTTTTGAGAGTCACAAACTGCTGGAACCAAATTCCTCGTGTGAGTCAACACACTTGGCCAATAAACCTGATTCTGATTCTGATTCTGAGTCTGATTAAAAAAAAGCCTGAGCCTTTCTCTGTTACACTATAACACAAAACTTAAAAAACAAATTTTAACGAAGGAACCAACGAACAAACGACGAAGGAACAAACCCACTCACTCTCTCAATGCAGGAAAATGGCAGAGGCCAGTATTTCAGAAGGTTATATTTATGTGTATCACTTCAGCTGTCCAGTGTGTCTGGATCTCCTGAATCATCCAGTGATTATTCCCTGTGGTCACAGTTTCTGTAAGTTGTGTATTAATGGCTGCTGGGATCAGGAGGATGTGAAGGGCATCTACAGCTGTCCTCAGTGTAGAGAGACTTTCACTCCAAGGCCTGTTTTATACAGGAACAAAATGCTGGCTGAAGTGGTGGAGAAACTGAAGAAGACTGAACTCCAAGCTGCTTCTCCTGCTGTTTCAGCTAAAGCAGAAAGAACTAAAAAACAGGTGAGAACTGGATATTATTATTCTTTTTTATGTCAATTTCTACAAATTCTATTTCTAGTCTAATTTCTATTGATGTGATCTGATTATATGACTGTCATTCAGTGTAAGGTGGATTTTTATTAAAAGTCAAAGTGTGTTTTGTAAAGACGTGTGAAACAGGTCAGACCAGTCAGTGTACTTTAAACAGCCAAAGGCATGACGGTGATGATGATGATGATGATGATGATATTTAACACGGTCATGTGACACTTTATTTTGATTTCAAAGTATATTTTGTTTTACTTCTAAAAGTGTTGAAGCTTCTTTAAGGCACATTTATATTTTCTTTATATTAATATGACATCTACTTCCTCCAGGTAACACTCACTGTCTGATCTAAAGAGGGCGCTGTTCCCCACAAAGTTTCCTCCTAAAAGCTCATTACAGCAACAAGAAATGTTCCTGTCTGAGATCACAAGTGTGTCTTTGTTCTGATTCAGTCTGAGATTCATTCGTTCCTCTCGTCCACTTTTCTCCTTCTCTATGATGTGTTTCCTCTCTGTAGAGTTTCCCGTCTCTCTGTGTTTCTCCTGGATGTGACGACTCACCCAGCTTCACTGTCAATCAACATCTCTCATTTGATGGAGTGAGGAAATCTCTCTCAGATCTGAAAAAACGAGTCGAACAAATCTGTGAGAAGAAATTCAACAAAATCAGACCACAAGGTGAACAAACAAACATTGTTTCTGTATCACAGTAAAAAGAGCCATAAAATTCATCTAACAGAAATAAGAAGTAAGCAGGAACAAGACTGCAGAAAATCACACAGTATTAGCATCAGTCTTGTAAATGACATCAAGATCAATTTAGCAGACAAACAAAGTACAAATCTTACATTTGTGGAGAAAATCGTGGCTGATGAATAAATTGTGATGGTGACGTTGTTGAACTCTGAAATAAACGTGAGGAAGCAAATTTTTCACATTCACACTTTAAACTGTTTCCAACTCATTTTTCTGTCTCCATTTTGTCTCTGTGTCTCCATTTTGTCTCTGTGTCTCCAAAGCTGCAGCAGTTCAGATGATTTTACCTTCAGAACCAAAGAGCAGAGAAGATTTTCTGCAGTGTAGGTTTTACACACACACACACACACACACACACACACACACACACACACACACACACACACACACACATACACACACACCACACAGACACACACAGACACACACAGACACACACACACACACATACAGACACAAACACACACACAGACAAAAACACACACAAATACAGACACACACATATACACACACAAAGACACACAGACACAGAAACACACACAAATACACACAGACACACACACACAGACACACACACACACAGACACACAAATACACACAGACACACACAGACACACGCTCACACAGACACACATACACGCACACACAGACACACACACACAGTGTTAAAATGTCTGTATTGTTGATCTAAATCTGATCCATGTTTATAGAGCTGCATTAGGAGGATAGAAACACAGACAGGTGTCTTACACACACTTATTATAAATCCTGTGATTAACATCTAACATGTGGACATTTTATTACTGTAGATTTCTGTTATCTGACTCTGGATCCAAACACAGCACATCCTGATCTCATTCTGTCTGAGGAGAACAGAGTGGTGACACGGAGTAAGACACAACAGCAATACTCTGATCATCCAGAGAGATTTGACTTCTGGCCTCAGGTGTTGTGTAAGGAGAGTGTGTGTGGACGCTGTTACTGGGAGGTGGAGAGGAGAGGTGTTGTGTACATATCAGTGTCATATAAAGAGATCAGCAGGAAAGGATGGAGTTATAAGTGTTTGTTTGGACAAAACAGTCAGTCTTGGAGTCTGGAGTTTTATTCTTCCTCTGTCTCTTTCTGGAACAGCAATATTTATACTGATCTCCAAGGTCCATCACCCTCCAGAATAGGAGTGTATGTGGATCACAGTGCAGGAACTCTGTCCTTCTACAGCGTCTCTGACACCATGAGGCTCCTCCACAGAGTCCACACCACATTCAATCAGCCTCTATATGCTGGAGTCAGGATGTTACGTTTTAACTCATATGTGAGGTTTTGTGATCCAAAATAAAAAGTTAGTAAAAGTGTTTATAAAAACTATAAGTGAGATGTTAGATTCAATTCGTCCCTGAGCTACACTGGACATTTTGTGTGCAGAAACTGGAACAGTAATGAATGCAGAATGTAGAAACAGACTATTTAACTGTATGCACTATTAGGATGGGTTTATTATAGTTGAAATAAAAATGTTCAATGTCTCCTCAGAAATAATAAACTTTACTCATACTGCTCTGTCTTTCTGTGCTGCTTGCTGGTGGAAACACAACCTACTGTGTGTAAAAGACTTTTATTATCTTATATCTTTAACACTGTTCTGCTTAACAGTCCACTTAACATACAGTGCACTCTGGAATTATTCAGACTCCTTCCTCAATCCTTTATAATATGGTGACAGACTTCAGAAGTGGAAGAATAAACTGTTAATAAACTGTATTTTCTCTCAGTTCAGTCTTCTGCACAGTCGCAGTACAGAGCAGGAGTCACGTGACTTTGTTTGAGTGACGCGAGCACGCGCTCCTGTGAGAGAAAAAACACCATGAAACAATGATATTTTCCATTTTGTGAACTTATTATTTATTTGCAGTTAAATTTCAGTTCATGTTCTAATGCAGTTTCAAAATACACGAGCCCTCGTTTCAAGCAGATTTACAAAACATAAACATAGAACAAAATGTTATTATAAAGAATAATATAAAGATTAATATAATATGAAATTCAAGATTAATTTTAAATAACTATTTGAATGTAAATTTAATGGAGCTCCTGGTTGTGTGTATGTTTGAACAGATACTGATGTGATATGAAACACTACAATGTCTTAAAAAGTTTCCCCAGAAATAATAAAACTTCAAACTGCCTATGTCTGTAACGTGTCTGTCTGTGTTTTCCCTTTGTTTCGGTCTGCCGTCTCTCCCTGATGTTAATTGTTTGCTCTGCCCACTCATTGCTTACCATGGACACTAATTACATTCCATCTCTTCCCCAGGTGTCTTGTCTTTGTCTCTGATTGTCTCTGCGTTGTGACTGGCTCCTGTTTACTACATTTACTCTGTCTGTTCACTTCCCTGGTGTTGGTCGTTGTTGGTGTTTGGTTTATGCTGTTCTCTGTTCCTGTTCTCTGCTCCTGTTCTCTGTTCCTGTTCAGTGTCCTGATCTGTTTTGCCTGCCTATCTGTTTGTTTCTTGTTTTGGTTCAGTAAAAGTTCTATCTGCTATTGGATCCTCTCTTGCCTTTTGTCTCACCATGTCACATCGTGACAGAATGACCAACCGAATGGATCCAGCAGAAATCCTGTTTTGTCTATGTCAGGAGGACTCCCCAGTCGAGGAATATACGGAGGTATTCGTGGACCTGTGCAATGAGGTCAACTTTGGGGAGAAGGCTCTGAAAGACATTTTCAGGCATGGACTGGAGAGCAAGGTGCGCCACTTAACGCCGGCTGGCCGAGAGATCGAATCATTCTCGGATTTCGTCAACTTGGCATTGCTCCTGGGCGGGTCCACATTAACCTTGAGCAGTGCAGAGATGGAAGCCGGCCGTAAATATTTGAGGGGGGGGCAGCAAGCATCGGGATCCGTGGGCTACAGAGCGGAACCAGCCACGGACGCCCGAATGCCCTACAGTGCCTCCGTCCAGCCCAGTCCCGTGCACACCAGTGACCGAGCCAGGTCTCATGGCTACCATACCGGCGAGCTCGGCTGAGGCCCGTGCTAACTGGCTGGTCTCCAAACTGGCGGATACCCCGATTAGGTCGGCTCGGGGACCGGGTCGACAGAACCAACCGGGTCGGCGGAACCAGCCGAACCGACTGGGTCGGCGGAACCTGCGGAACCGACCGGGTCGACGGAACCGACCAAACCGACAGAACCAGCCGAATCGGCCGGGTCGACCGAAATGACTGAGTCGGAGAACGCAGTCGTCATCGTGACACCCAAACTAACTGAACTCTCTGCCTGGCCTGAACCTATATATGTTTCTGTTTTATCCGTCCTGTGTTTCGTTTCGCTGGATTTGCAAGCCCTTCTACCTCCTGTCCCTGTTTACAGGCCCAGAGCACCACCCTGGCTGCCAACTCCGTTATGGTCTCTGGCTCCGCCTCCAGCACCACCCTTGTCTCCGGTCCTGCTCTGGTCTCCGGCTCCGCCTCCAGCACCACCCTGGTCTCTTGTCCTGCTCTGGTCTCTGGCTCCGCCTCCAGCACCACCCTGGTCTCTGGTCCTGTTCTCTGTTCCTGTTCAGTGTCCTGATCTGTTTTGCCTGCCTATCTGTATTTCTTGTTTTGGTTCAGTAAAAGTTCTATCTGCAATTGGATCCTCTCTTGCCTTTTGTCTCACCATGTCACATTGTGACAATGTCTATGATCTGCTGCTGGTGGAAACACAACCTACTAAGTGTGAAAGATGTTTTATTATTTTGTATCCTGAACCATTTCCTGGTTAAGACTCCAGTAATCATACTGTGCAATGAAATTATTCAGTCTTTCCTCAATCTGCAAGAAATTCTACACTTAAAATTTTATCTAGGAATTAAATACAGACTGATTTAGGAATGTTTTGGTGTCTAGTTTTATAGTGAGAAGTTACTAAATCTGTGTGTGTGTGTGTGTAAAACGTATAATTTCTTCATTTCACACACAATGAGTTTAATTCTAGAAACCTAAAGTGCAGCAAATCTGTTACTGACTTTCTTTAAAATTCCCATTTTTATTAATTTTATCTGATCTCTTCTGGAAGGTGATTCCAGCTATAGGTGGCATAATAACTATAAATGCTGACGCACCTTGTTTTAAGTGAACCCTTGGTATCTCTAACTGACCTGATCCTAATGATCTGAGTAGTCTGCTTGGTTTATATTCAATTAGCATATCTGTAATGTATTTCGGTCCTAAGCCATGAAGTGATTTATAAACGAGTAACAATATAATATCTATTCTAAATGTAACTGGAAGCCAGTGTAAAGACCTGAGGACTGGAGTGATGTGCTCAGATTTTTTTGGTTCTGGTCAGAATTCTGGCAGCACCATTCTGTATGAGCTACAGCTGTCTAATGCTCTTTTTGGGGATCCCAGTAAGGAGTCCATTGCAATAATCCACCCGGCTGCTGATGAAAGCATGAACAAGTTTCTCTAAGTCCTGTCTTGAGACAAAACATCTAATTCTGGCTATATTTCTCTGATGGTAGTAAGCTGATTTACTTATCGCTTTCACATGACTACTGAAATTAAGGTCAGACTCTAAAATTACACCAAGATTTTATTTTGTGTCTTTAGACCCCTAGAGTCAAGGTGTGTTTTAACCTTGAGAGTTTCATCTTTATTTCCGAATACAATGACTTCGGTTTTGTCTTTGTTTAACTGGAGGAAGTTTGATGCATCCAAATGTTAATTTCATCAATGCACTTACATAGAGAGTCAATGGGGCTGTAGTCATTAGGGGACAGGGCTAAGTATATCTGGGTGTCATCTGCATAGCTGTGGTAAGCAATTTGGTTCTTTTTCATTATTTGACCAATTGGGAGCATATACAAATTAAAGAGAAGAGGTGCAAGAATTGAGCCCTGTGGGACTCCACATGTCATGGATGTCCACTCAGATTTATGGTTACCTATGTTCACATAGTAACCTTTCCCTTTTAGGTATGATTTAAACCATTTGAGGACCATCCCAGAAAGCCCTACCCAGTTTTCCAGTCTATGTAAGAGTATGGTGTGATCTACCATGTCAAAGGCAGCACTAAGATCTAGTAGCACCAGCACTGATATTTTACCTGAATCAGAGTTTAAGCGAATATCATTTATTATCTTTATGAGCACTGTCTCTGTGCTGTGATGCTGGTGGAAACCAGATTGAAAATTGTCCAGATACCCATTTGAGTTTAAGAATTTGTTCAGCTGATTGAAAACAACCTTTTCAATGATCTTGCCTATAAAAGGAAGATTTGAGATTGGTTTGTAGTTGCTAAGTATGGTTTTGTCTAGGTTACTCTTTTTTAGGAGAGGCTTAAATGCTATTTACTGCATAACTTATAGGTGTCAGGGATCAGTGCGGATCTGTCAGGGATTCGCACAGACTTTTGGCCATGTGCGTTCGTGTTTGTTTGTGTCACGTGATTGCCCCGCCTTCATCTACTCCTCCCGGTCATCACACCTGGTCCCCATTGTGTGTGATTGTCCTTTGGTGTATAAATGTGTGCCGCATTGCCGATGGCAGCGCGGATTCATTAAGATATATTTATTATGTACGTTAGTTCCCCATGCCGTGTGGATTGTGTTTTGTTTCCCTTATGTATTAAACCCCTTTCATTTGAAGCTATCCTGCGTACGGGTCTGTCTCCAATCCACCTCCGTCTGGGGTCTAACAATAGGGTATTTCAAATGAATGTTTATAAGTTATAAAAAAAAGGGTCGATATTGCATAACTTGATTTGACATATGTTGATATAACCAACTTAAATTAACAGCCTTAATTGGAAAGTTTTATGTAATCAACAAATGGTTAATACAAAGCACAAGCTTTTTCTTGCAGTTACTTTGTTTAAATGCTATTTACTGCATAACTTAAAGGGTATTTCAGATGAATGTTTATAACTTATAAAAAAATGGTCGATATTGCATAACTTACCCCTGCTGCAGACTGTTAGGGATTAGCGCGGATCTGTTACGGATCAGCACAGACTTGGTGCCATGTGCGTTTGTTGTTTGTTTGTGTCACGTGATTGCCCCGTCCACGTCTGCTCCTCCCCGGTCATCACACCTGTTTCCCTTTGTGTGTGATTGTCCGTGTCACTATATATGTGAGCCGCGTTGCATTATGCAGCGCGGCTTCATTGATAACATATTGTTAGTCCCCGTGTGTTGTGGTTATTGTTTGTCTTCCTCCTGTATTAAACCCCTTTCATTTGAAGCTATCCTGCATACGGGTCTGTCTCTAAGCCACCTCTGCCAGGGTCCTGACACAGACCTTGTCTGAATTCCTATGCAAATTAGAAGGGCAGAGTCAACTTGACCTTGTCTGTTTTGACTGCTTATAAAAAATAAAGTATATATGATAGACTATTTTTTCACCTTTTTTGTCTAACTTGTTTACAATATAACATATATTTTGCAAAAAAAAAATTGTAATTATTTGTCTAATAAACCTCATTAATATGCAAAAATGCCTCATTTTCTAGTAAAAAAAAAGAAATTTTGAATAATTTCCACTCTAGAGGGACTAAAGTTAATGCACAATTACGGGCTGGTATATTTCAAAGCCAGGAGATTGCTTTGAAACCATTTTGACCATTTTTAATGTCAGTAAATAATAAATAATATATATAATAATTTTCCCTTATGAGAAAAAATGAACACAAACAATATTACAGCTAAATATATATATTTTATAATAATAATAATGATAATAATGATAATAATGATAATAATGTAATGATGAACATGCGCTCACAGACAAACCGTACAATGCACTTGACACCGTGTGAGATGGTGACAGGCAGGCCAATGCCTGTAGCATTTACGTGAAGACCCTATAAGGCCCCGTCACTGGAACAAGTGGAAGGCGAAATGTCAAGTTATGTAAAACGTTTAACCCATGTCCACAGACTCTTATATCCACAGGTGTTTCTGCAGTAGGAGAACCAAATAACCAGGTAAAAATAGGAGACTACGTGTACATTTGAACATTCAAGAGAAAACATTGGAGAGAACCAAGGAGAGAAGGACCTTTTAAAGTGTTGTTAGCTACTCCCATATCAGTCGAGGTTGAAGGTAAGGAATATTGGTATCACCTTAATCACAGTTGTTGTGCGACAGCAGTAGCAAACACTGGGGAAGAGCCCTCAACGTCAAAGACAGAGTAAGGAGGCATAGACATCCACCCGCCAGAAGACTTTGAGTCACTTGATGCCTTATTTTAAAACTAAAACTGTAAAAGTGCACCTGTAAGCCGTGGTGCAGGTAGCCTTGCCCCGAAACAAGGGCAAAGTAGATAAACCGATAGATAAATCCAATAAAACTGAAAACACAAAAGGAGGCAGATAGACCAACTGCCCAGACCTTTGTTATAGCATGTGTATTGATATTGAATCCAGCAATCACAATAGGCTTTCTTACAGTAGAGATCCATACACCTATTCCACAATCTCTCGACAATGGTACCTGTAATGCCCAGGTGCCTTCTGATGCTGTTAGAAGTGGGTCTCAGCCAAAACATAGTGCAGGCACGGGGTCTACCACTATTGATTATTAAGATTTGATTATTAATTATTATTAATTCCCACATTAACAGGAAGTACCAATTAAACGGCCCAACCAGCTATAGAAGGACACATGAAGTATGCCCTAGGTCTACTTCCCCATGCCAGCATGCAAAAGAAAATACAAAACAACACAAATTACTTTGTTGGGTACTCGTTCGATTAAACAGGCACCTTTCCAAAGTCAGTTTCCGACCCAGTGTGTCGGAACTCAGAGCCGGTCTCCAAGTCGACACATCACAGGGTGATCTCTTCTCTTAGGCCTTTAGTTAAATTTCACTGTTAACTCTATAATTACCACAAAAATACTGAGAAAACTCCTCAGACCTGGATGAGAATGAGCAAACTTCTTTATTATGGTCAATCAGCCAACAAATTATAATTTGCCAAATTCAAAGTATCAAATTGCCAAATTAAAAGTAACAAATTGCCAAATCAAAAGTAACAAATTGCCAAATTCAAAGTAACAAATGAAAACCCCCAAAAAGAGCATGTCATGCAAAATCAATCAAGAAAAACAAGAACTCTCGTGACGTCCTTGCAAAAATAAAAACCACTCACCTTGACCCGCGGACACGGGCACGCGCCCCCACACGCACACACACACCTTCGCCCCCGAAGAACCAAAAAAAAAAACAACCTCAGATATCTTCTCAATATATACCCTGGTACTCCTAGGAGCCCAGGTGCCATATCACCTTATTTACCGGAATCATCTCCTATGTTTTCTAAATACACTGACCCAATTTCCCCTTATTTCCCATTACCTTTCACCCATATGCCCATTTATGGATTTTCCTCCCCTTATTTTTCATGACCTCGGACTAAACACCTGGGCCTTCTTCAGTCTGCACAACAAGTTTATGAGCACCACATGCCCATTTATGGATTTTCCTCCCTTTAGTTCTCAGGGCCTAGGTCTGTGGACCACTGTTTTTTTCATTCTACATAACATGTTATTGCTATGGACCAAGGTCTGAGAACCATGGTGTTCTTCATTTTCCATAACAATTTATGAGCTAAGGTCTGGGAACAATGGTATTTTCCCTTCTACATAACAAGTTGTTATTACAAATGTGCTCAGACTGACTAGGCCTAACAGCCCCGAATCTGGTTGCAATAAACAGCTTTGGCCTACCACATCACCTACATATGTCTTATGACAGCAATTGTAATATTTTGCAAGGCCTAATACTTTACTTTGGTTATAGTATTGTAAGGAATAATATTTTAATTATTTCTACTAAGATTTTTTTCCAACATTCCCCCCTGTGAGACTGTAAAGTCTCACCAAACTTATGTTGCAGTGTTCTGGACTACCTTGTCATTTCCACTAACCCATATATCTATCTAATCACGACGACCTCTACCCCAACTTACAACAACTTACAACATTCCCCCACAACGAAAACAAAAAAACCCATAATACATAAAACATAAACACAATAACATAAAACAGAATATTACTCCCCACAATGAAAACAAAAAACCCATAATACATAAAACACAACAAACACAATATCATAAAACAAAACATTACTCAATGTCCACAATTCACACATGCTCTTTCTCAGAAGGTGAGCCAGGAGTGAGCGAAAAACCCTCCAGATGCCAAATTTGAGGGAAAATTCTCACTCTGCCCGCATATATAGCGCGGCAGTGAAAGCAGTGTCACCAGGGTCACCGAAACATACAGCATAAACATACTAAAGGTACGGTAAACATAATAAACAAACAAAAAACACACAAAAACAGTTGCAGGGCATAAGAAAACTAGCTGTCCCTACAACCACCACCAATAGTAATTGCGATGCATGGTTTAAATCCACTGTGGCGAGGGGGATGCGTAGGGATCTCCAAATGTCATTGTGGCGATAAGCGTGGAAAGCTCGAGTTATGGGAACAACCGCATCCGAATCACCCCCTGTCCATGAGTCCATGAAAGTGGGTGGCCCTTGCATATCCTGTAGACCTTGATGCACATCTTTGGTGTGAGATGTCCAGAGTTTATATACACAAAAGAATAACATACAGTACTGGTGTACCGCGGCCTGCCGTACATGGTGGGAAATAATATACGCATGTGCATGTCCACGTCCATATGTCAAGGTCACACAAAAGGAACGATGTACCTCATATGTGTGTACCTGCAAAAACAATCCCTTGTCCAGAGATTAATCATTCTCGTGGCACGAATGAACCCACAGTCCTTCAGGGAGGACTAAATCTGCATGTGCAAGGATAAGTGACACGGGGCGTGTGTCCTCAAGCAACGTGAACCAGGTGTCAGCCGTCGGCGGGGAAGGGTATGTTAGCCAGGTGCAATGTGGTGATACACCCAGGTCGAAGTCCCCCCAGATGAAGTCAGACAGGTCTACCTCGTTGTCCAGTTGGATGCACGTGTAGCAGTAACCGGGGGCGTCGAGGCGACAAGCGATACTCCGTGAGCTCGCCTCTAACCGGGCACAAGTGCGGGGTCGAGGGACTCATCTCTGGTCACTCCACGGGTTCGACATAGCCTGCAACAAAGCCTTACAGACAACAGAGACAGGCAATAGACCAGTAGACACAAAATACCAACACTTATTACATAAGCATATGTACAGAAAGGTTTGTGTGTAGTCAGTCTGGAGTCAGTCACAATTAAGGCATTAAGGCCATCACCAGTAATATGGTGCCTCGTGTACACAACACTTATGAAAGATATACACACATAGGGGATACAGACAAACAGGGACACACACCAATATGTTACAGTCCTGTATACGCGCAACCAGTTCCAGTCCGAATCACTATTGTTCTCATCCAGCAGTGGGAAGGAGTCTGGATCCAATTAAACCAACATACACTGATCCTCTTGACTTAATACATAGTGGAAACTTCTAGTTAGGCCGCATCTGAACAGTCATATCTGTAGGGATTGGCGCGGCTACCGGCTGATACGCACAGGATCTACTTATGTTGCCCATCCATTTCGGCCCATGTGTTCTGGCTACTGAACCCAGCAGGCAAAGTGCAGGACATAGATATGTATCATTATATGGAGATTTATCACACTCGTCCTAAATATTCCACCTTTCTCTGGCAGAATTGTAGCTTCTCTTTACTAAACTTGTGCCCGTTGTTTGCTAGGGCCTTCAGTACTGTTATTGAATCCTGTACACATTGCTCTTTCGATTGGCTACAAATCAGTAAGTCAGGCTCTCCATTTGTAAATTCACCAGATCTCTGGTCAGTACTTGGTTGAATATCGATGGATTTTCACAATATCCTTGTTGCTCTTAACATGTGAATGCAAACAAGTGCTGAGAGTCAGGGTGCAATGGGACACTAAAAAATGCTTAACACAGATCAATTACTGTATACCATTTTGTTCCCTCTGGAATATTTAATAACAAAGTTTGTGGATCCGGGACCACTGGGGTCTCAGCCACCACTATCTGATTGACTGGTCTCAAATCGTGGACCAATCTCCATTTATCTGAATTTTGGCTTTCTGATCGGACAAAATCGGAGTGTTGCACTGACTTTTTGTGGGGATTAAAACTCCTGCTTCTAATAACCCTTTAATAGTTGGCCCTATCCCTTCTTCCGCTTCTTTGGATAATTGATACTGTCTCCGATAAAGTAATAGTACATTGGGTCTAACCTGTATTTTTGCTAATCCTGCTGACTTAACTAGTCCTGTTACATGTTTAGTCCACAGTTACTCTGGGACTTGACTTAGTGCTTCGTCTACTTCTTTCTCTGTTAACTCTTCCTTATCTGCCATCTGTGGCATCTGTATCTCTACTTCTACTCTTACTAGAATTTATGTTTGTTCACTGACTTACTAACATTGTTGTGTATGATTACATGATAACATGATTGTCCCCTAATCTATCCTTAAAATCTCTATCTTCTGACATATGTACTCTATGGTCTTTAGTCATGTTACTCACTACCCTTTCTGCCTCTTTTATCTTAGGCCCTAAATCTTTGGATTCAAAAACCTCGCCCGATCATCAGGGAGATGTGGGAGACTGCATCTCCAACTTGATACCATTCTTGAATCTGTTCAGGGAGTTCAGCATATGTAGCTACTCCTTGCTGGCCAATTATCATGCTGTGCGTGCTGATGTGATATTTTCTTCCTTCTAGTCGTTCTTATCATTATGATGCATATTCTTCATCTTTCCCCTTCATCATATTTCAGGGTACAATGCCATGGTCCTCTAGCTTCACGGCAATCTGGTCGTATGTAGTTTAGCCATGGTTTCCATACTGAGTATTCTTGTATCTTTGTCCTTGACTTCCATCCAATATACCTTGTCCAGTTCTGTCATTTCATCTTCTTGGCTTACTACTAGTTATTGTCGAGCTAACATTTCTGGGAGTGTTATCCACACTCCTGATGGCCCACAGTGTATTTTGGTTCTTAATTTGCAGAGCACATCTCCCCCAAGTAGATTGGTTGGAGTGTCTGGGAAATATAGTAAATATTTTTTTTCCAATGCTTGTAAATATTGCTCCTGTGTCACTCAGGAATGGGGCCTGTACTTCATTTCCAATTCCCACCATAATTGTTGGTTCTTGTGCAGGATGCAATGAGGTGGTACACTGCACCAGCTCCACCTCTGGCTTCTCTGGACCTCTTCACAGTCCTCCTGGTGCTGGGCCCAATGGGCTCCCTCCTAGCGGTGCTGGGGCTTGTCCCTGAAATCCTGGGCCTGGGCATTGGCCTGCCCAATTTCCAGCTCCTTGTGGTTTTGCTGCGAGTGCATGCTGCATTCCTGACTGCCCTGCTCCTTGTTGAAACATTGGAGCAGGCATCTGTGCAGGCACCTGTTGTCTTCCTCGGCTTCCCATGTGCACAGCGCAATCTTTGTCATATCCATCTTCCCTGGAAAAGCATCACAAAAAAGCCTTACGCTTCATGTAATTCCATTATGAAGTCTGAGTACGTGGCATTTCTCCCAGTCTCATGATCTGGGACTCTGGGTGTCTCATGCACAGATTTTCATACTTCTTCCGTGCCTTCCTTGTTCTTTGGAGAATTTTAAATTGTTTCTTCGCTCGTTTCTGTTCCTCCTCCAAGTATTTATATTCAAACTCCAATTCCTCTACCTTCATCTCCAGTCGTGATGCTTGACATCGTAACTCCTCCATCGTCACATCTGCTTTCTGGCTTCGTTCCAGAGCTTCCTTTATTGCTCTTTCCTGCTGTTTCCAGGGGGGTCAGCTGCACTTCTTCCTCCAGTCTCACTCTTACTCCTCTCATATCGTGCTGGGGCTCCACATCAACTGGGGCCGCCCTTGGGCTTATGTCGTCATCACTCACCATTTCCATTGGGGTGAGAGACTTTTGGTTACTCCGTCCTTTTATTCTCTCGCCGGGCATCTCTGTACCTTCCTCCAGCTGTTGATGCCGTTACCGCACCTCCCCTGTCTTTCCATTGGGTGATAAATTCCCATCTGCCTTGGTCTGTTGTTTCTTTTCTTGCTCCTCCTGGACCGCTATGAGGGTCCTTTTTGTTGCACAGTCGTTTGATTTGCTTAGGGACCCCTGGGCTTCGCTTAGGCTCTTATGATGTTCCACCTGCCCGGTCTTTATTAATCCTCTCCTTCCCGACTGGCAGACATCTTCCATTTGTGGCTCCATATGTTCCCCTGCCCAATGTGCTGTTGGTGTGCTGTGTCTTTTTAAACCTGGCGGGTGTGTGTATTCAGTCAACCACTCCATATTACGCTCCTCTGCTTGTTGCCTCGATAAGTGGGAGTCCCCTTCCTCCCATCGGGCATTAGCTTTCTCCACCTCCCTGTCCCAGTACAGGCGTCGGTATTCATCATCTTCCAGCACTTCCTCTCTTCCTCCTGTAGCCCCTTCTGGGCATTCTGGGTATTTTCCTTCTTCTCCTCTGCTGCCGCCCTTTACCATGGGAGGGCAGTCCTCTTGCTCTCCCTTGGGACGTTCTTTTTCTGCTGACGTCTGCCGGATTACTCCTCTGACTTGCCCTCCTGTAATCTCCAGTTCTATTTCTTGTGTTTCACCTCCTTCTCCCAACTGTATTGATGGATCCCATTGTACTCGGATCTGTAATGTTCGTTATAAGATGGGGGTTGCAGCTGCTCCTCACATTCACCTGAGGGTGGGGCTGTAGCCTACTCTTACTCCTGTTCTTTACTCTGTTCTGCTTTTAGCTTCTTTAACCCTGTAAAGCCCACCGTTGCAGAATTACAACACCACCTTGTTTATTTGTCCAGTCACTTGGCCATGAACTCACCCTACCTGCAAATTTATTATTATTTTTTTTCCATGACTGGTTTTGTCAAGATCCGTATAAAATTCCTCAAAAAAAAAAATTTTCTGTGTTCATTACAATGTCTAGAACACATACATATTTGGTTAATTTGGAAAACTAGAGCTTATGTCCATGCTGTAATTCTACAAGTTTGGGCCAAAGTGGGAGTCAAAATAGCCTTATGCCTTATGCCTTACATAACGACACTGCACTTCTTACATCATCACAAATCGAAATTTAAACTGTAAGATGATTCACTGTAATTCATTTCTAAATGTGCTTTTCTGTTAAATTTATACTTATTTTCAATTAGACCATAATTATAGGGACAGGTGCAAATGGATATGCTGGATAATATGTAGATTTCTCTTGTAGTTAGTCTATTCTTCCAGTTTACTGTAATAGTGGATACACAAACACACTGTGTAGCAAGTGCAATGTTCGCCTGTGCTTTTCAGTAGAAAAGAGCTGTCTTAGGGCCTATCACTGCAACCAATCACAGACCAACCACACCAAAAGTGACAGAACAAAAACAAAAGCAAAGCAGAAACAAAAACTCTCCTAAATATTTTCTTCTCAATACCCATATCAATAAATGCCCATTCATACATCATATGATTATGCACAGTAAGCAATCAACCCTGCAAATGAATGCCTAAATGCTCTGTATATCTGATCAGACAAAGTAAGTACAAATACAGAAATTCTGCTCCTAGCAGAGCCCAACATTGCAATATTACAACATTTTCCTAAAAAGCTTACTAAAATGTAAAAAATTTAAACAAAAAATATTTCTCATGCTTTTTACTTCTCCCAGCATTTTATACTTACTCTCATCTTCCTGCATTTTACCTCATCAAACGTGCCTCCTTCAGGCCACTGCAATTCTCCTTTTGTCCGGTCTTGCCATTTTTTCCATGTACTTCTTAATTTCTTTTTCAGCCATCTTGTGCTTTATTATTACAATTGCAGCTGGAGTAATTAAGTTCTTTTACCTTTCTCCATCATGCACCCTTGTCTCGCCCTTGTGGCACTGTCACGTGGTTCTGTACTTATTGCAGTTGAACGTGTATTCTTTTTCTGAAAAACGTGGTTGTGCAGGATTCCTTCTAGTATAGTTCTCAAGAAAGACAAGGCAGATATCAAGATCAGAGTATAAGTCCAATAAGTATAACTTCAATCAAAATAAAATTAAATTAAAATTGATTAAAATCAAATCAACTGAACATTCAAATAATTACATACTCAACCAAGTATTGACCTATTCAATTAATTAACTCACTAATAAATCAAATAAAATCAAATAAACAATCAATCAATCAAATAAACTACCAGTTAAATCACTGTTAAATCACTTAGATAAATAATCAAAACAAATTGTTAAGTTGTAAAAATTAAATTGTTGTTACATTGTCAAAAAGGAAAAAATACAAATAAAAAATAAAAGTGAAAAGAACAAATCAATTAAATTGTTGTTAACTTGTTGGTAATTGTCTCATCTAACGACCCACTTATAACATAATATAACTCTACACGGTTAGATAATGCTCCAAGTTTTCAGCTTCTAAAACCTCTAACACTCAGAAAAGAGAGAAAGAAAAAACAACAATCTCATTGAAACCAAAACAATCTCTGTGTGTGTGCGTGTGTGTGTTACAAATGTCAAGGTGATTCTAGGCCTTACTGGCACAGAGTTACAGAAGCTAAAATGGAGGGTTTCTTTTACTGAAACAAAAACACTACATTAGGTTCTTATATGTCTTAATGTAATTATAAATCATATTGTAGTTTATGTCTAGTCCTGTTATGAATTAAAAACAGATTTGTATGTATGAATATGCATATGTGTGGACCCAGGAAGACTAGCTGATTGCATAGACTTTCAGCTAATGGGATCCATATAAACAAACACAAACAACAAAAAAAAATAAAATAAAATAAAACAAAGACAAAGACAAAAAATAAAATAAATAAAATAAAAATAACTTACACCTGGTGTAACACTACTGAAAAAAACTTTCCCCAACAAAACAAACAAAACTTATGAAGTCAAAAAGAATGGCCCAAGAATTGTTTAAATTCTTTAACAAAATTAAAATGATTTATTATATGAATGTTTTCTCACTAGGCATTAGTATCTGCTCACAAAAAGAGAAAAGAAAAAACTCAGGAAAGTTCTGTGTGTATGTGTGTGTTTAGGAATTAAGTCATAACATTCACCTTGCCAGATGGCCCTTATCGCTCCTCGTTAAAATCGTCTCCTTATTGGCTAAAGGGACGTCAGGGTCTCGCTACTTGTTACTGGCTGGTCCAACTGGCAAACAAATACCGGTTACCGGGTATTGGCTTCTAAGCTTGTCTATCTCTGCTCTATGGGGCACCTATTGGCTCATGTGAGGCTGGACTACAAATATGACACCAAATTTGTAGTTCATAAACTAGGAAGCGAGAGTCGGAAAAAAATGGACGGGAATAAACTCCGTGCACAGTCTTCGGTCAAAAAAATAACTATTGTAAGGCGAACACAGCAATTTGGATTAAAAGGCTTAGATACTTCTTGGACCCTTGGGGATTTATTAAAAAATATTGAAAACTATGAAGCAAGGTGAATCAGATGAATCAGGTGAATCTTATTTTCACTCAGTGTGTCTCATACAGTTCTCTGCTATAACTGAATGCTTGTGTAACTTAAATAAATGTTATGTTCTGCTTGTGTGACTTAGCGCTTTTTTCCGTTGCAACTCATTTTATAAGATCTTATAAGTGCCATAAAACACTTCACAATTGCTTGTTTGTACTTTATCACACATCAAACTGAATCGTCATTCAGTTTGACAATACACAAATACACATGTGCACATAAACAATTCATACACATTACACACCGTACACGTATCATTTATGTATACTTATATGGCGTACACTTATTTATGAATACTCATTTGGCTCTGTCCACTTATCAATGTGTACGTTGCCGTATCCACTTATCATTGTGAATCGCCGTATACTTATGATGATAACGTGCACGTATATAAACACTTATAACACTTATAAATACGGGGTACCCCACCCAGCCCTACCAAGCAGACCTGTCTCGCTGGACAGCGGTATCTAGGGCCAACGCGTTTTCACCACCTGCCCGTTCAGTCCCGGCTGTGAGTTATATACACACCGGCGGTACGCCACAGGAATTTTCAATCCTTAATACCAAAAATATAAATAAGTAAAAAATGTATACACCAGAATTCACTCATGAGCTTTTTTCTGTCACACACACACACACACACACACACACACACACACACACACACACACACACACACACACACACCCCTCACTCTGTCTCTCGCTCGCTCTTTCCGTGCGTGTGTCTCTCACGACAGAATGCACCCATGAGATTTTGTTCTGTCACACACACACACCTCTCCCTCTTTCTCCGTGTGCGTGTCTCTCACAACAGAACTCACTCATGAGATTATGCCTGTCACACACACACACACCTCTCTCTCTGTCTAAGTGTGTGTGTGCCTCTCACAACAGAATCCGCACATGAGATTTTACCCTGCCACTCACACAGTCACAAATCACAACAACTTTATCTATTTCCTATTTCATCCAGTTATTATACTGTATTTCACCCTTAAGAGTTCTTGACTTCAAGGGCAGCTGTCCCCTCCCAGGGCCACCCCTCCCTTTTCAGGTCACAGATTCACTACGCACAGACTTCGATTATAACAGGCGTCTGCTTACCTTAATATTATGGCCGGCCTCTGTGACCCTTCAGAGAGAGTGGTCCTGGTCCCGGACACAGGTCAAGCTAGCCCCTTTGAAGTCCCATCTGGGGTGCCATTAGATATGTCGGAACTCAGAGCCGGTCTCCAAGTCGACACATCACAGGGTGATCTCTTCTCTTAGGCCTTTAGTTAAATTTCACTGTTAACTCTATAATTACCACAAAAATACTGAGAAAACTCCTCAGACCTGGATGAGAATGAGCAAACTTCTTTATTATGGTCAATCAGCCAACAAATTATAATTTGCCAAATTCAAAGTATCAAATTGCCAAATTAAAAGTAACAAATTGCCAAATCAAAAGTAACAAATTGCCAAATTCAAAGTAACAAATGAAAACCCCCAAAAAGAGCATGTCATGCAAAATCAATCAAGAAAAACAAGAACTCTCGTGACGTCCTTGCAAAAATAAAAACCACCCACCTTGACCCGCGGACACGGGCACGCGCCCGCGTGTGCGCGCACGCGCCCCCACACGCACACACACATCTTCGCCCCCGAAGAACCAAAAAAAAAACAACCTCAGATATCTTCTCAATATATACCCTGGCACTCCTAGGAGCCCAGGTGCCATATCACCTTATTTACCGGAATCATCTCCTATGTTTTCTAAATACACTGACCCAATTTCCCCTTATTTCCCATTACCTTTCACCCATATGCCCATTTATGGATTTTCCTCCCCTTATTTTTCATGACCTCGGACTAAACACCTGGGCCTTCTTCAGTCTGCACAACAAGTTTATGAGCACCACATGCCCATTTATGGATTTTCCTCCCTTTAGTTCTCAGGGCCTAGGTCTGTGGACCACTGTTTTTTTCATTCTACATAACATGTTATTGCTATGGACCAAGGTCTGAGAACCATGGTGTTCTTCATTTTCCATAACAATTTATGAGCTAAGGTCTGGGAACAATGGTATTTTCCCTTCTACATAAGTTGTTATTACAAATGTGCTCAGACTGACTAGGCCTAACAGCCCCGAATCTGGTTGCAATAAACAGCTTTGGCCTACCACATCACCTACATATGTCTTATGACAGCAATTGTAATATTTTGCAAGGCCTAATACTTTACTTTGGTTATAGTATTGTAAGGAATAATATTTTAATTATTTCTACTAAGATTTTTTTCCAACAAGTGACTATAAAGGGGCTATAAAATTGTAAATTGTAAAAAATATTATCATATGTTCTGTGTCTACTGTCCCTGTTTGTCTACATCTCCCCCGTTTGTATGTATAAGTGTTGTGTGCAGATTCATGGAGACCTGTCCTGTCCAATGCTTCCCACCGGCTCAAAGGCGCCGCATATGTGCCTGCCTTGATTGCAGCCCTGAGGGCCTGGCGTATAGATTCTAAGTGGAAGAGGGCGCCTCGTACCCAGTACGCTGCACCACAGAACAAGACATGCATTTCTCATATCCCGCTACGTGCAGCAGAAGACTATTCGTCAATACTGTACTCTTTTATTTTGTGGCTATACACTGAGGACATCATTTACTGTTGGATCACGGAATGTCTTAGCGAACTTGTCCCCACCTCTGGACTGGCGGCTGACCTACCGCCCGTGAAACCATGATTCAGACGCAGTATTTGCCTTGTCAGAGACGTCACAACGCAGCATGTTTTTTTAATAATAAGGCAGAAGTACTGCAACAGAAAAAAACAAAAGGCCAGACTTGATTTTCGGTAAAAGGCAGACTTGTTTTTGGGGGAAATGAGAGGGGTCACGGGGTGATTCTCTAGAGTCAAGGAAAAAACTCAGACAGGTCAGGTGGATTTACGTAAGAAGGTATAGACGCACCTAGAGGTGCCAGGGTATATATTGAGGAGATTCCTTTGGAGGGGGCGCTCTTGCTCCTGCTTGCTTGCTTTTTTGTGGGGGGACTTTTTGGGTGGCATGGGGATGCGCTGTTTGGGTTTTTCTTCGATACTTTCAACTTAGAAGTTTTTTCCTCCATTAGCTCAATGGAAGCAGTGGCTGATCAGCACCAATAAAGAGTTTTGCTCACTCTCATCCAGGTCTGGAAAGTTTTCTTATTATTCAAATTCAAATAGTATTAAGTACAAAGTTTAAAGTGTGATTAATTAATTAGTATTAAAATATTAATAAGTATTATTAAGTATTAGTAATTAAGTATTATTAATTAGTATTAAGTTTAATTATTTTAGCATTAAGTGTGAAAGACTATTATTGACTATTAATTTGGCTATAATTCACCCCTGGCATATGTCCACTTGGAGGGGGGCTCTCCAAAATTTCGACAGCGACCTACAGAATGTTCACCCTGACGGACTTTTTATCATCGGCGGAGGTTTCAACCATGCAAATCTTAAGTCAGTGCTCCCTAAATTCCATTGACTTTGCTACGAGAGGTGAAAACACGCTGGATATTGTTTACACAAACATTCCCAGTGCGTACCGTGAAGAGCCCCGCCCCCACCTCGGCTACTCAGACCACATCACTGTTATGCTAATTCCAGCATACAGACCACTCGTCAGACGCTTAAAAACAGTTCTGAAGCAGGTGAAATCCTGGCCAGCAGGATCCACCTCTGCTCTTCAGGACTGCTTTGAGTGCACTGACTGGAATATCTTCAGGGAGGCTGCAACCAACGGCGACTCCGTCAACTTGGAGGAGTACACGTCAGCAGTGACCAGTTACATCGGCAAGTGCATTGATTATGTGACCGTCTTCAAGACCATCTCTACACGCTCCAACCAGAAGCTGTGGATGACTGCTAATGTGCGTGCTCTGCTGAAGACTAGGGCCTAGCCTTCAGAACAGGGGACAGGGTGGCCAAACTGTCCCAAGCCATCAGAGAGGCAAAGCGTGAACACACCCAGACAATCCACAGCCACTTCCAGGACATCAGAGACACCTGGCGCATGTGGCAGGGCATACAGGCGATCACAAACTACAAGGCAGCTTCACCTGCTTGTGATAGCGACGACCAGACGCATTGAACGAGTTCTACGCTCGGTTCGAGGTACAGAACAACGTAACACCAAGGAAGACCATCCCTCGTCCTGACGACCAGGTACTCTGTCTATCCACGGCCGACGTGACGAGATCTCTATGCAGAGTTAACCCACGGAAGGCTGCTGGACCAGACAACATTCCTGGCAGGGTGCTTAGAGAATGTGCAGAACAGCTAGTGGATGTCTTTACGGACATCTTCAACATTTCCCTTAGCAGGGCTGTTGTTCCTACGTGCCTCAAAACTACCACCATCGTTCCTGTCCCAAAGAAGTCTACAGTGTCCTGCCTCAATGACTATCGTCCCGTTGCACTCACAGCCATAGTTATGAAGTGCTTCGAGAAGCTCGTCATGAGGCACATCAAGACCCAGCTACCACCCTCACTGGACCCCATACAGTTCAAGATTCGTCCAAACCGCTCCACAGACGATCCCATTACCAAAGCCCTCCACTTAGCCCTCACCCATCTGGACAATAAAGACACTTATGTACGAATGCTGTTCATAGACTTTAGTTCAGCATTCAATACAATCATCCCTCAGCACCTGATTGGGAAACTGAGCCTGCTGGGACTAAACACCTCCCTCTGCAACTGGGTCCTGGACTTCCTGACTGGTAGACCTCAGTCAGTCAGGATCGGGAACTGCATCTCCAGCACCACGACACTGAACACTGGAGCTCCTCAAGGCTGCGTGCTCAGTCCACTGCTGTTCACTCTGCTGACTCACGACTGTGCAGCAATGCACAGATCGAATCATATTATTAAGTTTGCCGATGACACGACCGTGGTGGTTCTCATCAACAAGAACGATGAGTCAGCATACAGGGAGGAGGTGCAACAACTAACTGCCTGGTGTAGAGCCAACAACCTTTCTCTGAATGTGGACAAAACTAAAGAGATGGTTGTGGACTTCAGGAGAGCACAGAGCGAACACTCTCCCCTGAACATCGAAGGATCATCTGTAGAGATCGTCAAGAGTACCAAATTTCTTGGTGTTCATCTAGCAGAGAACCTCACCTGGTCACTCAACACCAGCGCCATCACCAAGAAAGCCCAGCTGCATCTTCCTACGAAGGCTGAGAAAGGCACATCTCCCTCCCCCCATCCTGACCATGTTCTACAGAGGGACCATTGAGAGCATCCTGAGCAGCTGCATCACTGTCTGATTTGGGAACTGTCTTGGATCACAAAACCCTGCAGCGGATAGTGAGGACAGCGGAGAAGATCATTGGGGTCTCTCTTCCCTCTATCATGGACACTTACACCACACGCTGCATCGGCAAATCCAACAGCATTTTCGATGACCCCACACACCCCTCACACACACTCTTCACCCTCCTGCCGTCTTGAAAAAGGAACCGAAGCATTCGGGCCCTCACGACCAGACTGCGTAACAGTTTCTTCCCACAAGCCATCAAACTTCTCAATAACTGAACTGTACTATACTAAGCACAACATACACACACATCATCTGTATGGACTGCACAGACCCTCACAAAACACACACACTGTTTTGCACACTTTTCAGCTGTTTTTGCACATACTGTCCAACATTTCAGCTGTTTTTGCACATATTGTACAATATCTCAGCCATTACAAACATACTATACAATATTTCAGTCATTTGCTGTTTTTTGCACAACTCTATATATTATCCAAAGGACCTGCTGCTAAGAAACTGTGTTCATTCTAATGTTACTGCACGAAATATTGTTTGAACATTCAGTATTTACACACAGTATACACACACAGTATACACACTGGTCGGTCGGTGCTGTTTTGTTACTGTTTATTGTCTTTTGTGTATTGCATTTTTTGTACTTTTTGTATTTTCTTGTAACTTTATGTCTGCACTGTTTTTTGTCCTGCACTGTTTTTTGTCCTGCACTGTCTTGTTTGTCTTGTCCTGCACTGTTTGCACCAGGTTGCACAGTTGCACTTTATGTGGATAAGACTACTTACATGTCCTTAGCCCTGTCTTTCTTTTATGTAGCACCATGATCCTGGAGAAACGTTGTCTCATTTCACTGTGTACTGCAACAGCTATATATGGTTGAAATGACAATAAAAGCGTCTTGACTTGACTTGACTTGATGTCTCTTGCGTGGTGATGTCTCATTCTTGTTCAGCCCATGCTGCCTCCTCAGACCGCGGTGAGCACACTGAGGTGACGTAAGCAGTTAGCGGTGCTGTCTCCATATAATCCTGTAAAAGGTTTGAAAAATTTGATTAAGTTAATAATATGCATTAAAATTATTGTTCACAGTGTTATAAATGTATTAGCAAGTGTTTTACAAATGGGTGGATTGGATTTAATGGTTTTGTTACTGAGTACAGCTGTTTGATATATATGTGTGTGTGTGTGTGTGTGTGTGTGTGTGTGTGTGTGTGTGTGTGTGTGTGTGTACAGCTGTTTGATATATGTGTGTGTGTGCCGACAGACTGAGGTGATTTTAAAATAACTGCCTTTAATTTGTGCAGGTGAAACATCACATGCAGACTGCTGTGTATTCTTATGCTGTACTCTTTAATCTGTCCAGGTATGATTTACATTTGTTCTATTTTTCAATGTATTTGTATTATTTCATAATTATTAATTCATGGTTGATTTAAAACTTGAAGACATCAAGGTGCTTTTTCTGCTTGAGACGCAGACACTTTCATGGTCTTTTCTGGCCTTGGGCAGAAGGTGGGATCAGATGCAACAGAAGTATTATAGAAGAGAGGTAACTACCTGTATAAACACACAAATATAAAAAATGGATGGGGACTAAATCTTTCACACTTAAATTAGAAGTTCACATCCAGAACAAAATTTTTACAGATAATGTACTCACCCCCTTGTCATCAAAGATCTTACATTTACATTTACAGCATTTGGCAGGTGGTCTTATCCAGAGCAACGTACATAAGTGCTTAAAGCTCTAGCATTGAATACATTAACTGGCTCACTAGGTTACATACTTAAGATCCCATAAGTTTAAAACATTTGTCCAAAGTTACAATTAAAAAAGTTTTTTTTTAATGCAAAAGATAGGAAAGGAAGTGCTAGTCTTCAAATGCCGCTTGAAAATAGCCAATGACTCAGCTGTCCGGACCTCTAGGGGCAGTTCATTCCATCACCTTGGTGCCAGAACATAGAAGAGTCTTGTAGTATACTTGCCTCTTACCCTGAGAGATGGTGGAACCAGTCGAGCAGTGCTGGTAGATCAGAGGGTGCGGGGTGCAGTGCGAGGAGTGATGAGGGCTTTTAGGTAAGAGGGAGCTGGTCCATTCTTGGCTTTGTAGGCCAGCATCAGTGTTTTGAATCTGATGCGTGCAGCTACCGGAAGCCAGTGGAGGGATCGCAACAGCGGGGTGGTATGAGAGAACTTTGGCAGGTTGAAAATATCATTTGCAGAGGACGGATTGCATTCTTAGGTAGACCTGCCAGCAGTGTGTTGCAGCAATCCAGTCTAGAAATGACAAGAGACTGAACAAGTACCTGAGCAGCCTGTGTTTACAGAAATGGCCGAATCCCTCTAATGTGTAGAGAAGAAACTGACATGAGCGAGTCACATTAGCAACAAGAGAGAAAAAGGACAGTTGATTGTCCATGGTTACCCCAAGGTTGTGAGCTGTGGCTGAAGGGGAGATCAGATTGTTGTGCAATGATATAGCAAGATCATGACCTGGGGATGAACCACCTGGGATGAACAGCAGTTCAGTTTTGCTAGGATTGAGCTTTAACTGATGAGCAGTCATCCATGATGAAATTTCTGCCAGACATGCTGAGACCCGATCAGATGCTGTGGTATCTGAGGGTGGGAAAGAGAAGATAAGTTGTGTATCATCAGCAAAGCAGTGGTAAGAGAACCAATGTGAGGAAATAACTTCACCAAGAGAGTGAGTATACAAGGAGAAAAGAAGAAGACCAAGTACTGAGCCCCGTGGGATGCGAGTGGAGAGTCTGCGTGGAGCAGATGTCACACCCCTCCATGTTACCTGATATGAGCATCCTTCCACGTAGGAAGCGAACCATTCCCAAGCTGATCCACAAATCCCAAGACTCCTGAGGGTGAGTAAGAGAGTCTTGTGGTTGACTGTATCAAACGCTGCTGAAAGGTCAAGGAGGATAAGGACGGATGACAGTTTGGCTGATCTAGCAGCATGAAGTTTCTCAGAGACATCTAAAAGGGCTGTCTCTGTGGAATGAGCTGCTTTAAAGTCAGACTGGTTGGGATCTTGGAGGTTGTTCTGTGAGAGATAGACAGACAGTTGTTTATAGACAATGCGTTCAAGAATTTTTGAAAGAAATGAGAGAAGTGATACCGGTCTGTAGTTACTGATGGATCTGATGGATCCAGAGCAGGTTTCTTTGATGATAGTGGTAATGAAGGGCAGAAGGTCTTGCGAGATGGTCTGGAGCATAGTGGAAGGGAGTGGATCCAATGGGCTGGTGGTAGGATTGCAGTACTGGATGTTGTAAAATCTCTTCTGCTGCTACAGTTGAGAAATGTGACAATGAAGGTGTAGGGGAATCCATACTCTGAGATCTTCATGTGTTTCTTTCTTCAATCGTAAAGAAAATGTTCAAGGAAAACATTTCAGGATTTCTGTCCATACAATGGACTTCTATGGTGCCCTGAGTTTGAACTCAGTGAACCATATACTATATTTAACCTCAAATGCTCATCTTGTCTAGCTCTGCATCTGCAACTATGTGTATTCCAGTTCAAGACAGTTAGGGTATGTCGAAAAACTCCCAACTCATTTTCTCCTTTGACTTCAAAATCATCCTACATTGCTGCAGAAGTACAGAAAGTGTTTACAAAAGGAACATGCAAAGAAGATCAAACACCTTTTTAAAAAAGGAAGAAAATTCAATTCAATTCAATTCAAGTTTATTTGTATAGCGCTTTTTACAATAGACATTGTCTCAAAGCAGCTTTACAGAACATAAACACAGAGCAGAAGGTAAACATAATTAATGATAAAGGAAATAACGAATAATAAAAGAAATAATAATTAACAGAATAAAAATTCTAGATTATTATTAGATGTATATAGTTCACAGTGTGTATGTATTTATTCCCCTATGAGCAAGTCTGAGATGACTCAGGCAGCAGTGGCAAGGAAAAACTCCCTTAAATTGGTAAAGGAAGAAACCTTGAGAGGAACCGGACTCAAGGGGGAACCCATCCTCATATGGGTGACACTGGGGGTGTGATTGTAATATACAGTCAGTTAAATGTTGTATTGGTGTGAGGTTCAAGGACTTCTGATCTCCTGAGTACCACAGAGTCTAACTGGAGATGTCTCAGGATTCTTAGAGTCGGCCTCGGCTCAGTGGACGTCCAAAGGCTTCGTCCCACAGAGGACGTTGGGAGCTGGTACAGTGTCTGGATGCCTCGGGATGGGTACAAAGAGAGAAGCAGTGGAAAGGGATTAACATATCTGCTGTTCATAAAAATGTGCTGGTCTGATGTACTGGTGCATGATATTATGGGATGTATTATGTGTACGCCTGACTAAAGAGATGAGTTTTTAATCTACATTTAAACTGGGAAAGTGTGTCTGCGCCCCGAACACTATCAGGAAGACTATTCCAAAGTTTGGGAGCTAAATAAGAAAACGCTCTACCACCTTTAGTAGACTTAGATATTCTGGGAACTACCAAAATTCCTGAGTTTTGTGATCTCAGAGAGCGTGAAGGATTGTAACGTGTTAGAAGACTAGGTAGATACATGGGAGCTAAACCATTAAGAGCCTTGTACGTAAGTAGCAGCAGTTTGTAGTCAATTCTATACTTAACAGGTAGCCAGTGTAGAGATGATAAAATTGGGGTTATATGGTCATACTTTCTTGTCCTAGTGAGAACTCTGGCAGCTGCATTTTGGACTAACTGTAACCTATTTATTAAAGATGCAGGACAACCACCTAGTAATGCATTACAATAGTCCAGTCTAGAGGTCATGAAGGCATGAACTAGCTTCTCAGCATCAGAGACAGACAGGATGTTTCTCAGCTTGGCAATGTTTCTAAGGTGGAAGAAGGCTGTTTTGGTAGTATGGGCGATATGATTTTTAAAAGACAAGTTACTGTCTAATATAACACCGAGGTCTTTCACTGTCGAGCTACTTGTAACAGTACATCCCTCTAAATGGGAGTTAAGTTGTGAGAGTTTATGTGCACTGGTTTTTGGACCTATGAGTAGTATTTCTGTCTTATCGGAGTTTAACAATAGAAAGTTGCAGCTCATCCAGTCTTTTATCTCTCTAAGGCACTGAGTTAATTTGGACACTGTGGCTATTTCATCTGGTTTTGATGAGATATATAACTGTGTGTCATCAGCATAACAATGGAAACTAATCCCATGTCTTCTAATAATGTTCCCTAATGGAAGCATGTATATAGAGAAAAGCAGAGGTCCTAGAACTGATCCTTGAGGGACCCCATAATTAACTGGTAGTAAACTGGAGGATTCACCATTTAATTCTACAAAATGGTATCGGTCAGACCATGAATACCTGTGTAATATTGTAAGCGATCTAGAAGAATGTTGTGATCTATAGTGTCGAATGCAGCACTAAGGTCAAGTAGAACTAATAGTGACATACAGTCTTGGTCCGAAGCTAAGAACAAGTCGTTTGTAACTTTAACAAGTGCAGTTTCTGTACTATGATGGGGCCTGAAACCTGACTGAAACTCTTCAAGGATGTTGCTCTCCTGTAAGAAGGAGCTCAGTTGAACAGACACAACTTTTTCAAGTATTTTAGACATAAACAGAAGGTGTGAGATAGGTCTGTAATTTGATAGTTCATTAGGGTCTAAGTTAGGTTTTTTGATGAGTGGCCTAATAACTGCCAACTTAAAAGACTTCGGGACGTAACCTAAAGATAACGAGGAGTAAATGATATTAAGAAGAGGCTCACCAGCTTTATGTAACACTTCTTTCAGTAGTTTAGTTGGGATGGGGTCTAGTGAACATGTTGTTGATTTAGCTGTAGTAATAAGTTTATCTAAGTCTTCCTGTCCTGTGGTACATTTAGCTTTAGCAATTACTTTCTGTGGCAAATTTAGCTTCAGCAATTACTTTCTGTGGTAAATTTAGCTTTAACAGTAACTTTCTGTGGTAAATTAAGCTTCTACAATTACTTTCTGTGGTAAATTTAGCTTTAACAGTAACTTTCTGTGGTAAATTAAGCTTCTACAATAACCGCCCATGGTACATTTAGCTTTAGCAATAAACTGTGGTACATTTAGCTTTAGCAATTACTTTCTGTGGTACATTTAGCTTTAACAATTACTTTCTGTGGTAAATTTAGCTTTAACAGTAACTTTCTGTGGTAAATTAAGCTTCTACAATTACTTTCTGTGGTAAATTTAGCTTTAACAATAACCGCCCATGGTACATTTAGCTTGAGCAATAAACTGTGGTGCAATTACTTTCTGTGGTAAATTTAGCTTTAACAATAACTTTCTGTGGTAAATTTAGCTTGAGCAATAAACTGTGGTGCAATTACTTTCTGTGGTAAATTTAGCTTTAACAGTAACTTCCTGTGGTAAATTAAGCTTCTACAGTAACTTTCTGTGGTAAATTAAGCTTCTACAGTAACTTTCTGTGGTAAATTAAGCTTCTACAATAACTTTCTGTGGTAAATTTAGCTTTAACAGTAACTTTCTGTGGTAAATTAAGCTTCTACAATAACATTCTGTGGTAAATTTAGCTTTAACAGTAACTTTCTGTGGTAAATTTAGCTTTAACAATAACTGCCCGTGGTACATTTAGCTTTAACAGTAACTTTCTGTGGTAAATTAAGCTTCTACAATAACTTTCTGTGGTAAATTTAGCTTTAACAGTAACTTTCTGTGGTAAATTAAGCTTCTACAATAACTTTCTGTGATAAATTTAGCTTCTACAATAACTTTCTGTGGTAAATTTAGCTTTAGCAATAACTTTCTGTTTTTAAATTTAGCTTTAACAATAACTTTCTGTGGTAAATTAAGCTTCTACAATAACTTTCTGTGGTAAATTTAGCTTTAACAATGACCGCCCGTGGTACATTTTAGCTTGAGCAATAAACTGTGGTTTGGGCCAGTGACAGGTTGAAAATGTCAGTAAAAACCTGTGCCAGTTGTCCAGCGCATGCTCTGAGAACACGTCCCGGAATGTCATCCAGGCCAGCTGCCTTGCATGCATCCACTGTTATAAACACTGAATAGACATCCGTTGTTGAGAGTGAAAGTGGGCTGTAAGCTGTAGAAAAGTCTGTGGTTGAGGTGAAATGTCCTGTGCTTTGGTCAAAACGAGCAAAAAAGTGATTGAGTTCGTCCGATTGTAAGGCACTGAATAGAACCTTCAGAAGGATATTAAATACAGACTGATTTAGGAATTTTTTGGAGTCTAGTTGTATACTAAGAAGTTACTAAATCTGTGCGTATGTGTGTAAAACGTATAATTTCTTCATTTCACACACAATGAGTTCAATTCTAGAAACCTAAAGTGCAGCAAATCTGTTACTGACTTTCTTTAAAATTCCCATTTTTATTGATTTTATCTGATCTCTTCTGGAAGCCGAACCCAGCAATTGAGTGGACCCTTGGTATCTCTAACTGACCTGATCCTAATGATCTGAGTAGTCTGCTTGGTTTATATTCAATTAGCATATCTGTAATGTATTTCGGTCCAAAGCCATGAAGTAAAACGAGTAACAATACTTTAAAATCTATTCTAAATGTAACTGGAAGCCAGTGTAAGGACTTGAGGACTGGAGTGATGTGCTCAGATGTTTTGGTTCTGGTCAGAATTCTGGCAGCAGCGTTCTGTATGAGCTACAGCTGTCTAATGGTCTTTTGGGGGATCCCAGTAAGGAGTCCATTGCAATAATCCACCTGGCTGGTGATGAAAGCATGAACAAGTTTCTCTAAGTCCTGTCTTGAGACAAAACATCTAATTCTGGCTATATTTTTGAGATGGTAGTAAGCTGATTTGCTTATCGCTTTCACATGACTACTGAAATTAAGGTCAGACTCTAAAATTACACCAAGATTTCTGACTTTATTTTGTGTCTTTAGACACCTAGAGTCAAGGTGTGTGTTAACCTTGAGAGTTTCATCTTTATTTCCGAATACAATGACTTTGGTTTTGTCTTTGTTTAACTGGAGGAAGTTTGACGCATCCAACTGTTAATTTCATCAATGCACTTACATAGAGAGTCAATGGGGCTGTAGTCATTAGGGGACAGGGCTAAGTATATCCGGGTGTCATCTGCATAGCTGTGGTAAGCAATTTGATTCTTTTTCATTATTTGACCAATTGGGAGCATTTACAAATTAAAGAGAAGAGGTGCAAGAATTGAGCCCTGTGGGACTCCACATGTCATGGATGTCCACTCAGATTTATGGTTACCTATGTTCACATAGTAACCTTTCCCTTTTAGGTATGATTTAAACCATTTGAGGACCATCCCAGAAAGCCCTACCCAGTTTTCCAGTCTATGTAAGAGTATGGTGTGATCTACCATGTCAAAGGCAGCACTAAGATCTAGTAGCACCAGCACTGATATTTTACCTGAATCAGAGTTTAAGTGAATATCATTTATTATCTTTATGAGCACTGTCTCTGTGCTGTGATGATGGAAACCAGATTGAAAAATGTCCAGATACCCATTTGAGTTTAAGAATTTGTTCAGCTGATTGAAAACAACCTTTTCAATGATCTAGCCTATAAAATGAAGATTTGAGATTGGTTTGTAGTTGCTAAGTATGGTTCTTTCTAGGTTACTCTTTTTTAGGAGAGGCTTAAATGCTATTTATTGCATAACTTATAGGTGTCAGGGATCAGCGCGGGCTTTTGGCCATGTGCATTTGTGTTTGTTTGTGTCACGTGATTGCCCCGCCTTCGTCTACTTCTCCCGGTCATCACACCTGGTGTATAAATGTGTGCCGTGTTGCCAATGGCAGCGCGGATTCATTAAGATATATTTATTATGTACGTTAGTTCCCCGTGTCGTGTGGATTATGTTTTATTTCCCTTATGTATTAAACCCTTTTCATTTGAAGCTATCCTGCGTACGGGTCTGTCTCCAATCCACCTCCGTCCGGGGTCTGACAATAGGGTATTTCAAATGAATGTTTATAAGTTATAAAAAAAAGGGTCGATATTGCATAACTTGATTTGACATATGTTGATTTAACCAACTTAAATTTACAGCAATAAGTGGAAAGTTTTACGTAATCAACAAATGGTTAATACAAAGCACAAGCTTTTTCTTGCAGTTACTTTGTTTAAATGCTATTTACCGCATATTTACTGCATAAGGGTATTTCAAATGAATGTTTATAACTTATAAAAAAAGGGTCGATATTGCATAATTTAACCCTCCTGCAGACCTTGTCTGAATTCCTATGCAAATCAGGTGCGCAGAGTAAGACTTGACCTTGACTGTTTTGACTGCTTATAAAAAATAAAGTATATATGATATGACTTTTTTTTACCTTTTTTGTCTAACTTGTTTACAACATAACATATATTTTGCAAAAAAAATGTGTAATTATTTGTCTAATAAACCTCATTAATATGCAAAAATGCCTTTTCTAGTAAAAAAAAAACTGAAATTTTAAATAATTTTCACTCTAGAGGGACAAACGTTAATGCACAATTACAGGCTGGTATATTTCAAAGCCAGGAGATTGCTTTGAAACCATTTTGACCATTTTTAATGTTAGTAAATAATAAATAATATATATAATAAGAAGAAGAATTTTCCCTTATGAGAAAAAATGAACACAAACAATATTACAGCTATATATATATTTTATAATAATAATAATAATAATAATAATAATAATAATAATAATAATAATAATAACAAATTGAATAACATGATTTAGGCTTGTTAAGTACAAATTTACAGAACATCGATCAATACAGAACACCGCAGTGTCTTAATGGAATTAAAATTAGCCAGTATTTGTGAACCTGTAAATGTACAAAATGAATGCAATAGAGAAGGCAATGCAAATAAATGATTTTAGAGATATTTCTATAAATATCTCCAAAATAAATTATTAAAGTAACTTAATAAAATCTCTTAATGTCACTTATGTTATGCCTAACTTTAACTGTGATTTTCTTTATATTTTACATTGCTATTATTTGAGTAAATGTAGGCAACTAATAATAATAATAATAATAATAAGAAGAAGAAGAAGAAGAAGAAGAAGAACTAATGTTAATGTAAAAAACCCATAGCCAACGGTGTTTCATACGTCTTTATAATTAGATTTTATTGTGGATTTTATTTTCTCACAATTCTGATGTAATGTGAAGTAAAATAAAAAATCAAAATTATTTAAATGTTAATTAATAATATAAACATATTATACAATCTTAAAATACCTTTGAGTGTTTAAGAGAAACAAGCTTCTTAAGCGCCACCTGGTGGATATTCTGTGAAGCGTAACACATTAAGGTGATTGCTAAGATAGCCCCCCGAATAGAAGTGCAGAAAGCTGCGGTACACTGCGAATTGCCGAATTCTGCGGGAGAAGACGTTTGTTCTTAACCCTCTGGGGTCTAAGGGTATTTTTGGGCCTGCAGAAGTTTTGTCATACCTTGACATTTGTGCTTTTTTCAGTTGCTTATGAATTTATAAATGGCTAAAGTCTAATATCACTCTAATCAGCACAAACTGGACTACAATAATATGTAAGCAGCATGTATGTACATGATTGTGTTTTTGAGAAAACAATGTTTATGCGTGGTTAGTGAAAAATGAAACATTATAAATCACTTGATTAAGGCCATAAAACACATACAGAACATTGGTTCACAGGACTGTTGAGAACTGGATCTTGTAGCCTAGACTTTTTGCTTCAAAATTATGTGAAAATCATCTTGATTACTCGCTCACAGAAAACAATATGTTGATTTAAATTTTCTAAGACACTTTTTGTTTGTAAAGGGCATATGCGAGTAGACGTCAACTATCATGCATATTAATGTAATTCACACCTGAGAAGACTAAGGCCCACATAATGAGCTGCATAATGAGCCTTTCAGGTAAGTGTGTGACTGAGAGAGGAGTTACAAGAAAGAATGTGAAGACAAAATAAATGTGTATATTTTTTGTTTGTAGTTTATTTAGAATATTTAACTAGTGCAAACAGTGCCAGACAAGATATAAGTACTAAAAAAAATCCTAAAATCCACATAAAGTGCATGTGTGCCAGACAAGAGACCGAGCAAACAAACACTACTACAAGACAGATGCTTAATTAAAATAAATAATAAAGAAACAATATGTATACAAGTAACAATATTGTAAATGACCAACACAATATGGCTCTGTTAAAATCTTTATTGGAATCTTTAATGGAATCTTTTTTAATCTTTAATGGAATCTGTTAAAAGTTGGTGCTTCTTATACCATTGTTTGGGGGCGTTGATCTTGTTTGCATGGCCCACGTCAGGTAATTTCCATATGAATGGCGCGCCCGTGGTAAGTGGGATCACATTAGCGCTAATGAGGTCGAGCCAGAAAAACTGTACCTCTCTTTACTTACATACAGATTACACAAAAAGACAATATTTTCTTTTGTTTTTAATTACCTCATAAGAGTAGACATTTCAGGCTTTCGTTAGACATATGTATCATGTTCGTGTGATAAATATTGGCGGAGTTATCAGTTCATGTTTGTAACGTGTTTCAGGAAGATGGTCAAGGAGACAGAGATGTCTGAATGCACACCCTGTTTATTTTCTTTATTTGCCAAAAGCACAGCATTTTGTTGTTATTATGAAGGCAGTCAAATAAAAGTAGACACTTCACAGTTTCGAATGATGTATTACACGTATGTGTATGATTATGAATGACGGAGTATTTTAAGTGGATTTCACGTTGAAGAGGAAAAAATGCGCCAAAGACGCGCTGGGCACCTTTGGACCCCAGAGGGTTAAAAGAAGGACATGTCTGCTGCATCACCTGTCACCCAATCTGATTCGTATCACTCCGGAGCTCTGCTTACCTTTTGAACTTTCTGGTTTCCTGTGCATGTTCTCCATGATGTTTGTATGGGTTTCCTCCAAGTTCTCTGTTTTCCTCCTACATCCCAAAAAACCTGACAGGAGGCAGACCGGTCACACACATTAAAGTCACCCCGTGTGTGTTTATGGAGCCGCAAACCTACTTCCTTAAACATTATTGACCTTAGAGAAATTTAGAGCACATAAAAAGGAAGAAAATCTTTGGCCGAGAAGCCAAAGGTCTGATTCGTAGCTTTGGGATTAATAGAACATTGGATAGCTTCAATGTACCTGTCAAGATTATATGTCAAGAGAATAGATTTTTGTTTAGGTATGTGAAATTTAGCCAGTAGGAAACACAAATTAATTATGTAATATTTCCCTATATTCTCTTTAGAATAATCAAACAATCCAAAGAAAACATCTTTAAAACAAAAAGAAAAGTCACTTATAAAATATGACTGGATAAACATCAACATATCTGACCAAAATGTCTCTGTGTAGGTACATTGCCAAAACAAGTGAATGAAATCTTCCTCAGCAGAGCGACAGAAAGAACAATTTACTTCAATATCCGACTTATATTTCTTAAGAAAGACTTTGGTCGGGTAACATTTGTGAATTAATTTAAATGTTATTTCTTTTATTTTATTAGTAGGCAGATACTTATGTGACAAGGACCACATGTTCTCCCACGGTAAATTCTCTACAATATTATTCCAATATGGTTTAATATAAGGAATAGTCATTAATTCTCTCTGAAAGAGAGCTGTTAGGTGAAGTGAAGGAGGCAGAAGCCGAGGCACCAGCAAAACAGGGTTTAATGAAACGAGCAGGCAGAGTAAACACACAGAGAAACAGTAAACAATAACGGACGCTGGAATGGAGCAAATGTGGTGCTTATATAGGCCAGTGTAATGAGGAGCAGGTGTGCGAAATCAGTACATTTGTGATGAGCTCCGAGCAGGTGGGGCATGCACAGGAGAAGAAGCAGGGTGCTCCCTGACACCACCCCCTCGCTCAGGGGCGGCACCAGATGCCCTGACCCGGCGACGAGGCGGGCGCCGCGGGGCCACCTGGGGGGCGAGACACAGGAGAGGCACAAGGTTTGAGCAAGGACACATGGAAGGTAGGGTGAATGCGGTACCTCGGCGGCAGTTCTAGCCGGTAGGACACGTCGTTGAACTGGTCGGCAATTTTGAAGGGCCCAATGAACCGAGGGCGCAACTTGCGGCAGGGCAACTTCAGTTTCAGGTCCTTGGTAGATAGCCACACCAGGTCCCCGGGACAGAAGCGTTGGCGTGTCGGCGGGTGTTGCGGAGGGCTCGACACAGCTGGGTGTGTGCAGACTCCCACAACCTACTACTCTCCCGGAACCAGGAATCGACTGCAGGCACATTGCTAGGAACGTCCGTCCAAGGGAACAGGGGCGGTTGGAACCCCAAAACACACTGGAAAGGGGTGAGTCCTGTAGTGTCCTGGCGGAGCGAGTTCTGGGCATACTCAGCCCATGGCAGAAACCGACACCATTCCCCTTGATCCTGGCTACAGTAGGTCCTCAAATAACGGCTCAGTTCCCGCTCGGCCTGGCCGTTAGCCTGTGGGTGGTATCCTGATGTTAGGTTCACGGACACCCCCAGGAGTTTGAAGAACCCTCTCCAGACCCAGGACGTGAACTGAGGCCCTCGGTCCGAGACGATTTCCTCAGGGAATCTGAAGTTCCCGGAAGATGTGATGGAACAGAGCTTCCGCTGTCTCGAGGGCAGTCGGCCGGCTCTTCATGGGGATGAAGCGGCAGGCCTTAGAGAATCGGTCTACCACCACCAGGATGCAGGTGTGGCCCTCCGACCGGGGCAAATCAGTCACAAAATCGATTCCCAGGTGAGACCAGCAGTGCTGAGGGATAGGGAGAAACATTAGCTTGCCCATGGGCAGGTGGCGTGGGACCTTGGAAATGGCGCAGGTGGGGCATCCCTGCTCGTACCGTGTGACCTCCTCTGTCATACCGGAACCTGGTGAAATAGAGGGCCCAGCATGCCTGTCGGGGGTTAAGCCTCAGTGCCTCTTGTAGGTACTGGAGGTTCTTGTGGTCAGTGACCACGGTGAACGGGTGATCGGCTCCCTCCAGCCAGTGTCTCCATTCATCCAGGGCCAGCTTGATGGCCAGAAGCTCGCGGTTGCCAATATCGTAGTTCTGTTCAGCTGCAGAGAGCTTGTGAGAGAAGAAGGCACACAGGTGGAGTTGAGCAGGGGTTCCCGATCACTGGGAAAGTGTGGCCCCCACTCCAGTAGAAGACGCGTCGACATCGACCACGATGGGCCTCCAGGGGTCTGGGTGACGCAGAACAGGAGCGCTACAGAAGTGTTGGCGAAGCTCGTGGAAGGCCTCCTGAGCCTCCCTGGTCCACCTCATGGATCGGGCTTTACCCCTGAGGAGTGAAGTGAGGGGGCGGTGATCCGGCTATAGCCCTGGATGGACCGGCAATAGAAATTCGTGAAACCCAGGAACGGGCCACTCTCTCACTGCCTTTACCTTTCCTTCGTACATCTGGATCCACTCTGCACTGATGATGTAGCCCAGGAAGGGGATAGTATGGCGGTGGAACTCGCACTTCAAGAGGTTCAGGTAGAGCCAGTGTGAACGCAGTACCTCCAGGACGGCACGCACGTGTCTCAGGTGGATCAGGATGTCATCTATGTAGACCATGACGAACTTCTGGAGATAGGGCCGAAGTACCTCGTTCATGAACCCCTGGAAGACGGCTGGAGCGATGGATAAGCCATACGGCATGACCTGGTATTCATAGTGCTCCTAGGGTGTGATGAAGGCAGTCTTCCACTCGTCTCCCTTCCTTATGCGGATTAGGTTGTACGTGCTCCAGAGATCGAGCTTGGTGAAAACCCTTGCATCCCGCAGGTCCTCCAGAGCAGCGGGCACGAGTGGGAGGGGGTATGGAAGAGGAGCGATTTGGGAGTTCAGCTGCCAGTAATCAATTCAGGGGTGAAGACCTCCATCCTTCTTTCCCACGAAGAAGAAGCTGGATGCTGCTGGGGAGGACGAGTGCATGATAAACCCCTGACGGAGAGCCTGCTGGACGTATTCCTCCATTGCGTGGTGTTCAGGAGTGGACAGCGGGTACACACGGCCCTTGGGTAGCTTAGCACCAGGGAGCAGGTCAATGCAGCAGTCCCAGGGTCGATGAGGGGGGAGACAGGTGGCAGCCTGGGCACTGAACACGTCCTCGAAGTCCCGGTACTCCTCCGGGATGTTAGCCTGAGTAGTAGTCGTAGCCTCCTCCACCCGGGTGGTGCCGATTCAATAGCCCCCTGGACCCATGTCGGAAGCTGGGAGAGACAGTGCTCCTTACAGTGGAGACTCCACTCCAGGACGTCACAGGGATCCCAGGAGCACCTCGGCGCGTGCTTTTGTAACCATGGTCTCCCCAGGATCATGCTGATGGTGGAACACTCCAGGACCAGGAAACTGATCTCCTCTCTATGGAATAGCCCCACATGGAGCGTCACTACCGGTGTGCAGTACTTCACCCACCCCTTTCCCAGCAGGCGTCCCTGGATGGTTTGTACCTCTAAGTCCTGGGAGCCCCTCTCTCAGGGGAGGCGTAAGCGGTCGAGGCAGGCCTAGGAGATGAAGTTCCCTGCCGAGCCGGAGTCAACTAGGGCACATACAGAGATAGATAGAGCGGGGGTTAGAAGAGACACAGTGAGCTTGGATAAGGGTGAGATGTCAGTGGGGGGCTCAACAGTACTCATCGCAGCACGAACGGGGCGTGTGGGGCACCGAATGACGGAATGTCCCGGCGATCCGCAGTACAGGCAACCTTCCCATGGCCAGGCGGCGGTCTCTTTCTCTCCGGGACAGTCTCTGGGAGCCCAGCTGCATAAGTTCGGCGTCCAGGTCGGCCGTTGCGCCTTGATGTGCTCCCGGTTGAGTAGGAGTGGGAGCGGGATGACAGGCTGCCAGGCGCTGAGAGAGCCCGATGGACTTCTGGATGAAGCTCTCCAGCCCCACTGTATCCTCATACACCGCCAATGCCTGAACCAAATCGGAAGCCGTGCTGGGTTGTTGATCCATTGCGAGGTAAGAGCCCGGCGGATCCTGTCCTTTGCTCTCTCTTTGTCTTTTCGGTCCGTTATTCTGTTAGGCAAAGTGAAGGAGGCAGAAGCCGAGGCAACAGCAAAACAGGGTTTAATGAAACGAGCAGGCAGAGTAAACACACAGAAACAGTAAACAATAACGGATGCTGGAATGGAGCGAATGTGGTGCTTATATAGGCCAGTGTAATGAGGAGCAGGTGTGCGAAATCAGTACGTTGGTGATGAGCTCCGAGCAGGTGGGGCGTGCACAGGAGAAGAAGCAGGGTGCTCCCTGACAAGAGCTCTGATTTTACATTTATTTTCATGTTTCTCTACAGAAAAGCACACATTTCCAATCATAGTGTCAGTAAGAGTGAGTACATGGCCATGGAAATGTAGAACCTTGCAACAGAAAAAACACACCAGAAGGAATAGCATTGCAAACAATAGAGTATTCACTAGTAGTTACATGAGTTTTATATTTCTGTAAAAAAATCTGAATAGTTATAGAGTCTGTCCTGTGAATTTAAAAGCTGTCCAACTAACAAAAGGTCATTTTTGAACCAGTTGTCATAGAAAAGAGATTTATTTTTGTAGAGAATATCCTTATTGTTCCATAAGTGATATCTGTGTGGAGAGAAGTTGTGTTTGTACAGTATACTGTATCAGGGACCAAGCCAAGAGCATCTGCTTATGAAAGTTAGAAAGTTTGACTCAAGGCCCACAATCTCAAGCGCTCTCCTAAAAAATGGCATTTCTTGAGAAAGTCAGTCAAGTTTCTTGGCCATGTAATTTGTGAAGATGGTGTTAAAACAGACCCTGGGAAAAGAAAGGCCATTATGGATGTTAAAGCGATTGACTTGATGGACTCTGATGGAATCACTCCTTGCCATATAAAAATCAGATCGTTTCTAGGTATGGTATTATACTACCAACATTTTATAGGGAGATGTTCTGCCAAAGCCAAACCTTTGTTCGAGCTTATCTCCACAACAGACACAAAGGGCTCTAGAGGCAGGAGAAAGAAGCTCAACTCTAAAGCTGTGTGTGTAAAACTCTCACCAACAGACTGGACAGACAAATGTCAGAAAGTGTTTGAAACTTTGAAAGGAGAGCTTCTCTCAAGTGTAACGTTGGCTCACCCGAACTTCGAACGCGACTTCATACTAGCTGTAGATGCCTCATTTGATGGACTCATTTGATGGACTGGGTGTTCTTTCCCAGATCCCAGAGGGTGGCACTTTGGCCAGGCCAGTTGCATTTGATAGCAAGATGCTATCACGTTCTCAGATGAATTACCCAGCTCACAGGCTAGTATTCCTCGCACTTAAATGGGCGATATGTGACAATTATTGGTTTAAGGGACGTCACTTTATAGTTTGGACAGATAATAATCATTTCAACTACATACTCACGAATCCAAGACTAGATGCTTGCGAGGAACGCTGGGTTGCTAATAGTGTTAATTTCGTCAGATGAGATGAGACGAGACGAAATATGTTCGTCAACAACCCTTTTTTTCATGACTAAGACGAGACAACGACAAGACTGCACCACTGTCCAAAAACGCTAAGACTAAATTAACATGCATTATTGTTGACGAAAAAAGACGAGACGAAAATGTTTTGTATAAAATAAAAACTAAGATAAAATCTTTCTTCATTTTCGTCTACAATTGTCTGCTTTTTCATCAGTTGTTACGCCTTTAAAATATTCAGAACAAGTTTGCGGCTTCGCACTGTTGCTCAAGTTACAGGTCTCATACACCTGTGGCTGCAACACAAAACTGCTGAACAATTGTATTGCTTCCGCTAAAGAAAATGGTGCGCTCCATCTCTATGGTTAGAATCCTGTGAGTCCATGGCAACGCTCTGTTTTTCATGGCAACGGTGTGTTATAGTTAGCAGCGGTATGTTATCAAGAAATAAAATAGTGTGTGCGTAGAAAGAATTCGTCCACATGCCGCTCAAAAAAAAAAAAATGCTGAGCACAAGTCCACCGTCTAGGCGGCTTTTTGTGTTAAATGATATTTCCTGTCGCTGCGCAGACCCTTTTAATGTACATGACAGCTTATGTCCCGATGACCGGTCTTTGCATTACAGAATTAAGCTTAAAAGCAAATGTATATGTAAGGGAATCAAGTTTAACAATTACATGTAATATTGCTCCAAATATCATCAATAATGGTGTGTGCAATACCATGTATAACTTGCATTAAGTTGGTAATTTACTTTATATATATATACACAGTACACACACACATATACATATACATATATATATATATATATATATATATATATATATATATATATACACACCTACAGTTTTGATCTTAGGCTTTTCATTAATCAGCATCTGGCCCAAGACTAAGACTAAGACTAAATTAAAAATAGGTGACGAAATTAACACTAGTTGCTAAGCTAGCTTCCTTCAGCTTTGACCTGAAATATGTGACCGGTCCTAAGAACATAGTTGCGGGTGGGTTGAGCAGGGAACCTTTTGTCCAGTCCAGTGTAAGCCATCGCCGCGTGACTGAACCTTACCAGTCTTTTCCCAGTCAGGTTGATGGAGTTGTGGATCAAGTTGTCTAAGATTCTTTCCGACTTACCACTAACTGTCAAGTATTGAGTCCTGCTGACGATTCTTCTGGAGCAACTGGAGTTGGTAGTCAATGTCAGACAACTGTAGGTGCTTTGAGTTCACAGGATGTTGCTGCTGCATTGGACGCACATTGTTATGGTGGTGTACAGTTGTAATTCATGGGTGCAGAATCCATTCCACACTTACAGTATTTGATGTGGACCAGTGTCGGAACTCAGAGCCCGTCTCCGAGTGGACACATCGCAGGCTGAATCACACTTTTAGACTTTTAGCCGAATATTGAATATTGAATACTATTTAAATTAACTATTTAAGTATTTACTATAAAATTAACTATTTACATTAACTATTAAACAATCTAAACTAAACTTTACTGTTACACTATAATTGATACAAATTAAACAATGAGGAGGCTTTCCAAACCTGGATGAGAATGAGCAAACTTCTTTATTGCCGCCAATCAGCCAACAATTCAATGGAATTCAGCTCAAGAAAAAATTTCTAAGTCAAAAGTAATCAAACAAAAACCCAAAAGAACCCATGCCACCCAAAAAAGAACTGCTGCGTTCCATGTGAGCACACTCTCAGCTGCACAACAACAGGACACCGCTGTGAGTAGAGCACTATTTTATGTTCGGAGACATCGACGTCCTGACAAGCGTGAACGTGCTAATGAACCTCGTACTGTCCTAAAGCTTCTCAAGCACTGGAATAAACTTACCATCAGAGATGGCATGCTTTTCAAAGTCAAAAGGGACAATCAGATGAACAAAAATTTGAATCAATTCATTGTCCCAGATGCTCTGAAACAACAAGTACTTCATGGTCTGCATGATGCAGCTGGTCATCAAGGGTGCTCCAGGACTCTTTCATTGGCCAGACAACGGTTCTTTTGGACAGGCATGGAACATGACGCAGCGAATCATATGAGGAACTGCATGCGATGTATTGTAGGAAAGACTCCTGAGACGAAAGATTGTGCTCCTGTTAACAACATACATACCTCTGAGCCTATGGAACTCATCTGTATTGATTTCTGGACAGCAGAGCGGGGTGAAAAGAGTGTGGATGTTCTGGTAGCGACAGATCATTTTACAAAATTAGCCTATGCTTTTCCCTGCAAGAACCAGTTTGCAAAACAGGTTGCTCATCATCTATGGAATGGTCTTTTGCTCTAGCGACCGTGTATAGACCCCCAGGGCCCTACACAGTTTTTCTTAGAGAATTCACAGATTTTCTCTCAGACCTACTGGTTAACTTTGACAAAGCATTAATTGTAGGAGACTATAACATTCATGTTGACGACACAAACGACGCTTTAGGACTCACATTTATGGACTTACTAAACTCACTTGGGCTCAAACAAAACAAAACAAGTGCAACTCATCGACGTAACCACACACTAGATTTAATAATATCACACAGAATAGAAGTCACTGATATAGATATCATACCTCAAAGTGATGACATCACAGACCATTACCTCATAATGTACACACTACCTATAGAACAGACGAACTATGTCTCACCACGTTATTGACTCGGTAGAACCATTATTCCGACCACCAAAGACAGATTCACAAATAACCTGCCTGATCTGTCTGGACTTCTTACTGTACCCTCAAACACAAACGACCTAGATGTAATGACTAACAGCATAGACGCTATATTCACTAGCACATTAGACACTGTTGCCCCAGTCAGATTACAGAAGGTTAGAGATAAAACACTTGCACCATGGTATAATAGTCATACTCACACCCTCAAGAGGGAGACCCGTAACCTCGAACGGAAATGGAGAAAAACTAAATTAGAGGTTTTTAGAATTGCGTATAAGGACAGTATGTCCAGCTACAGACAGGCTCTAAAAGCTGCTAGGGCTGAGCACCTGAGCAAACTCATAGAAAATAACCAGAACAATCCCAGGTTTTTATTTAGCACAGTGGCTAGTTTAACAAAAAATCAGAAATCTGAACACACTATTCCATCACATTTCAGTAGTGAGGACTTTATGAGATTCTTCACTGATAAAATCGAAAGTATCAGGAATAAAATAGGTGACGCTCAACATATGAGAGCAACCAGTGACACAATCTCACCTAAGGCTTTACACAGCTTTACAAGTACAGGACAGGAAGAGTTAGATAAACTTATTACTACAGCTAAATCAACAACATGTTCACTAGACCCCATCCCAACTAAACTACTGAAAGAAGTGTTACATAAAGCTGGTGAGCCTCTTCTTAATATCATTAACTCCTCGTTATCTTTAGGTTATGTCCCGAAGTCTTTTAAGCTGGCAGTTATTAGGCCACTCATCAAAAAACCTAACTTAGATCCTAATGAACTATCAAATTACAGACCTATCTCACACCTTCCGTTTATGTCTAAAATACTTGAAAAGGTTGTGTCTGTTCAACTGAGCTCCTTCTTACAGGAGAGCAATATCCTTGAAGAGTTTCAGTCAGGTTTCAGGCCCCATCATAGCACAGAAACTGCACTTGTTAAAGTTACAAACGACTTGTTCTTAGCTTCGGACCAAGACTGTATGTCACTATTAGTTCTACTTGACCTTAGTGCTGCATTCGACACTATAGACCACAACATTCTTCTAGATCACTTACAAAATTACACAGGTATTCATGGACAGGCTTTAAGCTGGTTTAGATCCTACCTGTCAGAGCGATACCATTTTTTAGAATTAAATGGTGAATCCTCCAGTTTACTACCAGTTAATTATGGGGTCCCTCAAGGATCAGTTCTAGGACCTCTGCTTTTCTCTATATACATGCTTCCATTAGGGAACATTATTAGAAGACATGGGATTAGTTTCCATTGTTATGCTGATGACACACAGTTATATATCTCATCAAAACCAGATGAAATAGCCACAGTGTCCAAATTAACTCAGTGCTTTAGAGAGATAAAAGACTGGATGAGCTGCAACTTTCTATTGTTAAACTCCGATAAGACAGAAATACTACTCATAGGTCCAAAAACCAATGCACAGAAACTCTCACAACTTAACTCCCATTTAGAGGGATGTACTGTCACTAGTAGCTCGACAGTGAAAGACCTCGATGTTATATTAGACAGTAACTTGTCTTTTAAAAATCATATCGCTCATACTACCAAAACAGCCTTCTTCCACCTTAGAAACATTGCCAAGCTGAGAAACATCCTGTCTGTCTCTGATGCTGAGAAGCTATTTCATGCCTTCATGACCTCTAGACTGGACTATTGTAATGCATTACTAGGTGGTTGTCCTGCATCTTTAATAAATAGGTTACAGTTAGTCCAAAATGCAGCTGCCAGAGTTCTCACTAGGACAAGAAAGTATGACCATATAACCCCACTTTTATCATCTCTACACTGGCTACCTGTTAAGTTTAGAATTGACTACAAACTGCTGCTACTTATGTACAAGGCTCTTAATGGTTTAGCTCCCATGTATCTAACTAGTCTTCTAACACGTTACAATCCTTCACGCTCTCTGAGATCACAAAACTCAGGACTTCTGCTAGTTCCCAGAATATCTAAGTCTACTAAAGGTGGTAAAGCGTTTTCTTATATAGCTCCTAAACTTTGGAATAGTCTTCCTGATAGTGTTCGGGGCACAGACACACTTTCCCAGTTTAAATGTAGATTAAAAACTCATCTCTTTAGTCAGGCGTACACATAATACATCCCATAATATCATACACCAGTACATCAGACCAGCTCATTTTTATGAACAGCAGATATGTTAATCCCTTTCCACTGCTTCTCTCTTTGTACCCATCCCGAGGCATCCAGACACTGTACCAGCTCCCAACGTCCTCTGTGGGACGAAGCCTTTGGACGTCCACTGAGCCGAGGCCGACTCTAAGAATCCTGAGACATCTCCAGTTAGACTCTGTGGTACTCAGGAGATCAGAAGTCCTTGAACCTCACACCAATACAACATTTAACTGACTGTATATTACAATCACACACCCAGTGTCACCCATATGAGGATGGGTTCCCCCTTGAGTCCGGTTCCTCTCAAGGTTTCTTCCTTTACCAATTTAAGGGAGTTTTTCCTTGCCACTGCTGCCTGAGTCACCTCAGACTTGCTCATAGGGGAATAAATACATACACACTGTGAACTATATACAACTAATAATAATCTAGAATTTTTATTCTGTTAATTCTTATTTCTTTTATTATTCGTTAATTCCTTTATCATTAATTATGTTTACCTTCTGCTCTATGTTTATGTTCTGTAAAGCTGCTTTGAGACAATGTCTATTGTAAAAAGCGCTATACAAATAAATTTGAATTGAAAACTTGAATTGAATTCTGTGTTTACGGATTTCCTCTGTGAGTGCATTCAGATCAAGGTCCGGGTTTTGAGAGCAAATTAATGAAGGAGTTGTTGAATATGTCAGGTGTCAAGAAATCACACACCACTCCTTATCACCCAATGGGAAACGGGATCACAGAACGCTTCAACACAAAACTCAGGACTTCTGGTAGTTTCCAGAATATCTGTATACTAAAGGTGGTAGAGCATTTTCTTATTTAGCTGGAATAGTCTTCCTGATAATGTTCGGGGCTCAGACACACTTTCCCAGTTTAAATGTAGATTAAAAACTCATCTCTTTAGTCAGGCGTACACATAATACATCCTATAATATCATGCACCAGTATATCAGACCTGCACATTTTTATGAACAGCAGATATGTTAATCCCTCTCCACTGCTTCTCTCTTTGTACCCATCCCGAGGCATCCAGACATTGTACCAGCCCCCAACGTCCTCTGTGGGACGAAGCCTTTGGACGCCCACTGAGCCGAGGCCAACTCTAAGAATCCTGAGACATCTCCAGTTAGACTCTGTGATACTAAGGAGATCTGAAGTCCATGATCCTTACACCAATACAACATTTGTTTGACTGTATATTACAATCACACCCCCAATGTCACCTATATGAAGATGGGTCCCCCTTGAGTCCAGTTCCTCTCACGGTTTCTTCCTTTAGCAATTGGCGGTTTTTCCTTGCCACTGCTGCCTGAATCACCTCAGACTTGCTCATTGGGGGATAAATACATACAGATTGTGAACTATTTATATCTAATAATAATCTTGAATTTTTTATTCTGTTAATTCTTTTTATTTTATTATTCGTTATTTCTTTTATTATTCCTTATGTTTACCATCTGCTCTATGGTTATGTTCTGTAAAGCTGCTATGAGACAATGTCTATTGTAAAAAGCGCTATACAAATAAACTTGAATTGAATTGAATTCAACAGAACTTTAGGAAACATGATAAGAGCTTTACCTCCCCAGTCCAAAGCTAAGTGGCCACAGTCTTTGCAGATGCTGACATTGTTAAAACTGCACAGTTCACAAGACCAAAGGCTTTGTGCCTTTCTATCTGATGTTTGGAAGAGTTCCAAGTCTTCCAATCGATGTGATGTTCCAACATGTTCTCAGCGATGATACTGTTGTGAAATACTCAGATTTCGTATACAGGCTAAAATGTGATCTCGGCGAAGCTGCAAAAATTGCACAGAAACACAGTTCTATTGAGCAAGCTCGGCATGCAAGAATCTACAATTGGAAAGTGAAAGGATCACCTTTGATCATTGGTGACAGAGTCCTTCTGGCGAACCGTGGTGAGCATGGCAAACGAAAAACTACAGACTTGCCTGATCATCCCGAGAGTGATGAGAACAGCTCACTGGGTTATGCAGTCTGATCAGCACAGCTGCCCTGATACTGACAGTGTCTCATTTGTTTTGTCTGAAACTCAGTGTTAATTGAATGTTCACAATTCCAATTCAAAAGCAGGCTCTGATACTCTTTGTAGCTCTGTATGCACTGAAAAGAAAGTGACATCCTGCATTTGTTGGATGGAGAACTACCTCCTGATGATGAGATAGCCTGCCAATTTTTCCACTTTCACATGTAGTCAATAACCCTCTTCCAGATACAGTTGACCCTGTAATTTGCAATCAACAAGAAGTCATTCCTACAGATACAGTTAGTACTAGGGCTGGTAGGACCATTAAACCTCCACAAAGATTGATCTGTGAGATGAATAGTCAGTTTGTGTCAGTTTCAGAAGACATTTCTATCCTTGAATTGTGTATGTAAAGAGGGGTGTTTAGGGCATCTCTTTAAGTCTATGTTAAATCTGGATTTTGGTACCGGTCCACACTTGCATACTTCCGAAGGAGGAATTTCATAATTGACATTTATGCTGAAATGTGTCAAGGACATTCACACTGTCATCTTGGTTTATTTTATTTTATTTTTTTTTCTGTCTCTCTCTTACCTTATTCTAGTTCTTGGTAAGTTTTCCAACACAGTGGTCCCCAACATTTTTTTCGCCACGGACCGGTCAATGTTTGATCATTTTACTGCGGCCTGCTGGGGGTGGGGGGTGCAGGGTGGCGGCTATACAATTAAATTAAAATAAATAATTTTTATTTAACTGTATTTAAACATGCCTTTTTAACTCACTACAATGCTAAATCAATGAGAACCCTGAGCTTGTTTCTTTGCAACGAGACGGTTCCATCTGGGGTAATAGGAGACAATGACACCCGAGGTGTGTTGCTTATGTCCAGTTTATTCCGTTGTTTTGTTTTGGTTGCCGTCACTGCAGATAACCCCGCTTCACACAAATAGCATGTCGGAAATGGCAATAGGGATTTAAGTGCTGTGGTGGCAATCTCAGGGTATTCCTCCATGACTTTAATCCAGAACACCGGCAGAGTTTCTAACTTTCTAACGACGTCTGTTTCGTACTCATTTTTGCTAACTTGTGGGTTCAATTTGAGCAAACACAATATACACGTACACCAAGCACTGTTAAACATGAGAAAGTACCGGTGAGCAGAGAGAAGAGCGATACACACCTTCTCTCCACCAAAACTACAACGCAACTGCCGCTTGCAACCGCTCAGCTCCAGATTTCACCTAAACCCGGTAAATAAAATGGGAATAATTTAATGTTCCTTGGACAGCCCGGTACCATTTGGTCCATGGACCGGTACCGGTCCGCGGCCCGGGGGTTGGGGACCACTGTTCTAACATATAGGCACATCCCAAATTTAGCATAATTTAAGGGGGGTGCATGTAACGGTGTGTAAAATAGTTAAATTGATGCATAAATGGGGACAGCACCAACTGTTTGCTGTGTGATGGCATTTAGCATGTGAAATACCCACAGCAGAGATAATGAGACTGTGCTGTGGGTAAGTCACACGTTTTCAGCAGCGGAGAATTAAATGTTAAAATGATTGAAAACACATAACTAATTGCTGTATTGCGAATTTACCTTGCAATGAACTACTGGTGGAACTGTTGATATGTGTTTGGCATCGAATGTGGTGTTTTATATTGAGTTATTTTTATTTGTGTTATGAGGCCTAATCGTAATTGATTTGTGCATTGTCTTTGTTTTATGTCGAAGGTTTGTTTTAATTCTCCATGCGGGTTCCCTTATTTCCTGTGTTCTCCATTGTGCAGGTATGTTGTAAGATGTGTTGTTTTAATGTGTTTAATTTGTTAATTGTTCTAATTGAACTATGTGTTCACCACTAGGTGGGGATGTTTACCCTCCAATCCAATTTAGTTGAATTGAATTGTTAAGTTTTTCACTGATTTGTTATGTTGTTGTTGATATGTTAGATCATTCTATTCAGATCAAGTCTATTGAATACACTATACGATCACAACGCATAAAGATTTAAGTGATTTAAAAAGATTAAAAAAGGAACTGTTCAAACTAAAAAGCAGAGATAGTGAGACTGTGCTGTGGAAGTTTTGTTTTAATTCTTCATGCATGCGGGTTCCCTTATTTCCTGTGTTCTCCATTGTGCAGCTCAGCAGAAAGGACTGCCTGGTCAAGACCGTCACATGGGCACCACATAAGTCCACTATGTGGATAGAAATACTGAAATGTTTTCATCAAAAAACATTTCGTCATACTTGATCTCTCACCTTTTGTGTAGCAACACCTTACCTTTAAAATCTGAGCTCCTTTTCTCTGTAAAGTCACGCCTACTCTCTCTGCTACACTATAACACACTGAACCAGGAAGTTTATTTTAGAGAAAACAAAATTCTTTCTCTCTCTCTCTCACTCTCTCTCTCTCTCTTTCTCTCTCTGTCTATCAGTTCGAGAAAATGGCAGAAACCAATGATCAGGATCAGTTCAGCTGCCCAGTGTGTCTGTATCTCCTGAATGACCCAGTGACTACTTCCTGTGGCCACAGTTTCTGTAAGTTGTGTATTAATACTCACTGGGATCAGGAGTATGTGAAGCGCGTCTACAGCTGTCCTCAGTGTAGAGAGACTTTCTTTCCAAGGCCTGTTCTACGCAGGAACAACATGCTGGCTGAAGTGGTGGAGAAACTGAAGAAGATTGAACTCCAAGCTGCTTCTCCTGCTCACTGTTACGCTGGACCTGGAGATGTGGAGTGTGATTCCTGCACAGGGAGAAAACACAAAGCCGTCAAGTCCTGTCTGGTTTGTCAGGCCTCCTATTGTGAAGATCATCTTAAACCTCACTATCAGTCTCCTGCCTTTAAGAAGCACAAGTTAGTTGAAGCCTGTGCAGAGCTCCAAGAGAAGATCTGCTCTGAACATGACAAACTGATGGAGATCTACTGTCGTACTGACCAAAGCTTCATCTGTTACTTGTGTACGATGGAAGAACACAAAGGTCATGATACAATTCCAGCTAAAGCAGAAAGAACTGAAAAACAGGTGAGAACTGGATATTATTATTCTTTTTTAAGTCAATTTCTACAATATTCTATTTCTAATCTCATTAATATGAGTTGCTGTGACTGGTTATAAGACTGTCATTCAGTGTGAAGTGAATTATTATTAAAAGTCAAAGGTTCTTCTGGTATGAAGTGTGAAACAGGTCAGACCAGTCAGTGTACTTTATACAGCCAGCAGTTTAACAACATTCTTTCAGCATTTTATACCTAAAGTTTACAAAGATGTTTTTAACTCATGTTAAATTAATCTGCCTCAGAATGAGTTAAAGAAGGATCAGATAAAATCCCAGCAGAGGATCCAGGAGAAGCAGAAGAAGGTGCAGGAGCTGAAACAGACTGTGGACATTATTAAGGTGAGGAGGAAACTGAGAGATTCACATAAACACACACATTATAGAGTCACTGTGAGAGAAAGAGTTGATCTTTAAATGGATCTGTGTGTGTGTGTGTGTGTGTGTGTGTGTGTGTGTGTGTGTGTGTGTGTGTGTGTGTGTGTGTGTGTGTGTGCGTGTGCCTTTGCATGTGTGTGTGTGTGTGTGGGTGTGTGTGTGACCATCTGTCTGTGTGTGTTTGTTTGTGTGTGTGTGTGTGTGTGTCTGTGTCTGTGTTTTTTTGTTTGTGTCTGTGTGTGTCTGTGTGTGTCTGTGTGTGTGTCCTTACAGATACGTTCACAGGCAGCAGTAGATGACAGTGAGAGGATCTTTACTGAGATGATCAGCTCCATGGAGAAAAAGCGCTCGGAGGTGACAGAGCTGATCAGAGCTCAGGAGAAAGATGAAGTGAGTCGAGCTGAACGACTCCTGAATCAACTGGAGCAGGAGATTGCTGATCTTAAGAGGAGAGTCACTGAGCTGGAGCAGCTTTCACACACACACGATGACATCCACTTCCTCCAGGTAACACTCACTGTCTGATCTACAGAGGGTGCTGTTCCTCACAAAGTTTCCTCCTAAAAGCTCATTACAGCAACAAGAAATGTTCCTGTCTGAGATCACAAGTGTGTCTTTGTTCTGATTCAGTCTGAGATTCATTCGTTCCTCTCGTCCACTTTTCTCCTTCTCTATGATGTGTTTCCTCTCTGTAGAGTTTCCCGTCTCTCTGTGTTTCTCCTGGATGTGACGACTCACCCAGCTTCACTGTCAATCAACATCTCTCATTTGATGGAGTGAGGAACTCTCTCTCAGATCTGAAAAAACGAGTCGAACAAATCAGTGAGGAGGAATTCAACAAAATCAGACCACAAGGTGAACAAACAAACATTGTTTCTGTATCACAATAAAAAGAGCCATAAAATTCATCTTACAGAAATAAGAAGTAAGCAGGAACAAGACTGCAGAAAATCACACAGTATTAGCATCAGTCTTGTAAATGACATCAAGATCAATTTAGCAGACAAACAAAGTATAAATCTTACATTCGTGGAGAAAATCGTAGCTGATGAATAAATTGAGATGGTGACGTTGTTGACGTCTGAAATAAACGTGAGGAAGCAAATTTTTCACATTCACACTTTAAACTGTTTCCACCTCATTTTTCTGTCTCCATTTTGTCTCTGTGTCTCCATTTTGTCTCTGTGTCTCCATTTTGTCTCTGTGTCTCCATTTTGTCTCTCTGTCTCCAAAGCTGCAGCAGTTCAGATGATTTTACCTTCAGAACCAAAGAACAGAGAAGATTTTCTGCAGTGTAGGTTTTACACACACACAGACACACACACACACACATACACAAAGACAAACACACAAAGACACACAAAGACACACACATACACTCACACACACACACACACACACACACACACACACACACACACACACACACACACACACACACACACACACACAGACATGCGCACAGATACACAGCCACCCACACACAGACACACACACACATTCACACACAAACACACACAGACAGACACACACTCACACACTGTGTTAAAATGTCTGTATCTAAATCTGATCCATGTTTGTAGAGCTGCATTAGGAGGATAGAAACACAGACAGGTGTCTCACACACACTTATTATAAATCCTGTGATTAACATCTAACATGTGAACATTTTATTACTGTAGATTTCTGTTATCTGACTCTGGATCCAAACACAGCACAGCCTCAACTCATTCTGTCTGAGAAGAACAGAGTGGTGACACGGAGTGAGACACAACAGCGATACCCTTTTCATCCAGAGAGATTTGACCCCAGGCCTCAGGTGTTGTGTAAGGAGAGTGTGTGTGGACGCTGTTACTGGGAGGTGGAGTGGAGAGGTGATGTGTACATATCAGTGTCATATGTAGAGATCAGCAGGAAAGGAGACGGTTATGAGTGTTTGTTTGGACACAACAGTCGGTCCTGGAGTCTGGGGTGTTCTTCTTCCTCTGTCTATTTCTATCACAACAAAATTGAGACTAAGCTCCGAGGTCCATCATCTTCCAGAATAGGAGTGTATGTGGATCACAGTGCAGGATCTCTGTCCTTCTACAGCGTCTCTGACACCATGAGGCTCCTCCACAGAGTCCACACCACATTCACTCAGCCTCTATATGCTGGAGTCTGGATGTGTAGTAACAACTCACCTGTGAGGTTTTGTGATCCAAAATAAAATGTTAGAAAAAAAAACTATAAGTGAGGTGTGAGATTTAATTTGTCCCTGAGCTACACTGAACATTTTGTATGCAGAAACTGGAACTGTAATTAATGCAGAATGTAGAAACAGACTATTTAACTGTATGCACTATTAGGATGGGTTTATTATAGTTGATATAAAAATGTTCAATGTCTCCTTAGAAATAATAAACTTTACTCAAACTGCTCTGTCTTTCTGTGCTGCTTGCTGATGGAAACACAACCTACTGTGTGTAAAAGACCTTTATTATCTTATATCTTTAACAATGTTCTGCTTAACAGTCCACTTAACATACAGTGCACTCTGGAATTATTCAGACTCCTTTCTCAATCCTTTATAATATGGTGACAGACTTCAGAAGTGGAAGAATAAACTGTTAATAAACTGTATTTTCTCTCAGTTCAGTCTTCTGCGCAGTCGCAGTACAGAGCAGGGGTCACGTGACTTTGTTCGAGTGACGCGAGCACGCGCTCCTGTGAGAGAAAAAACACCATGAAACAATGATATTTTCCATTTTGTGAACTTATTTTATTTGTACTTAAATTTCAGTTCATGTTCTAATGCAGTTTCAAAATACAACACTGACTTAGAGATTTCGCTGAGGTAAATAGTTTTGATGTGTCGTTTGGGAATGAATCGATTCTTTGTATCCGTTTATGAAATCGGCTCTTGAAAGTTTTGGAAACTTTGGAGTTGTTTAGGTGTGAATTTATTTTATTATTTATTTATTGGTGGTGGTGGTGGTGGTGGTGGTGGTTGGGGGGGGGGGGGGGGTTGTGATTTTAAAAAAGGTATAACATTGTAATATGTTATGAAGGCTTCCGGAAAAAATGTGTGCAAGCAGCAATTTGTCGATTGTTTGATCCGGCTCAAAACATTTTTTGAATGTTTGGAACCGATTCACCAAACTGAAGAGTCGTTTTTGTGATTGAACGGGTGATTTTTTTGTGGGCTGTGATTTATAAAAGTTAGAACATCGTAATATGTTACATAACATCGTAAAATATTTCTGGTGTGAATTGTCTGACACTTGTGTGTGAGTGTTCATTATGTTATTGTGTATGAATGTTCATGATGTTATTGTGTATGAATGTTTATGTTGTTATTGTGTATGAATGTTCATGATGTTATTGTGTATGAATGTTCATGATGTTATTATTTATGAATGTTTATGATGTTATTGTGTATTAATGTTTATGTTGTTATTGTGCATGGATGTTCATGATATTATTGTGTATGAATGTTTATGATGTTATTTTGTATGAATGTTTATATTGTTATTGTGTATGAATGTTTATGTTGTTACTGTGTGTAACATATTGAATATGTTCTACATATATGAGGTTATAAGGACATCTAGTGGTTATCCAATACAATGATGTCCAGATTCACGTCTATGTTTTGTTACTGAAGTCAGTAAAATAAAGTAATGTGAAGGAGCAGCAGCTCTTGTTCGTTTGTCTGTCTAAAGAACAGAACATGGTGTCAGAATAAAATTGATATAAACGCAGAAAAAGAGGACGGAACAGTTACAGCCACCACCACCATTGAATCTGCAAGGAAATCTTTCAGAAAATTGTAAGAACTGGATACAGAGGTTGGAACTTTTTGTCTCTAGCTAGCAGAGAAGTCTGAGACGGTGCAGTGTGCTACATTTTTGTACGTGGCCCACGTGGCGGGGGAAAAGGCCATAAAAGTATGGAACACATTTGAGTTCTCAGAAGCGGAGAGAAATAAAATACAAGTACTAAAAGACAACTTTAAAAATTACTGTGAGCCTCAGAAAAACCTACCGTACATCAGACACGTGTTTTTCACGAGATCGCAAGAGGCTGCAGAAACACTCGACATGTACGTCACTGATCTGAAAAGCTAAGCAAAAGACTGTGAGTTTGGTGATCTGCACCATTCATTAATTCCTGATAGGATTGTATGTGGCATAAGCATGGGCTTCGGAAGCAAATAAAATGTGGGTGTGTCCTCCTTCCAGACAAATTTCACTGAAATAGATCAGTGTTACTGTTTCTCAAATGTTTTTGTCATGGCACAGTACTGATTAATAAAACATCCCACAGCAGACCGCAAACCACTAAGCTTTAAAATTAATTGCACAAACAGGCTTCATTGCTTCAGACAGCATATTAAACGTGGACATAAGCCTACATTAAAATGACATTTAAAGTGAAATTTGAACTTAAGTCAGGTAGGAATAAGTTAGTTACATGCTGTTGCTGCTGATAAAACAAAAAATTTAGGCTACATATTGCTGTCGGGCAGAAACCTCATATTTTTTAAATAATTATGTAATCAAAATTGGTATCATGGCTTTATATATGGTCAGACAAGTGCGTCATTATATTAACATTTTATGAAAACAGCTGCATCTGAGGCAATAAGTGCATCACATTACTTTTTCAGCAACTTACAGGATATAAAGTTTATTGTAATCACTCAGGTTCTGTTGCTGGACAATATGTGGACAATATGTCATGATTTAAAAGGTGAACACAGAACTTAAAGCAGTATTGGCTAGTACTACTACACAGCAAATATCTGACAAAGACTCTTAAAAAAAAAAAAACCATTAGCCTTTATAGACAGTGTTTAGTGAGTAAAAAAAAAACACTGTAACATTACTAACTCAAACATCGGTTCTTTACTTAGCCTACATTTGCATTGCAACCAAGCAGAGAACTCCAAACTGCATGCAGCACTTTATTCCCATAGAGGCAGGTTATGAGGTTTGACTGACAGCTTGAGGACCCATTGTAGTTCCAATGTTTAATCATAAGCTCTCTTATACACTTTTCATTGCTTAAATGTTTGTAAAAACCCTCCTTCACCAAGTTTGTCTTGGTGAATGTGGCAGACACTGTTCAGTCGATGTTGACTCATGGTGGAGCGGAGCCATGTCTTAAGCCTTCTTAAGGCACTGAAACTCTGTTCGCCTACAGCTGAGGAGCATGGCACTACAAGAAGAAGACTAACCTGTTATGACCTTCAGTCTAGTGTTTTATTTCTGTGCTGCCTTCTGTTGTTTTTTTTTTGTACCTGTTTTTTTGTACCTGTTTTGTACATGTGTTTCAGGAAGGTGGTTCCAGAGTAAATAGGAGAAAGGCTCCCATTGGTTGTGATCTCCACCTGTTCCACATACAGTAAAACGACTGCCTGGATCCCTGATTAGGGGAGATGCTTTTGTTTGGGCCTGCTTTTGCTTTTGCTGCTTTGCTCTTTTGCTCTTGGTTGAATTGTGTTTGCTTTGTTTGTGTTGCTTTGTGTATTTGTATGTTATATTCCTTGAATGTTTACCCATTTCAGTAATTTGTGATTGTCTCGTCTTAGATAGGAAGTTTCTGTTCCTAGTGTGTTGAGCCTGTGAGTTTTGTTTTGTTTTGATTTATGTTTATTATTTCATTTGATTTGTTTGTGCTTGACCCATGCCTGATATACGACTATGATTACGGACTCTGTTTTGACTTGTTAGCCACTAGATTTAGTTATACACCTTTTACCTATAACATAGTGACAAGGTATTTAGGGGGAGCGACGCCAGTTAATTTGGAAACTTTTATTATATTGTTTTTGTGAATAGGGAGTTAGGGAAGAAGCATGTATTTTATTTTCTATCATTTCTTTTAGTTAGTAAGAGGTGTTTGGTGAAGTTTGTTCTGTTTATTATTTTGGCCTTGTCCTCCCCTGAAGCCTAAAAACCCCTTGTCAACTCTTCAATAAAAGATTGTAAATTATAACATCTCTGTATATAGACATTCTTTTACCCATTCTGTTGCGACTGACCCCTAGACGGTCGTAACAAACCAAAGATTCTACTTGAGTAAAGAGAGCACAGACTTCTGGCAGCATAGTTCTGAGTTCTCTTCTGCATCCTTCGACTAGCACCCTTTCCAATTTGTTAAGAGTATCGAAGCTGCTCTGGTCAAAGCGCTTAGTCAACTGAACATCAACAGCATCTAATACTTTAAAGTATTCATATCCTGTGTAGCATTGAGGAGATCTCCGGATATGCGGCATCTTGATGGTCTTGATGTCCAGTTCAGAGATAATTTCACAGGCCATTGCATAAATCTGTTGGAACCTTTCATCAGACCTTTTTTCTTTAATTATTTCTTTTACACAGACAACTGCTGCAAGCATCCCTGAGACACTTCCATTCTTGTTCTGAAGGGATCGGTTGAGGCTTCAGAGGCAAGAAGAAGACAAAGGCAATTCTGACCCTTCTGAAACCGCTCCAGAAGTCCTCTTGTGGTTGTACGGGTGTCAGAGGAGCCAGATGTAGCAATTTCTTCCACACTAAGCAATACCTCTTCATATTGTTTTATGACTGCCTGGACGGGCCCCATCCTCTGAAGCTATCGGGTAGGGAAGAATGGCTTTAGGGTTCTGAAACTTCCTGTTTCAGACTGGGCAATCTCTTTAAAAATGGTCTTGTATTTTCCAGACTAGTGCTAAAGGATGCCAAGTTTGTGGACCACATTTAGTGCATCAGACACAATGGGGAGGAGCCACAGGCTGTCTGTCAAAAGATTGACACAATGAGGACCAGAGTGGACATACAAAGCAAGAGGTTGCTTATCTCTTAGCTCTGCCTGAACTCCTTTGCTTTGGCCAGACATGTTTGCAGCTCCATTGTAAGACTGCCCTTGAAGTGGCAAGTTCAACTGCAGGAGAATATCTGTTGCCACCTGAGCCAAACCCTCCCTGTTGTTGAAGAGACCTCATATAGACATATAAAGTCTTCATGTTGGATAAGATCATGATCCACATAACGGATGCATATGCATTATTGCCACTTTATGAGATTGATTATGTGTGGATGACTTTTCAAAGTACATTGAGGTAAAACTACTCATGGACACGACAAGCTGTGGAGTCATCAGGGAAATGAAGTCCATCTTTGCAAGACATTGTGAATATAGTAATATCTGACAATGGACCTCAGTATGCAAGAGCTGGATTTTCAAGTTTTCCAGTGGAATGAGGATTCTGGCATGTGACTTCAAGTCCTGGTTATGCACAATCTAATGGACAAGCCGAGAGAGCAGTGCAAAAAGTGAAAAATCTCTTAAAGAAATCACAGAGTAGTCAATGTGATCCGTATATAGCACTACTGGAATACCGCAACACACCAATGGAAGGGATAGGATTATCACCTGCACAATTACTGATGGGGAGATGTCTCAGGACGAAGCTGCCTACATCATCTGCATTGCTTACCACAGAGACAATGTCACAAGTGCATGGGCAACTTAAGCAGAGATAGAAGAAACAGAAGCAGTATTATGACAGGATGGCTAAATACTTACCTGATCTGCAGCCTAGAGAAGGAATAAGGATGCAAAATGGAGATTCATGGAAGTCAGCTGTTGTTCTAAAAAAAAGCATAGGCAGCCGCATTTTTTTATAGTAAAGACTCCTGATAGAATGCTGTTCAGACAAAATCGCAGACATTTAAGAAAAACAAGAGAAACAGTCTCTTCAACATTTGAGAAAAGCATTGACATGGATACTGATAGTCAGTAGTCAGGTGATGCACCACAAAACAATGCACTTGACAGTAAAGACATTACAAATGAAAGCGTAGAGAAAGAGCAAGCTTACCATACAAGGTCTGGAAGAATTGTAAAAATACCTGAAAAATACAACGATATAAAGTTGAAATGTAAGAAATTCTGAGTATTAATATTAATTTTGTGAAAATGTGTTGAATAATTTTGTAGTTATGCTGAAAAATTTGGTTGATGAAACTCAAATGTTGTGCTTAAAAGTTTGTGCAGAAATTCTATGCATCTGTATAAAGGAATATACTTAGGAATGGGGATGTAACGTTGTATGTTATGCATATATGAGGTTATGAGGACATTTAGTGGTCATCTGATACAATGACATCCAGAGTCACGTGTGTATGTTTTGTTACTGAACGAGCATATAACCACTAAACCACTGAACATGGACATCAGACCACTGTTCTGTTTTACTGAGAGACAGATAGACTTTAGTGGTGTTGATGAACTGGACAAGATTACACATTATTAAAGACTTTAATAAATCACAGAGAATTAGCAACAGATTAAAGTGACAATAACAACAATGACAATAAGGCATGTTCTTATCTTTAGAAGATTTTCTGTTTGTCCTTTGTTTCTTATTTGTATGAAGGATTGTAAAGTCCAATCTGTGCAGCATTTCATGTTGATTTTCAATCCAATCACTACCTAACTGATGATCAGCTCATCATTTACATCTGATATAAAAGACCTTTCAAGGTCTTACAGCAGCCATGCTCATGATACCAACCGCAACCGGAGATTTTCTCACATCCACATTTTGTCCTGAATCCTGGTTCAGTAAACTCTCATCTGTTCACCTGCTTTACTCCTGCAGCTGTAAAATATTCACTCAACTTTGGTCCAGTTTGTAATAAATCAAGAGAAATAAATGACATATCTAACATCCTCATGTATAACTTTGTTTTTCCTCTAGTTCATCCTAATGCTCTGTAATGAGAGAGATGAAGGATAAGGAAAATCTTTTCTTTTGTGAAATCTTCACAACACAAACCTTCCTGTAAATGTGATAGATTGGATAAAGAGAAAAACATGAAGGAAGTAAACAATTTCTTTCTTCCTTTCTTTCTCACTTCCGGTAGGAGCGGTGATGGCACAAGTTTGTTATTTTAATTCAGTTAATAATTAGTTAATGAACCTCTAACTCAATTATTATAAAGTTAAACATTATTACTATTATAACTATTATAACTTTTTATAACGGTCCCACTTGTGTTGCCAGATCCCTCAAGAAAAAACAAGCAGCCATGTTGATGTTCAGTGGAGAGTAGTCACTTTGTGCTCTCTTGAAGTCAACAACCATCTCTTTAGTTTTGTTAATATTCAGAGACAGGTTGTTGGCTCTAGAGGGCTGCAGTGGGATTGGGCTCCCACGGGACCCGTGGGACCCAACGCAAATCTCACGGGAGCGGACGGTTTCACCTTTGCCCCCGGCGGGAGTGGGTGGTCAGAAAGTTTAGCGGGAGATCTGTGGGACCCGGTGGGATTTGGCGTGTAGCCTTATAAGAATGGAGTCAACACATGACGTTGAGAAGAAGATTAAAGCGGCTGTTTACTTGACAAAAGCAAAGCAAGGCAAGTCAGACATCTGGACACAATTCTCAATTGTCACTGAAAAAAATGGGAAAGAGTTAAACTTCATAAGTTGCAATAAATGTGCAAAAGTGTTCATTACAACGGACATAGATCTGGCACTTCTGGCCTGAGGAGACATACCTGCACAGTTCTCAGTGGCACTGAGATAAAGCACTTCCTGCTAATGTTAAGCAAGATACTATGGAAAAATGTGTCGCACTTTGCTGTAAAGATATTAGACCGTATGACATTGTTGCCGGGAATGGCTTTGTTGACATAGTTCAGCACTTTGTTAACGTAGCCTCTAAATTTGGTACATTTGATGTGAGAGATGCGCTGATACATCCAACCACTGTGTCTCGACATATCGAGGAAAAAGCACAGGCTCTGCAGTCGTCAGTGGCAACGGAGATAAAGTCCATCATTGAGACGTATGGGTGTGCCATAACAACGGATACATGGACAGAGGATTACCATAAAACTTCATTCATATCCAGAACCATTCATTACACAAGCAATGATTTTGACACCTGAGCTGTCTGAATTGTTCACCAGTGTAAAAAAACTGGTGAAATATTTCAAACATTCAGGACTGCAGAACAGCTTGAGAACATACCTCAAACAATCCATCGAGACCAGGTGGAATTCAAATTATGATATGCTAGATTCTATACTGCAGCAGCATGATGAAATCTCCACATTGTTGTGCCCCCATGGTCGGTCAGACTAATCGAACACTGCCAAGCAGCATCCCTCAAGCCTGTGCTCGCCGAAGTTGCCTGGGTGTGTTATTCATGTCTGGAAGAACTGATGAGCACTAGCGACACATCAGCAAATCCCCTCCACATGATCTACAGAATTGCGACGTTCCTGACTCCCAAAATGCGATTGCTACGGATGTTGTGCCCAGATGCAAGAGATGACGTTATTAAAGGTTTGTAATATGAAAGAAGAGTTTAAATTGGCTATATTGTTTTGACAATTGTTACTTAATTTGTTTGTAGAGATATAAAGCGAAGTTATAGTCTAAATGTATCTGTGAAAAGAATAGACCTTGTATATTAATGTATCTTTCAGTAATTAATGTATCTAAACATTTGTTAAAAGCACTATAAAATAAACTTGAATTGACTAGACGGATAATCTGCATAAAACGTTCTAAGAAAACATGCGTTTAAAATTAGAAATGAAGTACCTGCAGTGCATTAGAACAAGTTTAGTAAAGTCAAGAAATATAAAGAAATGAATGAAAATGAATAAAAATCTTTAAAAGGTAAATTAATAAGAGTATAGGACAAACAAAACTCATTTTAATACAAAGAAATTTCTTTTTTACAATTTAATTCAAAGGTGCAAAAGACATGATCCAAAAGATGAAGTTTGACCAGGTCCAGGCCACAGCACAGGATGAACCACCACCAGCCAAAAAGCAAAGCTGCTCTGACCAATTTGCAGACTGGGAATTTGGTGCATTTCAGCACCAAAGCTGATCGATGCTGAAATAGCAGAATATCTTGGCACCCGACTCCCAGACAAACCAGATCCAGAGAATGTGCTTCAGTGGTGGAAATTTAACAAAGAGTGCTTTCCTGTCCTCTCAAAATGTACACGGTTTATTTTGAGTATTCCCGCTTCGAGTGCCCCGTCAGCGAGAGCATTCAGTGTGTGGGCGGATCTTGGAAGAAAGACGCACAAGTCTGAAGACCGTAATCAGTCAGTAATATACTTTTTCTTCATAGTAATGAGGTAAGCAATGCAAGGCCGAAGACTCAGTTATCAAATGCTTTTGTTTGTAAGGAAGGCTTAGGCTACATATATTTTAGTATTTTCTTTTTTTGGTAGTATTATTTATTTTCTTTTGCAATACAGCCTGTTAAGCTAACTGTGAATGTGAAATAGTCTAATGTGAGATTTTGTTGAGGCATTTAATTTATTATATTTACTTCGTTTGTATTTAATTTGTTTAAATTATATAGCATATTTTCTAAGCTCTAAGTGCAGTACGTTTATAAAATGAGGTGCCCCTAGTTGTGGTTTTGTTAAAACAGTTTTATAATGTTTTATAATGAATGTTTAATGTTTTATAATGAAAAACAAATGTTTCTGTCAGGTGTGTTGCTTTGGTTTAGTATTAATTTAGCCTGAACTAATATGTAGCGTCTGGTACAGGTCATTTAGATCTCAGGTCCCAGGCACCCTAAATTTCAACATCTACTCTTCAATCAACCTATGAGCAACCCAGTTTAACACACACACACAACTGGCTCCAGAATGACTGGAGCCTACACAAAGACCAGATAACCCCATGCGGCTTCTCTGATTGAACCAAAACACACACACACACACACACACACACACACACACACACACACACACACACACACACACACACACACACATACAATGAGACATTCCTTTTACTAATAAAACCCGAAGATAAGGTATTCTAAGGTTCTCATTCTTATAACCCTTTTTGTAATGTGTTTCTTCTTTAAGACTTGCCTGACTTAAAATTATTTGCTCCTTACTTTCCTGACAAGGGTGTATTTTATTCATTTGTCAGAAAACAACATTGTATTTAACATCAGTTATACGCTAATTACTGATCATGGCATGTTAATGTATACCTGTTCTAATGCTGTATGCCGCTTTAAGGTCTGATGTCAGAATGTATACAAAGCTATCGTTTTCTTTTTACTTCCCTATTGAAAGTGCATTTTGTTTTGTGTTTCATTTTTGTTTCTTTGCCTTTTATAAGAACACAATATCGTATTAACATCAGTTACCCTTCGATTACTGATCTGTGTATGTAATGTACCGCTGCCTTTATACCGTCATTACCCTTCATGTACCCTTCACCTTCATTACCCTACCCTAGTATCCAAATGACCACAAAATTATCGGTTACTCGTTTTTCAAACAATGGTGTATTTTATATGAGAACGAAAGGCGCCATACCGTCTTAATACACCTTGGATAAAACTTTAAAGTCATCTAAAAGTTTGATAGCTAAACCACGCCCACAGACACCTGAAACAAAGGGAGTTTTTCCCTCCAAAATCTTGGCCGTAGTATTGGTCATCTCCCCAAAGATGGGTGGAGTTCGCGACCTTTAAATTGTCACAAACACCCCTAATCCATGGTCAGACTTTCGGAACAGCTTGGAGACGACTCCATCTTCCTTCAAAGAAGTTCCGGCAAGCTTTACTTCCAAGAACGACAACTATTCTGATCTTCAGGAGAACTTGGAAGAACGTCCGACCCCACCCTAACTGACTTTTCAGAGATTTCTCTGTTGCATCCGGACTCTTGTGCAGTAAGCCAATGCAAGTAACCGTTTCCTTTACCAACCAATTCAGATGCATATTTTAAGTATGAACCTTGTATTGTGTCTTAAGGAGAATTTAAGTTTCCGGTGACGATTTCCCAGTTAGGGTGTGATTAATTTTGAAGTTTAAGCTTGCCATTCCTTTCCTTCCTTTCTCTAATTTCTTCTTTCCAGTCTCTTCCTCCCTTTCCCCAATTTTAATTTCTTTTGTTTTATTTTCATCTTCGTTTTCCCTATTTCTTTTGTTTGTTTGTGTAGTTAGTTTTATGTTGTGTTTGTCTCATTCATTAAATGTCATATTTTTGTGCCACAAGTGATTTGTCTCTGAGTATCGCTCACAAATTAAGGTACCTGCAACATCTGGTCTGAACTACATGCTCTATTAAGTTAATTTAATTCAAATTACGGTGTAAAGTAAAAGGGGAGTGAACCTTCCTGGGCTGGGAAGATACCTCCTTCATAGAATTAATAAAGGTTACACGGCCTGTTCGGCGGACGAACAGACCAAATAAGTGTAACGTTAATTCCATTACCGTTAATTTAAACTTAGGTTAAAATATTTAGAGTCACTATAACACATTACAATTACTTATAAATATTTACCTTGCTTCGCGAGCCAAAATCGCTACAAATAATTAGTCTGATCATTTGTATACAATTAAAATTTTCACAAGCTCACAAGAAAAAATCCGCGGGAGTGGACACAAACATTGCAGGTGCAGGCGGGAGTGGAACACGCAGCTTGTGGGCGAGGGCGGTCCTGGTCAGAAATTTAGCGGGAGCGGCCGGGTGCGGGTTTATAAAAACAGTCCCACGCAGGGCTCTAGTTGGCTCTACACCAGGCAGTTTGATATTGCACCTCCTCTCTATATGCTGAGTCATTATTCTTGCTGATGAGACTCACCATGATTGTCAACAGTGAACTTGATGATGTGGTTCTAGCAGTGAAATGCTATACAGTCAGAGTTAGCAGAGTGAACAGCAGTTGGCCCCAATGCCCAGTGTGTTGGTGTTGGTGATGCTGTTCTTCACCTGGTCACTCAGCACCAGCTCCATCACCAAGAAAGACCAGAAGCATATCTACTTCTTAAGAAGGCTGAGGAAAGACACCCCCCCCCCCCCGACTACATTTTACAGAGGGACCATTGAGATCATCCTGAGCAGTTGTATCACTGTCTGGTTTGGGAACTGCACCATCTCTGATCACAAGACCCTGCAGTGGATAATGAGGACAGCTGAGAAGATCATTGGAGTCTCTGTTCTCTCTATCACAGACATTTACACCACACGCTGCATCCTCAAAGACAACAGCATTGTGGACGAACCCTCACACATACTCTTAACCCCACACACCCCTCACACGCACTCTTCACCTCACACACATCCCTCATACACACACTCTTCATCCCACACACACTCTTCACCCTGCATACCCCTCACACATACTCTATCCCACACACCCCTCACACACACTCTTCACCACACACACCACTCACACACAATCTTCACCCCACACACCCCTCACACACACTCTTCACCCCACACACCCCTCACAAACACACTTTACCCCACACACGCCTCATACACATTCTTTACCCCACTTACACACACTAATTACCCCACACACCACACACCCCTCACACACATTCTTTACCCCACTCACCACTCACACACACTAATTACCGCACACATCACACAATCCTCACACACATTCTTTACCCCACAACCCTTATCTCTGTCCTTGTTTTATGTAGCTCCATAGTCCTGGAGAAATGTTGTCTCATTTCACTGTGTACTGTGTCAGATATATATATATATATATATGGTTAAAATAACAATAAAAGCTTCTTGACTTCTTGACTTGACCTGATTTTGGATCCGGACTGGCCGCTGACTGCTACTGCCACGTCGCCATCTTAGAACATCAATAAAAACCTCAGAAATAACGCTGACTGTTAGTTTATCAGAAGGACTTGGTTGTACAATTCCACTTGACTATAAACTTGTAAAGAAAGGACATTATTTACATGTACATCAGTGGTTTAGTCTACGTGATACGCAGGTATACGCCGTATACCCAATAGGAAATGCCAAGGATTTCCGTATACCCACTAGAAAATGCCAGGCATTTCCGTACACTTAAAAAGCGTGAGGATACGTAACAATATCGTTTTGTGACAGAACTTTCATTCTTAAATTCACCCCGCACTGTGTTGCGAACACAGACGTGGTTGCGATTGCGAATCACTAACATTTTTGGACCATTGGGGCTTCCGTGGCCTGTGACCTGATCTGACGTCACCTACCAAGAAGGAAAATTAGTTGCTTGGCGGTGTTTCGTGGCGCAAATTTGAAATTAACTAACTAACGTAAAAGAAGATATGAAACGAAAGCAGACTCAAACTACACTCTTTGTGTGTTTTCGGAAGCCTGCGCCTAAAGCTACAGCAGCTTCGGGTGACATTTCACCCACAACCCGAGTACAAATGTATTTGGAAAGCTTTGTAATCTACCAGTTCATTCAGTTCATAATATTCTGCAATGAAAGAGTGTTGGTGATAAAACTGTACAAATGTTTATTGTTCACTCTTAAATGTACATTGAAAATTGACAGCTGATAAGACCTGTGCTCCAGGTCCCATATTCATATAACATTTAAGGTTAAATGTAGCTCTTAAAGGTATAAAGTTCACCCAAAAATGAAAATTGTGTTATTTCCTCACCCTCAATTTGTTAGAAAACTGTATGAGTTTCTTTCTTCTGTTTAACACAAAAGATGATATTTTGAAAAATGTTGGTAATCAGACAGTTGGCAGCACCCACTGACTTTCATAGTCTATATTTTTTCCTACTGTGAAAGTCAATGGGTGCTGCCAGCTGTCTGATTACATTTAGCCCTTAAATGTTAAATGAATATGGGACCTGGAGCACAGGTTTTATCAGCTGACTGTCTTTTGTTGCTTATAATAAATTGGAATGTTGATAACACATAAGCAGTGTTTAATAATGCTCTCAATTACATGTAGATGCATATTTTATGCATTAGTGAGTGTGGTGCTGCCTATGGGGTGTCGCTCTAGGATGGGTGCGTATGGGGGGGGGGGGGGTCCACAGTATACTCACTACAAAAAAACTAGACTACACCACTGATGTACATCATTTACTGTCCAGTGTCACACAAATGAGGATGGGTTCCCTTTAGATCCTGGTTCCTCTCAGGGAGTTTTTTCCTTACCACCGTCACACCAGCCTTGATCATTAGGGATAAATGTTAGAGAGAAATAGCAACTCAAACTTTATCATCTTTATTCTATATTTCTATACTTCTGTAAAGCTGGTTTGAGACAATGTTCATTGTTAAGTGTAGTACTTTTAGTATAGAAACATATAATAATACAGTATAGAAAAGTATAATAATAATAAAGTATAGAAACATATAATAATAATAATAATAATAATAATAATAATAATAATAATAATAATAATAATTACAAAGTTTTAAGTTAAGTTACTATTTATCCCTAAAGTTGATCCCTAATGAACAAGACTGAGGTGATGTAATGTGACGAGATGTAATGTACTGAGAAAAAAAGTGTCCGAATATTATAAATATAATGTGATGATTTACCTTATTCAAATACATGAAAAAATCTTTTAAATTAATAAGAACTTAAATCACATTATATTAAAAAAATCTCTCTCCTGTTATGTAACTTCACTTTGTCTGAGTTCCTTTTCACCGTCAAGCCGCACCTTCTCTCTACATTTACATTTACATTTAGCTCATCTCTCTGTTACACAATAACACACTGAACCAGATGTGTTATAGATCTCTCTCTCTCTCTCTCTCTCTCTCTCTCTCTCTCTCTCTCTCTCTCTCTCTCTCTCTCTCTCTCTCTCTGTGTGAGTGCAGGAAAATGGCAGAGGCCAGTATTTCAGTAGATCACGATCAGTTCAGCTGTCCAGGGTGTCTGGATCTCCTGAATGATCCAGTGACTACTCCCTGTGGTCACAGTTTCTGTAAGGTGTGTATTAATGCTCACTGGGATCAGGAGGATGTGAAGGGCGTCTACAGGTGTCCTCAGTGTAGAGAGACTTTCACTCCAAGGCCTGTTTTATACAGGAACAACATGCTGGCTGAAGTGGTGGAGAAACGGAAGAAGACTGAACTCCAAGCTGCTTCTCCTGCTCACTGTTACGGTGAACCTGGAGATGTGGAGTGTGATTCCTGCACAGGGAGAAAACACAAAGCCATCAAGTCCTGTCTGGTTTGTCAGGCCCCCTGTTGTGAAGATCATCTTAAACCTCACTATCAGTCTCCTGCTTTTAAGAAGCACAAGTTAGTTGAAACCTGTGCAGAGCTCCAAGAGAAGATCTGCTCTGAACATGACAAACTGATGGAGATCTACTGTCGTACTGACAAAAGCCTCATCTGTTACTTGTGTATGATGGAAGAACACAAAGGTCACGATAAAGTTTCAGCTAAAGCAGAAAGAACTAAAAAACAGGTGAGATCTGGATATTATAATTCTTTTTTATGTCAACTTTTACAAGATTCTATTTCTAATCTAATTTCTATTGAGGTGATCGGATTGATTATATGACTGTCATTCAGTGTAAGGTGGATTTTTATTAAAAGTCAAAGTGTGTTTTGTAAAGACGTGTGAAACAGGTCAGACCAGTCAGTGTACTTTAAACAGTGTGTCACACACACACACACACACACACACACACACACACACACACACACACACACACACACACACACACACACACACACACACAAACAATATTAAATTGTCTGTATTGTTGATCTAAATATGATCCATGTTGATAGAGCTGCATTAGTTGGATAGAAACACAGACAGGTGTCTCACACACACTTATTATAAATCCTGTGATTAACATCTAACATGTGGACATTTTATTACTGTAGATTTCTGTTATCTGACTCTGGATCCAAACACAGCACATCATCAACTCATTCTGTCTGAGAAGAACAGAGTGGTGACACGGAGGGAGACACAACAGCGATACTCTGATCATCCAGAGAGATTTGACTTCTATACTCAGGTGTTGTGTAAGGAGAGTGTGTGTGGACGCTGTTACTGGGAGGTGGAGAGTAGCAGTGATGTGTACATATCAGTGTCATATAAAGAGATCAGCAGGAAAGGACGGGGTTATGAGTGTTTGTTTGGACGCAACGGTCAGTCCTGGAGTCTGCGTTGTTTTTTTTCCTTTGTCTCTTTCTGGCACAACAGCATTGAGACTGAGCTCCAAGGTCCATCATCCTCCAGAATAGGAGTGTATGTGGATCACAGTGCAGGAACTCTGTCCTTCTACAGCGTCTCTGACACCATGAGGCTCCTCCACAGAGTCCACACCACATTCACTCAGCCTCTATATGCTGGAGTCAGGATGTTGCGTTATAACTCATCTGTGAGGTTTTGTGATCCAAAATAAAAAGTTAGTAAAAGTGTTTATAAAAACTATAAGTGAGGTGTGAGATTTAATTTGTCCCTGAGCTACACTGGACATTTTGTGTGCAGAAACTGGAACAGTAATGAATGCAGAATGTAGAAACAGACTATTTAACTGTATGCACTATTAGGATGGGTTTATTATAGTTAATATAAAAATGTTCAATGTTTCCTCAGAAATAATAAACTTTACTCAAACTGCTCTGTCTTTCTGTGCTGCTTGCTGGTGGAAACACAACCTACTGTGTGTGAAAGACTTTTACACCTAAATGTTGCCCTGTTGTTGAGTTAGTGTTGTTTTGTACCTGTACATATAATTTAGTTTATTTTCTTCTTATTTTAAATTTGTTGTCAGTTGTATTGTCTTCCTTCTCACAGCTGTATGTTAAGATGGAAGTGAAAGGTGTGCAGCTCGTGTAAGTGATGCACAAGGAGGATGAGCACACGGCAGCTAGAAGAATCTTAACTAAAGTGATCAATGATGAGATAAAGGAAAGATCGAAAGTGCAAAAATGTTGAGACGGGAAAGTGTTGTTATTGCACACAGACAATAGGCAACAGAAAAAGACACTTGGACTGAAGATGTCACTGGGGGAAAAGAAAGATGTAGAAGTTTAATACAGATAAACATGAGGCAATACGGAAAGCAGCAGAAGAATCAATTGGCAAAAAGTAGTTCCATAGTAGGATGAGGAGTGTAGTGAGGCTGTTCATATCAGACATAAAGCTCTAAGGAAAGTAGGAGGAAGATTTCATTTTAATGATTTAATTAACTATAAAAGAGCTCAAGCATCAGTGAGGCAGGTCATCAGTACAGCAAAGAAAAATATCGGAGGGAATTCTGTGACAGAAATGATGAAGATATTGGAATTAATGATGATTAGGAAGATGAGCAGGAATGCCAGAAATCGATATGTTTATTCATAAGGAGGAAATCAAGATGGAAAACAACTAATCACTATACAGGATTTACATCAAACATACAGGAACATAACTCAGATATTCACAGATGGATCAGAGGATATTAAAGCGGGTAGAAGAGCTTCAGCAGAATATCCAGCAGTACAATACAGAAATAGGAAAAAGAGCAACAGACCTTATAAATGTGTCCACAAGAGAACTGCAACATCTCTAGATTTACACTGTGCAGAGGAAAAGCAGCCTGAACCATGTGTAATATGTACAGATTCACAATCAGCTCTTTAAAGTTTAGCTAGTGGAGCATCTTCAACCAGGCAAGATATTCTAAACAACATATTACAGAAACTATCCTGCATAAAGTACTTAGGAGTAAAGATTATTTTTTGTGATTTTTAGCTCACGTCAGAGTAAAAGGGAATGAGGAAGGTGATAAACATGCTAATGAGTCATTAAATCATTCAGAGGTAAAGATCAAAGTTCTGATGATCAAAGCAGAAATTAAGGGTTTGATTGTAGTTTAAATGAAAAAGAGGTGGCAAAAAATAAGGGATAGTAAAAAAAAAGATGGAGAAAAAGAAGCAGCTGCGTGTTAAACATTCTGCACACTGACCACTAGATGGCAGCAGATATGTTTATTGCGCCTTTGGACAATAATCCACAACATAGCATGGTGATGAAGCAGGTTTACTGTTACACCCCAAAGATGAGGATGTTCCTGAAACATCACTTAGATAGTGTGTAAAGTAAGTTTGTCCTCCTCATTATGAGTCCTGTTTCCATCTGTATGGGCATTTCTGGAAAATTTTAAATCCCATGACTGCAGAGTTCCACTGTTGTGTCTTTCAGCAGGACTCATTAATCCTCAATTACTCAATTCTGAGCTCTGAGCTTCACCTCAGCTGTGAGATATTTTTATTTAAAAACAAACTCAGGGGACTGTTGCACAAAAGTAGAATTATGACATCCAGGATAAATGACTGAGCTGAGCTCAATGAATCCAAAACAAGTGCGTCCAGGCTTAATTGGTTGCACAATGACCAAGACAGGATGAGCAGACACGGATTCATCAAGCCAGGTGAAACCAATCCTGGATATGTGCGTGCTCACGGCTCACTCAAACAGACCCACCACCGATCACAGATTCACTGATTCACCATGGCAACTACAGCGGCGTACTTTTCCCCGTCAGAGGCACAAATCCTCATGGAGGCATACGAGGAGGTAAAAGACATAATTAAGAAAAAAGGCAACACTGCCACAGTGATAAAGCAACGAGAAAAAGCGTGGCAAATAGTATTGCAAGTATTGCAGATCGCCTGTAAATAAAATAAAATGCCATTGAATAAAAAAGTGATCTAATAATAATAATCACTTTAATTTATATAGAGCCTTTCAAAGGACCCAAGGTCGCTTGCTCACTGACTCCAATGAATGTTCTTGTGTGATAAAGAAAGTGTCTCTTTTCATGTGGTGTGTTTGTGTGTGTGTCTGTGTGTCTGTGTGGTGTGTGTGATGTAGATTAAACATGACCGGGCCACAACCATGCCCATGCCATGACCAGGGTCAGAGTTGAAATGACCTTTGGGCTCCTGAAGGCATGCTTTCACTGCCTTCACAAATTAAGGGTCAGCCCTGTAAGGGCTTGTGATATTAATGTGGCTTCTGCATGTGGCATTAATGTGGCAATGTGGCCTGCCTGAGGAAAGAGAGGGCCCCCAGAGTGCCACCAGCCATGGACTGGGACAATCCGTCAATGTTCCCTGATGACGACAGTGGTCGGCTGCTGAGGGACCAATATTTGTTGAATTATTTTAGTTAGTATGCATACTTTCAATTTTGGTTAAATATGACCTGCTTTGTTTTATCCTTATTCAATATATGAACATAATGTTACACTTTGTGTTTTTGTATATGGAATGTGTATTTTATATGACAGAGTATTAGGGCCACACTGAGGAAGAAGGAAAAAGTCATAAATTCATCCGTTATGGCGGCGGCACGTACACATCGCGAGGGTCAGCGTCTCTCCAGATTTGCCGTATTTGTGCTTATTTACGCACTATTCTTCTGCGTGCTTGCACGATCTTGTAATGCGAGCATATCATTCAACAGACAGTCACTTTTAGATATTGGTCACATCTGCACAAACTCTGTTTCGGACTTTACTTTCACATTTGATCAGATACCCCCGGAGGTCGTAAGGAATCACAGCGAGCCCTTTATTCTGACCGGACGTGTCCGGCGCCGGTGCCGACGCAGAGACCATAAACAGAGACTGGGAAAACGTGGAGGACTTCGGGCTAAGTTAAAGCTAAACCCACATCGCTTCCAAGTGTTTTTCTAGCCAATGTTCGGTCCCTGACGAACAAACTGGATGAGCTCAGGATCTGGACCCTCACACAGAGACTGATTACGGACTGCAATATCATGGTCTTCTCGGAAACTTGGCTTAACATCGGTATCCCAAACAGCGTGCTAGAGCTCGAGGGGCGCACAATTTTCAGGGAAAATACTCTCCAGTCATCAGACGTGTGAAACCCAATATAAGGACTGTTAAAGTTTGGCTCTATGGGGCTGACACTTCTCTCCAGCAGCAGTTCTCACACACAGACTGAAGTGAAATCGCTTCACAGGCCACGACACCTACACCAATGCTGTCCTTGATCACATCAGTAGCTGTGTGGATTGGGTGACTAAAAAACATCAAAGTGTTCCCCAATCAGAAGCCATGGATGAACCAGGAAGTCCGTCTCCTGCTCAAAGCACTCAATACCACCTTTAGGTCTGGAGACCGGGGGGCCTACAGCGTCGCAAGAGCCGATCTGAGGAGGAAAATCTGCAAAGCCAAACATGCTTACAAACAGCAGATTCAGGAGCACTTCAACTCTGCTGACACCCGACATATGTGGCAAGGAATACAGGCTATCACTGACCGCAAACCATCCAATGCAACACCTGCAACCAGTTCTGCCTCATTCCCCAACAAGCTCAACCTCTTCTATGCTCGCTTTGAAAAGGGGAACATGGAGCCCTTGCTCAAAACAAAGCTGTTACCAGGTGAGCAGCCACTTACACTCTCCACCTCTGAAGTGTGCGCCACCCTGGGAAGGGTGAATGCAAGGAAAGCAGCTGGCCCTGATGGCATCCCTGGTCGTGTACTCAGAGCATGCGCAGAGCAACTGGCCGAGGTCTTCACGGACATCTTTAATCTGTCCTTGGCCCAGGCAATCGTCCCCACCTGCTACCATTGTGCCAGTGCTAAAGCACTCTACTGCAACAGAAATGGCTGACTTTCGTCCCGTCGCACTCACACCTGTCATCGCTAAGTGCTTCGAAAGACTGGTCCTCACCCACTTTAAAGCCTGTCTGCCACCCAGCCTGGACCCTATGCCAGGTTGCTGTTTGTTGATTTCAGCTCAGCTTTTAATACAGTTAGCCCTTCCATGCTAACCCTGAAGCTGGAACAACTTGGCAGCAGCACACAACTGCTGCAGTTGGACTCTGGACTTCCTTACAAACAGATCACAGTCTGTTCGTCTGAACACTGTCACCTCCTCCAGTATCACCATGAGTACTGGGGTCCCCCAGGGATGTGTATTGTCTCCACTACTATACTCCCTTTTCACCCATGACTGCATACCTGTCCATACCTCAAACAGCATTAAAAAGTTCGCACCACAGTGACACCACAGTGGTAGGCCTGATTGAAGGTAACGACGAGACGGCTTACAGGGAGGAGATCCAGCACCTAGTAGCATGGTGTTAGGACAATATCCTGGAACTCAACTCCAAAAAGACCAAGGAGGTCATTGTGGATTTCAAACGTGCTGGCAATCACACTCATCCTCCAATTCACATCAACGGAACTGCTGTTGAGCGTGTACCTAGATTCAAGTTCCTTGGAATACACATCTCTGAGGACCTCACCTGGTCTCTGAAGTCCTCCATCCTGATCAAAAAGGCACAACAGCGCCTATATTTTCTGAGGAGACTTAAAAAGTCTTGTCTGTGCTACATGATACTGGACAACTTTTACTGCTGTACCCTTGAGAGTATCCTCACAAGCTGCATCTCAGTGTGGTATAGCAGCAGCACAGCTTCAGACCGTAAAGCCCATCAGAGGGTGGTGAAAACTGCCCAACAAATCATCGGCATTGAACTACCCACCATGGAGAACATTTTCAAAAAACGCTGTTTGCAAAAGGCAAGGGGCATTATCAAAGATCACTTTCACCCCAACCACGGACTGTTTACACTTCTCCGATCGGGCAGACGCTACCGTTGTCTCAGATCCAGAACAAATAGACTGAAAAATAGCTTCTTTCCCGTGGCTGTTTCTGCAATGAACAGCTGATATGGTGTTAACAATCATCACTGTACTGTCACTTTTTCTTCTGTGTTTTGCACTATTTTGCACCACTTTAAAATCATGCATCTTTGCACCACCCAAAAACTATCATTACACTTCTGTATGTTCATCCATATTTATTCTGTTTATTCTGTATATATATATATATATATATATATATATATATATATATATATATATATATATATATATATATATAATGACATTCCTTTTGTACAGCTATATCTGTCATACCACTTCATACTGTAACATACTTATATAAAAAACACACTATACAAACCCTTATTCAGTTATATGTACATATTACTACACCTTCTGTATAACCTCATACCCTTATTTATTACACTAACACTTGTAAATAAGCCGTCTATGCACTTCTGGTTAACTGCATTTCATTGGCTCTGTACATGTACCTTGCACAATGACAATAAAGTTGAATCTAATCTAATCTAATCTAAATTTATGAGGCTGGTTCTTTCTGTGGAAAAGATGCATATTCATTTTACAGTCCTGATACTTATGACAATGTGATGCTGATGTGCCAAAAGATTAAGTATGTCCTTGTTTGTGAAACTATACTGAAGAACAATTCCATGAAATGCCCCACAGCTGTCATTTTAACAACTGTCCTCCTCTAAAACAACGGGTTACAATATTATGACTTCATTCTCCAAGTCTGTGAATTTTCTTTTTTTTTCCTCAGTGGCCCTAATATTCTATCATTTTATATATAGCCTTATAGTCTATGGGAAACTGTAAATTATCTAATGATAGCAACATCATGTAAAAATCATCATTTATCCAAAATGATTGAAATTAATGATCACAAATGTTTAAATAATGACAGTGGGTCTAGATATATGTGATAACAATGTATAGTGGGCAGTGGAATAACTATTGGTTTCCATTTGTGGTGACTGCTGACTGACATAAGAGATGAGATTAAATAGATCCTGGAATTTAGCCTGGTCTGGAGCAGGCTAGCTCCACACAATAAATCTCCATGGTAACACATATCATGCTACCGCACCCTAATCCAGCTGTAGTGCAACCGGATCACGGAAAAATTAAGCCAGGATCACCTAGACATCCTGGCTTAATCCCTTATCCCAGTTTTGTGCAATAGGCACCAGGTGTCTCAGTAATGGTAATGTTCCCTGGTCAAGGAGGTGTGGTCAAAGAAAGTGGGCGAGGTCTTAGACACAGTATAATCAAGGGGGCATGGCCAAACATGAACTTCTAGCAAGCAGCAGGTTCGATTAAATCTCTCTCTCTCCCTCTCTCACAAACACACACACACACACACACACACACACACACACACACACACACACACACACACACACACACACACACACACACACCATTGTTGTCAAAAGTGTTCACATTCATTACACAAGTAGAAGTATAGATACTAGGGTTTAAAAAGATTTATGTACAAGTTGAAGTATCAACTCAAGCTATTTACTCAAGTAAAAGTTTAAATGTACTGGTTTCAAAACTTAAAGTATAAAAGTAAAAGAAATTCAAGGAAAAAATAACATTAAGAACAAAAGCTTAGGCTGTGCCACAGCGGCCTATTTTGCACTACCACACCTTCTCAAAAAACATTTTGAAAAATTTGGGATGCACTAGGCTACCTGTTTCAGCCAAATACTGTATTCGCCTGAAGAAGGGAGTTTAAAAACTGTTGCGGACATTACAAATTTTTTACTTTAACAGTTTCTTTTGTCCTGCACCTGCCAGAAGGTGGGATGTGCACACAATTACTGATTTAACAAATACTGTATATGCCCATTGAAAAAGAACACATTTTATTACAATACAAATACATTAAAGAACCATATATGTGTACTACTGAGCTGTGTTTCATAGAGCAGAAGATATGGCTAGTTTGCTATAAGTATTGAAATAGTGCAAAAAGTCAAACTTCAGAGGCATGTCCCAGAGGCATGAACCACACATTGGACTCAAACAACAACAGGGTAATCAACATCAGTTAAGTACAGAACATGTGAACATGTTCTGAGTTACCAGAACATGTTCTGGGTAACTCAGAACATGAGTTACCAGCCGCAAAAGAGGTGTTTAGCCGCAAAAGCAGCTGGTTCTCAAAGTTCTTTGAGCTAATGCATGCTCTTCTTGGCCTGAAGATCAGCCATGAAACACTAAACAGTCTTTGAAACACTAAACAGTCCATGAAACACTAAACAGACTAAACAGGCACCCCAGGTAGGCATCCAACTGCTGGGTCGTTTCAAAAGGGCTGGTCTTCTTCAAGGAGGAAAATAAGTCCTCTTCCTCAGATAATTGGGAGTCCTCACTGATGTGATTCTTGGCCTGACAGTCCAAGTGGTTTCTGAAGTAGTCAAGGCCTGTGGAATAAAAACAAAAATCAGTACAATTTAGACCATATCACAGTATTGTAATTGTGTATTGGATAGTATGTGTGTGTGTGTGTGTGTGTGTGTGTGTGTGTGTGTGTGTGTGTGTGTGTGTGTCATTAAAGGATTGGATAATATGGATTTCGTAACCGGATTGGTACACGTCATGGACAGCTGATGCATGCTTGATGACGCGGACTGCCTGAACTAACGCGATGCTTGATAACTAATAGTGACACACAGTCTTGGTCCGAAGCTAAGAACAAGTCATTTGTAACTTTAACAAGTGCAGATTCTGTGCTATGATGGGGCCTGAAAGCTGACTGAAACTCTTCAAAAATATTGTTCTCCTGTAAGAAGGAGCACAGTTGAACAGACACAACCTTTTCTAGTATTTTAGACATAAACAGAAGATGTGAAATAGGTCTGTAATTTGATAGTTCATTAGGATCTAAATTCTGTTTCTTAATGAGGGGCCTAATGACTGCCAACTTAAAGGATTTAGGGACGTAACCTAAAGATAAGGAGGAGTTAATAATATAAAGAAGAGGCTCACCAGCTTTATGTAACACTTCTTTCAGTAATTTAGTTGGAATGTGATCTAACACAAATGTTGTTGTTGTAGCTGTTAGTAATGAGTTTATCTAACTCTTCCTGTCCTGTACTTGTAAAGCACTGTAGTTGTGAGTGTAGAGCTTTAGGTGAGACTGAGTCACAATGTGCTCTCATATGTTGAACATCAACTATTTTGTTCCTGATACTTTCAATTTTATCAGTGAAGAATCTTATAAATTCCTCACTACTGAACTGCGGTGGAATAGTGTGTTCACATTTCTGGGTTTTTGTTAATCTAGCCACTGTACTAAATAAAAACCTGGGATTGTTCTGATTATTTTCTATGAGTTTGCCCAGGTGCTCAGCCCTAGCAGCTTTTAGAGCCTGTCTATAGCTGGACATACTGTCCTTATATGCAATTCTAATAACCTCTAATTTAGTTTTTCTCCACTTTCGCTCAAGGTTACGGGTTTCTCTCTTGAGGGTGTGAGTATGACTATTATACCACGGTGCGGGTGTTTTATCTCTAACCTTCTTTAATCGGATTCGGGCAACAGTGTCTAATGTTTGTAATGTAATCTGTAGTCTGTATTGTAACAACAGTGTGCTAATGAAGCTAGTGCCTATGCTGTTAGTCATTAAATCTAGATCGTTTGTGTTTAAAAGTATAGTAAGAAGTCCAGACAGATCAGGCAGGTTATTTGTGAAACTGTCTTTAGTGGTCAGAATAATAGTTCTACCGAGTAGATAACGTGGTGAGACATAGTTAGTCTGTTCTACAGGTAGTGTGTACAGTATGATGTAATGGTCTGTGATGTCATCACATTGAGGTATGATATCTATATTAGTGACATCCATTCCATGTGATATTAATAAATCTTGCGTATGATTAAGATGATGAGTTGCTCTAGTGATGTTTTGTTTAAGCCCAAATGAGTTTAGTGGGTCCATAAATGTGATACCTAAAGCATCGTTTGTATCGTCAACGTGAATGTTAAAATCTCCTACAATTAACGCTTTATCAAAATTAACTAGTAGGTCTGAACGAAATTCTCTAAGAAAATCAGTGTAGGGTCCTGGGTGTCTATAGATGTTTGCTAGAGCAAAATTGATCCCTAATGAACAAGACTGAGGTGATGTAATGTGACGAGATGTAATGTACTGAGTAAAAGGTGTCTGAATATTATAAATATAATGTGATGATTTACCTTATTCAAATACATGAAAAAATCATTTCAATTAATAAAAAACTTAAATCACAGAGGAGATTCTTTACATAAAAAAACAATTCTCTCTACTGTTGTGTAACTTCACTTTCTCTTTAACCCTCCTTTTGTCTTTTCCTGCATTTCTATGCAATGTTATAGCACTGAGTCAAGTTGGCCTGGTCTGTTTGACTGCTTATTAAAAATGAGGTATAAATGATAGCCATTTTTTTGCACCTTTTTAGTGAAAGATTATCAACTTGTTTCCAACATATTAACATATATTTTGCCCAAATGTTTGTTATATTTGGTATAATAAACCTCATTTATATACAAACCTAATTTTTTAGTAGAAATTAATTATTTTCACTATAGAATCGAATAAGTTGATGAAATATTACAAACTGTTATATTTCAAAGCCAGTATATTGTTTTGAAACCATTTTTACCATGCTTTACCAATTTTAAACCCCCCACCACCACCACCACCACACACACACACACACACACACACACACACACACACACACACACACACACACACACACACACACCACAGAAAAACATGGCATAATTTCATGTTAATAAAATTCCTTTTACACCTCTTATGCTTTTTATTATACTTAATTTATAAACAATAAACATTATGAAATTATGCTGTTTTTGAGTAAAATAAGGCAGAAATTATTAAATATTATTTTGAATAACCACTGGCTGGTGTGTGTCAAATATTAGCACATCCCCAGGCCAGAGCTGACTGGTGCAACTAAATTCATAAATAAGAGATAGGAAACAACGTGTGTGTGTGTGTGTGTGTGTGTGTGTGTGTGTGTGTGTGTGTGTGTGTGTGTGTGTGTGTGTGTGTAGCTTGTTGGTAGATCAAATTTTGCCCAAAGGACAAAGGCATAAATGAGTAGCTTTTTTTCTGGAGGCCCAATGCAATGCAAATGCAATGCCCAATTCGTGTGTGTGTGTGTTTGTGTGTGTGTGTGTGTGTGTGTGTGTGTGTGTGTGTGTGTGTGTGTGTGTGTGTGTGTGTGAGAGAGCTTAAAGTCTAAGGCTCCTTTTCTCTCTAAAGCCACACCTCCTCTCTCTGTTACACTATAACACACTGAACCAGGAAGTTCATTTCAGAGAAAACGAATCTTATAGCTCTCTCTCTCTCTCTCTCTCTCTCTCTCTCTCTCTCTCTCTCTCTCTCAGTGTGAGTGCAGGAAAATGGCAGAGGCCAGTATTTCAGTAGATCACGATCAGTTCAGCTGTCCAGTTTGTCTGGATCTCCTGAATGATCCAGTGACTATTCCCTGTGGTCACAGTTTCTGTAAGGTGTGTATTAATGCTAACTGGGATCAGGAGGATGTGAAGGGCATCTACAGCTGTCCTCAGTGTAGAGAGTCTTTCACTCCAAGGCCTGTTCTACGCAGGAACAACATGCTGGCTGAAGTGGTGGATAAACTGAAGACGACTGAACTCCAAGCTGCTTCTCCTGCTCACTGTTACGCTGGACCTGGAGATGTGGAGTGTGATTCCTGCACAGGGAGAAAACACAAAGCCGTCAAGTCCTGTCTGGTTTGTCAGGCCTCCTATTGTGAAGATCATCTTAAACCTCACTATCAGTCTCCTGCCTTTAAGAAGCACAAGTTAGTTGAAGCCTGTGCAGAGCTCCAAGAGAAGATCTGCTCTGAACATGACAAACTGATGGAGATCTACTGTCGTACTGACCAAAGCCTCATCTGTTATTTGTGTACGATGGAAGAACACAAAGGTCATGATACAGTTTCAGCTAAAACAGAAAGAACTGAAAAACAGGTGAGAACTGGATATTATTATTCTTTTTTAAGTCAATTTCTACAAATTCTATTTCTAATCTAATTTCTATTGAGGTGATCTGATTGGTTATATGACTGTCATTCAGTGTAAGGTGGATTTTTATTAAAAGTCAAAATGTGTTTTGTAAAGACGTGTGAAACAGGTCAGACCAGTCAGTGTACTTTAACCCTCCTATTGTCGTCCTATGCAAATTAGGAGCACAGAGTCAACTTCACCTTGTCTGTTTTGACTGCTTATAAAAAATGAAGTATATACGATGGCCATTTTTTTTCACCTTTTTAATCTAACTTGTTTCAAACATATTAACATATATTTTGCAAAATATATATATATTTGGTATAATAAAACTTATTTATATACGAAAATGCCTCATTTTTTTAGTAAAAAACCATCTGATCAACCAACAACAGGCTACACACACACACACACACACACACACACACACACCACTCAAAAACATGTCATAATTTCATATGAATAAAATTTCTTTTACACTTCTTATTTTTTTTATTATAATTAATTTATGAACGATAAACTTTATGAAATTATGGCCATGTTTTTGAGTAAAATAAGAAGAAATTATTAAATATTATTTTGGATAACCACTGACTGATAAATGTCAAACATTGCTCAGCATATCTCCAGGCCAAAGCTGACTGATGCAACTAAATTCATAAATAAGAGAGGAAACAAATATGCAAAACACATGTATTTTTTTTAACTTCTTTATATAAATATGAATGTGTGTGTGTGTGCGTGTGTGTGTGAAACGATTACAAATGTGTAGCCTTTGTGTTGTCTAAATTTCAACTGGAATGCAATGCCCAATTCTTTGAACAGTGTTTGATTCCGTGTGTGTGTGTGTGTGTGTGTGTGTGTGTGTGTGTGTGTCTGTAGCATCATTTTGGTAGATCATATTTTGGCCTCTGCTAGGCAAAGTGTGAAATATTTACAAATGTTTGGCTTTTTTTTTCTGGAGGCCTAATGAAATGCAATTTGTGTGTGTGTGTGTGGTGTGTGAGTGTGTTATTGGACATTTTATGTGTGTATTCTTGTGTCTGTATATATGTTCATTGCACTGAAAAGGGCAAAAGTGTGACCTATTGCCCCACTAAATGTGGCCGAGTCAAATTGACCTGGGAGGATCCAAAACGCAAAGTATATATTGGTTCGAACACATAGTTCAACAAAAATAGACAAAATTCATTTTACTTGCAAAGTTTATAATTTGGAACAATCCTGGTAAATTTCAGGCAAAACCTTCCAGCAGGGGGCACGGTGGCGTAGTGGTTAGCAGGTTCGCCTCACACCTCCAGGGTCGGGCTTCGATTCCCGCCTCCGCCTTGTTTGTGCGGAGTTTGCATGTTCTCCCCATGCCTCGGGGGTTTCCTCCCCCGGTCCAAAGACATGCATGGTAGGTTGATTGGCATCTCTGGACAATTGTCCGTAGTGTGTGATTGTGTGAGTGAATGAGTGTGTGTCCTGCGATGGGTTGGCACTCCATCCAGGGTGTATCCTGCCTCGATGCCCGATGACGCCTGAGATAGGCACAGGCTCCTCGTGACCCGAGGTAGTTCGGATAAGCGGTAGAAAATGAGTGAGTAAATCTTTCAGCAAAGTCAGATAAACCTGAGGAAAATAGGAAGGTTAAACAGCCAATGGCAAAACAATGATGATGATGTTGATGAAGATATTTATCACAGTCATGTGCACACTTTATTCTGATTTCAAAGTCTATTTTATTTTACTTCTAAAAGTGTTGAAGCTTCTTTAAGAGACATTTATATTTACTTTCTATTTATATATGTACACACACTACAAAGTTAAATTTAAATTCTTATTCAATTTATTTGTATCACGCTTTGAACAATTCCCATTGTCTGAAAGCAACTTAACATCAGTATAGAAACAGAAGAGAGAAAAATAAGAATAAAAATAAATGAATTAATACACTGTAGGGCTCGTAGAGGGATGGGACACAGAAGAAGAGGCACCGAGACAGGATTACAGCAAACAGTGGGTAGTATTTATTTTCTTCTGTGATTATAAATGCAGAAAAAAAGTCAGGAAAGGAGAAAAATAAATAGTTTCTTCTTTTAAGGGGTTGTAGGGGCGTTTTGGAAGAAGTCCAGGCTCCAAACTTAGGCAGCAAGAGGGGGACGGCAGTGAAAAGGTGAAGCAGTCTCCTCCTGGAGCGTAGTGTAGGCTCAGCCGGCAATTTGAAGTTGGATGTGTCTAAAAGAGAGCATCAAAAGCACGCCAAGCATTAGTTCCATTAGGCAAGCCCCATTTTCCCCTCTCTAGCCGCTGAGCCTTGCTTCCTGCTGTGCTTTCCTCCTGGAGGGTGAATGCTCCAGCGGCGCTCCTGATTGGCCCATGCTTTTCAGGGGGTTTTGGTCACCCCGCCTTGCTTTCACTCCCCACGGTGCTGGCCAGCGTTTTATCCTCCATGAATTTGCGGCATGGTCCATCACATAGGTGAAGTTTCTCCCTGCCAGGTAGTACCGGAGGTCCTCAATGGCCCACTTAACTGCCAAGGCATCTCGTTCCACTGCGGCATAGTTTTTCTCGGCGGGGGGTCAGCTTCTGGGGGATAAAGAGGACCAGGTGCTCTTCCCCATCGAACTCCTGCGAAAAGATCCCGTTTCGGATGCATCCATCTGTACCGTGAAGGGGCGATCGAAATCCGGATTCCGCAGTACTGGCTGGGTGGTGAGGGCCTCCTTGAGCTGGCAGAATGCCCATTCTGTGCCGTCCGTCCAGTAGCCCCGGTCCAGCTGACCATTAGATCTGTAAGCTGGGCAGCTAAAGAGGAGAAGATAGGCACAAAGCATCTGTAATAGCCCGTGGCTATTTGCAGTGCTGAAGGCCGTCTATAGCTTTGCCTCCAGCACAAGGGCCACTTGTCAATAGCCCTTTGTCAGGTCGAGGGTGGAAATGAACAGGGCCTTCCCCAGATGCTCCACCAGGTCGTCCACTGGAGGGAGGGGATAGCTGTCGAAATCCGAGATCTGGTTGAGCCTCTGGAAGTCGTTGCAAAGGCAAATGGTCCCATCTGGTTTAGGCACCACTACAAAGGGGCTGGACCAAGGGCTGGCAGACTCCTCAATAATCTCCTCCTTCAACATTCGTTCCACTTCGGGACCCTATATGGTCGTTGTCGGACCACCATCCCAGGAGGGGTCTTGATCTCATGGTGCACCAGCTCTGTACTTCCTGGATGGGACGAGAAGACATCCGCGAACTGGTCCAGGAGCTCTGTGAGGTCATGCTGCTGGGCTGGTGTGAGATCATCTCCTCTCTTTACTAGGGCACACTCTTTGGGATCTGTGTGGAGGGAGGCAAACACAGACACCACAGCCAGCGGGGGAATCCATTTTTTCAAAATGTTGATGGGATATAATTTGGTGTCTGCACGCTTACCTAGCTGTTGCAACCGATAGTTTACAGGTCCCACCTTCTCAAGGACCGTGTACGGGCCCTGCCATTTTGCCAGGAACTTACAGGCCACGCTAGGAACAAGTAGAATTACTTGCTCCCTAGGGCGAAGTTCCCTAGCCTGGGCAGGCCAATTGTACGTCCTTTGCTGCGCACGCTGGGCTTCTTCTAGGTGTTCCGTTACGATGGGCTCAATGCGCTCGATCCAGGCCTGCATGTCCTGGATGAAGTCGATGATGGAGCGGAAGGGGGAGGGTTGCTCCTCCCAGGCCTCCCGGTCCACGTCCAGCATGCCCCAAGGGCGCCGTCCAAAGGGGAGTTCAAATGGGGTGAAGCCTGTGGACGCCTCGGGCGTTTCCCAGACCGTGAAGAGGATGTAAGGAAGGAGGAGGTCCCAATTATGTCCTTCCTGGTCTACCACCTTTCAAAGCAAATCGATCCTGCAGCTTTCTAGCGTGTTCTTGGGTCCAAGATGGCCCCCCAATGGGGCCGTGTGGTCTAGGTGGAGCAGGAGCACAGTATGCTGGCATGGCACCACCAGAAAGTCACAGGGTTCTCCTCTCCTGTCTGTGTAGAGGTAGAGAAGCCCATCCCTCACCAGGAAGTACGAGGGGTGGAGGGTCTGGGAGGGATCGGTGTTTACTCTCTCAACCTGCAGGACCTGGCCCCAGCAGTGCTTCAGCTGGTCATTCTTTTTCTGTTCCCTCCCAAACCACCTCTCCTGGGTGACCTGTCGAAACAGTGGAGAGAGAGGGTTAGTAAGCGACTGGGACTCACCTGGAGAGGAATCTCTGGCATCACGTTCATCCCGAGCCATGCACGCCCCATGGTCCCGGCCCTTCTTCTTTTGTTACGGTCCAGTCTTGGTAGTGGACTTCATGGCGGCGACGAACCATGGCCAGTCGTGGACCCCCAGCAAGAAGGGAACAGGGAGATCTGGGATAAGGTCGATGAGAAGCGGCCACTCTCCTGCTTTGCTCCGGATCTTAACCTGTGCGGAAGGGACTGAACGGGCAGCACCATGGACACACGAGATGGCGAGAGTCCCGACCGACCTTTCGGGGGTGGGGAGTATGGCCGGCCGGGCCAGTGTGACCATACTCCTCGAATCCAAGAGCATGGACACCGGGTGGCGATTTACATCTAGGGAGGCGGGGGCCCTTTGGATATGCTGGGGTGTGTAGGCTGCAACTCGCGAGCCATTGTTTGTGGGCCGGGGTTGGGGCCTTAAGTTCTGGTTTGGTGGGCATGGGCTCATCAATCTGTCCAAGGGCAGGCTGGTTATCCAATTGTTTCCTCTCCCACATCCGTTCAGCCGCTTGTTGTTGTCAGGGCTGGGGGTGGTGGAGACTGGACTGGAAGTCTCTTCGAGCCTCCCGGCCAATTTCTAGGGTGGCCTTGGCGTGTTCCAGGGTGCTCAGGAAGTCTTTGGAGTTCTCCGGGCCCTTCAGCCCTACTGCCTTCCATTCCTCAGCCGGTAGTGGCCGTAGAAACCGGTCCATGGCAACACTTTCCGACTTCCTTGGCAGTGAGTTGATTGTACTGTAATCACCGCCTGGCAAAATGCAGCAATTCATCCATCTGTGGACCGGGGTTGATGGTCGGCCATCTATGACAATCTCCAGCTTCAGTCACAGGGATCAACCACAGCGGACGAGAATTTCCTCTTTTACTGCCTCATAATCTCGGGCACTCTCTGGATCCAGCGCAAAATACGTTAGTTGGGCGTCTCCACTGAGCAGCGGGGCTAGGGCGTCGGCACAGTCCCGCTTAAGCCCCCTGGTCCGCGGTACACTCAAAGGTTTCACGTTTTCACTCCCCGCGGCGCTGGCCATGGTTCTGAAGTTAGGGAGATCGTACTTAGCCCCGCTGGCCAAGGTGCTGAACTGCCGCCTTTTACACTCTCCCGCTTCTTGGTTGCTGATGCTGCAAGCGAAGAGCGTTTTTTTCCTCCGTGAATTTGCGGCGGTTTTTGTGTTGTGCCATCACAACACATAAAAGTAAAGTTTAAAATGAATTTAAAAATAGTAATTTCAAATGTAAAATACTATATGTGTACATATAACATATGAACGTTTAAAATGAATTTAAAAATAGTAATTTCAAATGTAAAATACTATATGTGTACATATAACATATGGTGTAATACCAGTGGAAGATGTATAAGGTCTCATTTTTGAGGACAAACAACACCCTCAACTAAACAAGTGAGTGAAAGTGATTGTGGAAATATAAAAAGAACCCTGAGCTGGAGATCTGGGAAGCTTCTGCTCATAGTTTGGACTAGATAACCAGGAGAGTTCTCCCTGGTGTGACTCCACATCATCACAGGGCACGATGTTAAGAACAGTCTGATATAAAGAGATCAGCAGGAAATGAGAGGGTGATGAGTGTGATGATGTGTGCTGGGGACAATGATTGTAGTTTCTTATTTAATTACAGCTACAATTCTAATTTTATTTCTATTAATTATACCTATTTTATTTGGTCTCAGAATGAGTTAAAGGAGGATCAGATAAAATCCAAGCAGAGGATTCAGGAGAAGCAGAAGAAGGTGCAGGAGCTGAAACAGTCTGTGGACATTATTAAGGTGAGGAGGAAACTGAGAGATTCACATAAACACACACATTATAGAGTCACTGTGAGAGAAAGAGTTGATCTTTAAATGGATCTGTGTGTTTGTGTGTGTGTGTGTGTGTGTGTGTGTGTGTGTGTGTGTGTGTGCTTACAGATATGTTCACAGGCAGCAGTAGATGACAGTGAGAGGATCTTTACTGAGATGATCAGCTCCATGGAAAAAAAGCGCTCGGAGGTGACGGAGCTAATCAGAGCTCAGGAGAAAGCTGATGTGAGTCGAGCTGAACGACTCCTGAATCAACTGGAGCAGGAGATTGCTGATCTTAAGAGGAGAGTCACTGAGCTGGAGCAGCTTTCACACACACACGATGACATCCACTTCCTCCAGGTAACACTCACTGTCTGATCTACAGAGGGCGCTGTTCCTCACAAAGTTTCCTCCTAAAAGCTCATTACAGCAACAAGAAATGTTCCTGTCTGAGATCACAAGTGTGTCTTTGTTCTGATTCAGTCTGAGATTCATTCGTTCCTCTCGTCCACTTTTCTCCTTCTCTATGATGTGTTTCCTCTCTGTAGAGTTTCTCGTCTCTCTTTGTTTCTCCTGGATGTGACGACTCACTCAGCTTCACTGTCAAGCAACATCTCTCATTTGATGGAGTGAGGAAATCTCTCTCAGATCTGAAAAAACGAGTCGAACAAATCTGTGAGGAGGAATTCAACAAAATCAGACCACAAGGTGAACAAACAAACATTGATTCTGTATCACAGTAAAAAGAGCCATAAAATTCATCTAACAGAAATAAGAAGTAAGCAGGAACAAGACTGCAGAAAATCACACAGTATTAGCATCAGTCTTGTAAATGACATCAAGATCAATTTAGCAGACAAACAAAGTACAAATCTTACATTTGTGGAGAAAATCGTAGCTGATGAATAAATTGAGATGGTGACGTTGTTGACGTCTGAAATAAACTTGAGGAAGCAAATTTTTCACATTCACACTTTAAACGGATTCCACCTCATTTTTGTCTCCATTTTGTCTCTGTGTCTCCATTTTATATCTGTGTCTCCATTTTGTCTCTGTGTCTCCAAAGCTGCAGCAGTTAAGATGATTTTACCTTCAGAACCAAAGAGCAGAGAAGATTTTCTGCAGTGTAGGTTTTACACACACACAGACACACACAGACACACACACACACAACAGACACACAAACACACACACATACAAATACACACACACAGACACAAACACATACAAATACACACACACAGACACAAACACAAACGCATACACACACACACACACAAACACACACACACACACACACACACACACACACACACACACACACACACACACACACACACACACACACACACAATGTTAAAATGTCTGTATTGTTGATCTAAATCTGATCCATGTTTATAGAGCTGCATTAGGATAGAAACACAGACAGGTGTCTCACACACACTTATTATAAATCCTGTGATTAACATCTAACGTGGATATTTTATTACTGTAGATTTCTGTAATCTGACTCTGGATCTAAACACAGCAAACCATCATGTCATTCTGTCTGAGAAGAACAGAGTGGTGACAGGCAGTAAGACACAACACCGATACTCTGATCATCCAGAGAGATTTGACTCCCGGCCTCAGGTGTTGTGTAAGGAGAGTGTGTGTGGACGCTGTTACTGGGAGGTAGAGAGGAGCAATGATGTGTACATATCATTGTCATATAAAGAGATCAGCAGGAAAGGACGGGGTGATGAGTGTGTGTTTGGACACAACAGTCAGTCCTGGAGTCTGGAGTTTTTTTCTTCCTCTGTCTCTTTCTGGCACAACAGCATTGAGACTGAGATCCGAGGTCCATCATCTTCCAGAATAGGAGTGTATGTGGATCACAGTGCAGGAACTCTGTCCTTCTACAGCGTCTCTGACACCATGAGGCTCCTCCACAGAGTCCACACCACATTCACTCAGCCTCTATATGCTGGAGTCTGGATGTCTAATAACTCATCTGTGAGGTTTTGTGATCCAAAATAAAAAGTTAGTAAAAGTGTTTATAAAAACTATAAGTGAGGTGTGAGATTTAATTTGTCCCTGAGTTACACTGGACATTTTGTGTGAAGAAACTGGAACAGTAATGAATACAGAATGTGAACTTTACTCAAACTGCTCTGTCTTTCTGTGCTGCTTACTGGTGGAAACACCACCTACTGTGTGTAAAAGACCTTTATTATCTTATATCTTTAACAATGTTCTGCTTAACAGTCCACTTAACATACAGTGCACTCTGGAATTATTCAGACTCCTTCCTCAATCCTTTATAATATGGTGACAGACTTCAGAAGTGGAAGAATAAACTGTTAATAAACTGTATGTTCTCTCAGTTCAGTCTCATGCGCAGTCGCAGTACAGAGCAGGAGTCACGTGACTTTGTTCGAGTGACGCGAGCACGCACTCCTGTGAGAGAAAAAACACCATGAAACAATGATATTTTCCATTTTGTGAACTTATTTTATTTGCACTTAAATTTCAGTTCATGTTCTAATGCAGTTTTAAAATACAACACGGGCCTCGTTTGGGACGCTTTTCATGAACTGACCCACAGGACAAACTAATTGAATAGCCCTGACTTAGAGATTTCGCTGAGGTAAATAGTGTTGGTGTGTCGTTTGGGAATGAATCGATTCTTTGAATCCGTTTATCAAATCGGCTCTTGAAAGTTTTGAAACCTTTGGAGTCGTTTAAAAGAAGCAATTTGTCGATTCTCTCATTCGGCTCAAAACATCTCTTGAACGTTTGGAACTGAAGAGTCGTTTTTGTGATTGAACAGGAAAGATCAATCAATTCTTTTTTTTTTCTTTACTCCTGAAAGTAACTCAGTATTTTTTGTTCATTCTATTGAAAAGGTCAATAAGTGATTGATGAAGGAGTTTCTATAAAATAGTAATGTTCGTGTAGTTTCAACAGTTTTTGTATGTGAGATTTTTATGATCAATACACTTTATTTTAAAGCACTAAAGCATAAGAGCAAAACTTATACTCTGTGTTTTCTCCTTTTTCTCTTAGGTTTCAATCCATTAGCTGAGATTCACAGTGCCTTCAAAGACCGATACAAAGACTGATATAAAGACTGATATAAAGAATGATACAAAGACTGATATAAAGACTGATATAAAGACTGATATTTCTCTTTCGTTCTTTAATCCCTTCTTGATAAGCTTTTAGAGCCATAGAGCTGCTTCACAGTAATGGCTGTACTGACTGCCTTCTGAAGTAACTTTAGTCTTTTGTCGATTCTTTCTGTCATTTAAATTTCATTTGAAAGTTTATTTTAAATGAATGTGTTCCTTTTTAAACTATACACTTTAAATACACAAGAAAGATATTTGTAAAAATAGACTTAAATGAATCTGAATCTTTAAATCTACACTTGTCCTTTAAATCCTTTTGACACTGTAAGTTTTTCTGCATATTGTGATGAATGGTGTTAGTGGGTAAAGAAGTGAGAACAGAGATCATTCGTACTGACGTTCAAAAGATGAATCAGTTTGTGAAAGCAACATTGAAATGCAAATGAATAAAGATGGTCTTACCTCGACAACTCAAGTGTTGTTCATGTCTGTTCACATCATCACAGCTCTGAACCGTACACACAAACTTTAAACTGAACGCCAAATCACTCCCACAATGCAACACGTCAACAGTATAATAATGTATTACAGATCAAGTGGCTAAAATATAAGAAATACTGTACATTTACAGTCATTTAATAAAGTACACAGTATGACAATGTTTTATGAAAATACACCACAATACTGTTAGGAATTATTTGTAAATTTATAGTAAATACAGTGTATGTCATGTTAAGTCATGTCATGATATATATCATGTCATGTTATGTTAAGTCATGTTATGTTATGTTAAGTGAAACAGGATATGACAGTAGATTATTTTTTCCAAAAATGAGTGGTCTCAAACCTGAAAAATATTCCCTCCCTGCAACTTCACATGGAACATTACAGCACGTTATTAACTGGGTCAAAACCGACCCTAACAACACAAATGTCATAATTTTCACCATAGCATTTTATAATTTAGTAAAAAAAAAAAAAAAAATTATATTTTTTTAAATAGACTTTCCTGACACAGTCAAAAAGCCTTGATGCAATAATCAAATTTATGTTGTACTTAAATTATGCATTAAAATTCTAAAAACGGGTCAGTGCCGACCCTAACACGAGGAAGGTTAAACGGGAATTTTTTGTGTAAGAATGTTTATGTTGTTATTGTGTATGAATGTTTATGGTGTTATTTTGTATGAATGTTTATGTTGTTATTGTGTGTAACATATTGAATATGTTCTACATATATGAGGTTATGAGGACATCTAGTGGTTATCTGATAAAATGATATCCAGAGTCACGTGTTTATGTTTTGTTACTGAAGTAAAATAAAGTAATGTGAAGGAGCGGCAGCTCTTGTTCGTTTGTCTGTCTAAAGAACAGAACAATGGTGTCAGAGCAAAACTGATATAAACGCAGAAAAAGAGGACGGCACAGTTACAGCCACCACCACCATTGATTCTGCAAGGAAATCTCTCAGAAAATTGTAAGAACTGGATACAGAGGTTGGAACTTTTGTCGCTAGCTTGCAGAGAAGTCTGAGACGGTGCAGTGTGCTAGATTTCTGTACGTGGCCCACGTGGTGCGGGAAAGGGCCATAAAAGTATGGAATACATTTGAGTTCTCAAAAGAGGAGAGAAATAAAATACAAGTACTAAACGACAAGTTTAAAAATTACTGTGAGCCTCAGAAAAACCTACCGTACATCAGACACATGTTTTTCACGAGATCGCAAAGGTCTGCAGAAACAATTGACGAGTCAGATGAAAGCACTCAATGATGAAGTAAATGTACACAAAGGTGAATCTATAAAGGCAAAGAAAAGCGACACCAAATAAGAGCAGACGTCAGTGATGATAAAGGAATGCAGCAGAGTACAGAAAATGCCTAGCCTACGGGAAAACATGTAAATCTTGTCAGAAGAAAAATTATTTTGCAAAGATGTGTAATACCAAAGACATGCAGAGTCAGAATAAAAGAATGCACATGATTGAACAAGATGGTAACGTGTTTATTGGTACAGTAACAGTGGGAAAAAAAGCAATGAAATGTCCAGCAACTCAAGTAAAGAGGATGAACAATGGGTCAAGACAATCCAGATAAAGTATTAAAGTGACAGTGGATAATGTTAAAGTGAAACTGGATACAGGAGCTGAATGTAATGTTCTGTCAGAAAGAGTATACAAGTTGCTAAACATATCAGGGAGACTGCAGAGGTCAAGCTGCAAACTTGTTATGTATTCTGTACACAAGATGGCGCCATTGGGCGAGAGAGCACTGAATTGTGTGTACAAAGGGCAAAAATACAAAATCCTGTTTGAAATAATGAAGCATGATGCACCCGCCATTCTAGGACGGGTTGTATGTCAGAGAATGGGCATAATTAAAAGGCTGTATAACATTGAAAAGAGCAGTGACATTCTCAAGGATTTTGATGATCTATTTGAAGGATTAGGATGTTTAACCGAAGAACGCCACATACAAATTAATCCAAATGTCAGACCAGTTGTGCATGCGCCAAGAAGAATACCTTTAGCTCTGTGAGAGAAAGTTGAAGAACTACAAAGAATGGAGCAGATGGGGTCATCGCAAAGCAAACTGAGCCAACTGAATGCGTCAAAAGCATGGTAACTGTAGTTACATCGAAGAAATTTGTATGGATCCTAAAGAGCTCAATCTGGCAATAAAAGGAGAGCATTATCCAATGCTGACAGTAGAAGATGTGGTCTCAAGAATGGCGAATGCAAAGTACTTTTCTGTGTTAGCTGCAAATCAAAGGTTTTGGCAGATAAAGCTGGATCATGAAAGTTCAAAGCTCTGCACAATGAACAGGCCAAATGGGCTATACATTTCTTAGGTTACCTTTTCGTATATCCTCAGCATCAGAAGTCTTTCAGGGATCCATAGCATAAACTGATAGAAGGACTGGAAGGTGTGGTAAATATCATCGATGACTTGCTAATGTGGGGAGACTTCATTGAAGAGATTGAAGGGCATGATGAAAGGTTAACAAAGCTGCTGGAATGTGCAAATAAAAAATTAAAACCAGTGTTGTAATGTAACGCAGTACAAATATTTCGTTACCGTACTTAAGTAGAAATTTCACGTATCTGTACTTTACTTCGCTATTTAAATTTATGTCAACTTTCACTTTTACTCCACTACATTTTCTAGATAAAATGTATACTTTTACTCCGTTATATTTCCAATAAGCATCTTCGTTACTCGTTACTACAAAATAAAATCAGAAGAAATGTGTGCGACTGTAATAAGGGAGGTTTGGCGAATCACTGCTCCTAGATTGTATTACGCTCCGCACGCTACGGAGAAGCACAGGTACGCGCAGCGTGCACGCGCAGTCAGAGCTGGAGGCATTTATTACGTTAATCAGCTGAAAGCCGCAAATACGGCGACCAAAAGCAGTGAAATTTCGCTATGCTTATTACCAGAGTTGTAGCACAAACAAAATATTAATGCAAACATTCCATTCAATACTAAATAAAAATAACATTTATTGATTTGGTCTTGAAGCCTGAGATAGGCACAGGCTCCCCGTGACCCGACGTAGTTTGTGGATAAGCGGAAGAAAAAGAGTGAGTGAGTGCATTTATTGGACACACTGTTTGTAGAGAATGCACACATACATGAACTGATTTGATTCGAGACTGGCATCATTACATCATGCATAAAATTTTGGTGTCCACTTTTGCCATTTAATAACACCATAACGTTTGGCTTACTATGTAGTCAAATAATATATAACTCTTCTTGTTTTAAATTCTCATTAAAACCCCTAAAGGTGAAATCCTAGAACCGCCCCTGCTCTTATGCCTACCGAAAATCACTGAAATTGTACTTTTTACTTTTACTTCAAATACTTAAGTACATTAAATATCAGAAAATTACTTTTGATACTTAAGTACAGTAAATATCAGATACTTTAAGACTTTTACTTGAGTAATATTCTAAAAGGCAACTTTCACTTCTACCAAAGTCTTTTTCTAGTACGATACCTGTACTTTTACTCAAGTATTGCTTCCTAGTACTTTATACAACACTGATTAAAACTCAACAGAAACAAGTGCAAAATAAAAATGACGGAGATCAAATACATAGGATACATACCGAGTGCTGAAGGAGTTAAACCAGATGAAGAAAAGATAAGGGAAGAGACTGAAATTCCACCACCACAAAGCAAGAACTGAAAAGATTTCTAGGAGTAGTGCAATATCTGGCAAAGATCATTTCAAAAAAGCCACAGCAGAGGATGTAGAGATGCAAATGTTAAAAAAGTCAGTGCTGAATGGGTGTGCAAAAGAACGATCTACGATGCAAAGATCAATACAGCTGTACTGGGCATTTCGAGAGGAAATCAGTCATAAAGATGGTCTGTTATTCAACGCAAATAAGCTCATTGTTCCAAATCAACTAAGACAGGAAATGATCAACAAAATACATGAGTCACACCTGGGAATTGTCAAATGTAAGGCAAGAGGCAGAGACATTTTGTACTGGCCAGGTATGTCTACACAAATTCAGGATGCAGTATCCAGATATGCTACCGGCAATGAAAACAGGAACAACAATAAAAAGAGCCATTGTTCCAACATGATGTGCCAGGACGACCTTGGGAAAAAATAGGTACAGACATTCTTTACCATAATGGTTCAGCATTCCTGTTATGTGTGGACTACTTTTCAAAATACACTGAGGTAAAACTACTTATGGACATGACAACCTGTGTTCAGGGAAATGAGATCCATCTTTGCAAGACATGGAATTGTGGATATAGTAATATCTGACAATGAACCTCAGTATGCAAGAGCTGAATTTTCAAGTTTTCCAGTGGAATGAGAATTCAGGCATGTGACTTCAAGACCTGGTTATGCAAATCTAATGGACAAGCCGAGAGAGCAGTGCAAAAAGTGAAAAATCTCTTAAAGAAATCACATAGTAGTCAATGTGATCCGTATATAGCACTACTGCAATACTGCAATACACCAATGGAAGGGATAGGATTATCACCTGCACAATTACTGATGGGGAGACATCTCAGGACGAAGCTGCCTACATCATCTGCATTGCTTACGACAGAGACAATGTCCCAGAAGCAGAAGCAGTATTACGACCAGATGACTAAAGACTTACCTGACCTGCAACCTGCAGAAGGAATAAGGATGCAAAAGGGAGTTCCCTTTCGGAACTCGGGCTGCGTCGAAACGCTATGGGAACGCCCTCTGCGTGACCGCGCTCTGAACCACGTGTGTAATCTGACCAATAGGCTTTGGAGCGTGACGTCATCGGCGGGTGACATCGCGTAAACAGGAAGCTACAAATGGCTGCGAGATGGACAAGACGCTAGCTTCTGCTCGTTTAGGTAAGCGTTGTTTTCTGATACTGTGTTTTTCTGATCGAGTGATGGCTAGCAGACAGAACTTCCGAAAGTGTGTTTTTCCGTGTCCCCGTTTTATTACCGGGAAGGATTCGCACGATCGATGCGTTGTTTGCTTGGGAGTGGAGCATGCACAATCGGCTCTCGAGGGAGTCGATTGCTCGCATTGCAGCCGCACGGCTATGCGCACGCTTCGCTCCCGGAGAGCGCTCTTCGAGAAGAGCGCTCTCCCTCGCGGCTCCGGTCCCGCTCTTGCCTAGGCAAAGCGGCCCCGGCGCTCATGGGGCTCGCAGGCCGATTTAGCAGCGGGATTGGAGGCGGATGAGTCCTCTTCAGCCTCGTCTGCTGAATCGAGCTCCGGCTCTTGCGGAGAAGCAGGCCCGATGGCTGCTTCTTCTCCCGGTGCGAGCAGTGCGACATTACATGTCTCTCCCTCCGAAGAAGGAGAGCTGATGGATGCTAGCGAGCCCGTGGGCTCCTCACAGCCTGTGCTGTATGAGGAGCTCCTTGAGGTCGTGACACGAGCCGTAGCCAAACTGGATTTAGATTGGCCGGTGGAGCAGCAGAAGCAGCGCACACCCATTAAGCTGGATGAGCGTTTCCTGCGCCCTGTGTCACTTCCTCGGTTCCGGAGCCTTCCATTTTTTCCCGATCTGCACGCCGAGGTGTCCAGATCCTGGAAAACCCCGTACTCTACGCACACCTCGCCTAGTCACTCCTCGCTTTACGCGAATGTGGTTGGGGCTAAGGCGTGTGGCTACGGGGCAATGCCACGTGTGGAAGAGACGCTGGCTAGCTATCTCTCCCCTAATGTAGCATCATCGCTAAAGGCTCTGGTTTTCCCTACTAAGCCACTACGTGCTACGTCAGCCTTAGTAGGGAAGGCTTACGCGGCAGCAGGTCAGGCCGCGGGCTGCCTCCACACCATGGGTGTGTTGCAGGCATACCAGGCTGACCTTGTCCGACCTCCCGGACAAGGATCGAGCTGTGCTACTGGACGCACCGATGGCTCCTCCTGGACTGTTTGGCGACGCTGTGACGGCGGTCGTACACAAGTTCCAGGAGTCTAAGAAGCAGTGGGCTGCGTTTCAGCAGTACCTCCCTCGGCGATCTCGTGGGGCTGTTCGGCGGCAGCCCCGGCCTGGTCCTTCCGGGCACCCAGAAGCCCAGAGACAAAGCGTGGCCACCCGATCTCCGCGGGCAGGGCCTAAGGGCTCAAGGCGACGCTCTAGTCCCAGGAAGGAGCAGGGCCTCCGACAAACGGGCAGTGGTGCGTAGATCCTGACGATCTACGGTTGGGGGGGGTGGGGCACGCCTCACGTGACGGTGCCCATCCCTCCCCTGCACCACCGGGGCGCTAGGCCGTTGGCTCTGCCACAGGATGTGCTTCAGAGCACGGCCCCCCTCCAGCGGGCACCTCCCTCCACTTCCGCCCAAAGTCTCTGTACGGATGGGGGAGGCCCGCCGCCTCTCAGGAGATCTCAACGGCCGCAGTACGTGGCTCCGGCCGTTCGGGTCATGGAGGCCGGTCTGTCTGCCCTGCCACAAGATGTGCTTCAGGGCACGGCTCCCCTCCAGCGGTTCGCTCCCTACCTTTCCACCCGAAAGTTCGTTGTGGAGGGGGAGGGTCCGCCGCCTCTCGCGAGGCACCATCAGCTGCAGGGCTTGGCCCCAGCTGCTCTGAGTGGGTCAGAGGCCAGCCCTGAGGGGCTGGTTCCCCTGAGGAACTTTCTGACAGCTTGGGAGGAGCTGCCAGGAGTCTCCCGGTGGGTCCTGGGGACCATAGAGGACGGCTACACGATTCAGTTCGCGTCCTCTCCTCCCCATTTCAACGGGATGTGTCCCACCCTGGTGGGACCCAAGCAGGCTCTAGTCCTGGAACAAGAAGTGCACACACTCCTGAGAAAAGGAGCCATTGAGGTGGTCCCCCCCTCGGTTCGAGAGTCAGGCTTTTACAGCCCATACTTCGTCGTTCCGAAGAAGGATGGCGGGTCGCGTCCCATTCTAGATCTACGCTCTTTGAACCGCTCTCTCAGGAGGCTCAGGTTCAGGATGCTCACCCTCAGGTAGGTCGTGGCTCAGATCAGGTCAGGGGACTGGTTCATCACAATAGATCTGGAATACGCGTACTTTCACGTTTCCCTCTTTCCTGCACACAGGAGGTTCCTGAGGTTTGCATTCGGGGGCAAAGCTTACCAATATCGGGTCCTCCTGTTCGGCCTAGCACTCTCGCCCCGCACCTTCACGAAATACGTCGACGCAGCACTGACCCCGCTGCGGCTCCAGGGCATCCGCATTTTATACTACCTCGACGACTGGCTGATTCTGGCTCAGTCGGAGTGCCAGGCATTGCGTCATCGAGATGTCGTCCTCGCCTGCATGAAGGTGCTTGGGTTTCGGCTAAACGCCAGCAAAAGCGTGCTCTCTCCAGCACAGAGAACCACCTTTTTGGGCGTGATCTTGGACTCGGCCCGGATGCAGGCACGGTTGTCACCTGCTCGGGTCGAAGTCATCCTCACCTCAGTCAGGAGAGTGCGGGAAGGCCAGCCACTCACTGTGAAGCGGTTCCAGAGGCTGCTAGGGCTCATGGCTGCTGCGTCCAGCGTAATCCTGCTCGGCCTCCTGCACATGAGGCCCCTCCAGTGGTGGCTCCGGGGCAGAGGGTTTTCTCTTAGGGGAAACCCATATCGTTCCATCAAGGTCTCGCGGCGTGCCCTTCGAGCCTTGGATGTTTGGAAAGACCGAACGTTTCTGTCCCAAGGCCCCGTGTTGGGGGCTCCATGTCACCGCGTGACGCTAACGACGGACGCCTCCCTCACGGGGTGGGGTGCGGTCATGAGTGGCCACTCCGCCCAAGGTCTGTGGAGCGGCCCACGTCTCTCGTGGCACATAAATTGCCTGGAGATGATGGCAGTGTTTTTGGGGTTACAACACTTCCTCCCGGACCTGAGAGATCGCCATGTATTGGTCCGCACAGACAATACTGCAGTGGTCTCCTACATCAACCACCAAGGGGGCCTCCGATCTCGCCCTTTGTACAAGTTAGCACGGGCGGTCTTCTTGTGGTCTCGGGACAGACTCCTCTCTTTGAGGGCCATTTATATCCCGGGACGGTTGAATGTCAGAGCAGATGCCCTGACGAGGCAGGGGCCGAGGCCTGGGGAATGGCGTCTCCACCCCGAGGTGGTGGAGTTCATATGGCGGAGGTTCTACAGAGCCCAGGTGGATCTGTTTGCGACCCGGGAAACCTCGCACTGTCCCCTCTGGTTCTCTCTCTCTCACCCAGCCCCGTTAGGTCTGGATGCCATGGTGCAGTCGTGGTCTCCTCCTTGTAGCACCTCGATGGCCGGGCAAGCCATGGTTTGCGGATCTGGTGTCCCTACTCGAGGGCCCTCCGTGGGAAATTCCTCCCAGGAGGGATCTCCTCTCACAGGCGGGCGGAACCCTGGTGCACCCCCGCCCAGAGCTGTGGAGGCTGTGGCTGTGGCCCCTGAGGGGGCACAGTTCATAGCGGCTGGTCTCTCTACCGAGGTAGGAGAGACCCTACTCCGCTCCAGAGCTTCCTCCATTTACAGCCCCCGAACAGGAGCGACAGAACCGACTGTGTCCAGTGCAAGCACTGGTCACTTACCTCCGCAGGATGAGTCCATGGAGAGAATCGGTGCAGCTGCTCGTCTGCTACGGCCCTAACAGGAAGAGTTTCCTGGCCGCTGTGCAGACGTTGAGCAGATGGATAGTGGATGCGATTGTCGGCTCCCAAGCCCTCTGGCTTCCCCGCACCGTTCGGGGTCCGAGCTCACTCCATCCGGAGTGTGGCGGCCTCTAAGGCCTGGTCCGCTGGAGTGGCACTCCAAGACATCTGTGACGCTGCGGGTTGGTCCACCCCACTGACTTTTGTCGAGTTCTATGTCCTTGACCTCAGAGCCACCCCGGGCTCCTCTGTTCTACGTGCAGGTGCGGAGGCCCTCACTTTCTAAGCAGGGTCTGGTCAGTGTGGCATGATTGGACACTCGTTCCCATAGCGTTTCGACGCAGCTCGAGTTCCAAAAGAGAACGTCTCTAGGTTACGACTGTAACCATAGTTCCCTGAGGAACGAGACGCTGCGTCTCCGTGCCACACTCCCTGCATCCCTGCGGCGCTTACCTTCTCTCACAGGAGCTAGCGTCTTGTCCATCTCGCAGCCATTTGTAGCTTCCTGTTTACGCGACGTCACCCGCCGATGACGTCACGCTCCAAAGCCTATTGGTCAGATTACACACGTGGTTCTGAGCGCGGTCTCTGAGCGCGGTCACGCAGAGGGCGTTCCCATAGCGTTTCGACGCAGCGTCTCGTTCCTCAGGGAACTATGGTTACGGTCATAACCTAGAGACGATTCGTGGAAGCCAGCTGTTGTTCTGGAAAAGCATAAACAGCCATGTTCTTTTATAGGAAAGACTCCTGATGGAAAGCTGTTCATACGAAATCGTAGAAATTTAAGAAAAACAAGAGAAAGAGACTCTTCAACATCTGAGAAAAGCATTGAAATGGATACTGATAGTCAGCAGTTGGTTGAAGCATCACAAAACAATGCACTTGACAGTAAGGACATTACAAATGAAAGAAATGGGGAAAAAAAAGCATAGGGAAAGAGCAAGCTTACCGTACAAGGTCTGGAAGAATTGTAAAAATACCTGAAAAATACAAAGACTGAGTGGATGTGTGTAATAAGTTGAAATATAATAGTTTCTGAGTATAAATGCATTTGTGAAAATGTGTTGAATAATTTTGTAGCTATGCTGAAAAATTTGATTGATGAAACTCAAATGTTGTGCTTAAAAGTTTGTGCAGAACTTCTATGCATCTGTATAAAGGAATATACTTAGGAACGGGGATGTAACATTGCATGTTATACATATATGAGGTTATGAGGACATCTAGTGGTCATCTGATACAATGACATCCAGAGCCACGTGTGAATGTTTTGTTACTGAAGTCAGAAGAATAAAGTTATGTGAAGGAGCAGCAGCTCATGTTCATTTGTCTGTCTAAAGAACAAAGAACTCCACACACTGCAAATCCTGCAAAACTCCTAAAAGACAGCATTAATATCACCTTCACCATAACATGACAGATAAACAGTTTGTAAACACAAAGTTCATTAAAAGAATGAGACTCCGGTTCTTATTAGAACCAGCTATAGAACAGTAGCTGAATATTGAGTGTGACATCACAACGGCCATTCTGTTGATGCACAAGGTGTCACGTGGAAACCACTAAACCACACTGAACATGGACATCAGACCACTGTTCTGTTTCACTGAGAGACAGATAGACTTTAGTGGTGTTGATGAACTGGACAAGATTACACATTATTAAACACTTTAATAAATCACAGAGAATTAGCAACAGATTAAAGTGACAATAACAACAACGACAATAAGGCATGTTCTTATCTATAGAAGATTTTCTGTTTGTCCTCACAGCAAACTTTTTTGTATGAAGGATTGTAAACTCCAATCTGTGCAGCATTCCATGATTTTCTATCCAATCTTTACCTAACTGATGATCAGCTCATCATTTACATCAGAAATAAAAGACCTCTACATTTACAGCATGTGACAGACTCTTTTCCAGAGCCACATACAGTACATACAGTAAGTGCTTAAATCTCTAACATTGAATACATTAATGCTGGCTCACTAGGTTACATACTTAAGATACCATGAGTTTAAAACATTTGTTCAAAGTTACAATGAAAAAGCGTCAAAGGTTGTGTTTTTTTTTAAATGCAAAAGATAAGGAAAGAAGTGCTAGTTGAAGTGTTTCCTGAATAAGTAGGTCTTCAACTGCCGCTTGAAAATAGCCAGTGACTCAGCTGTCCGGACCTCTAGGGGAAGTTCATTCCACCATCTTGGTGCCAGAACAGAGAAGAGTCTTGTAGTATACTTGCCTCATACCCTGAGAGATGGTGGAACCAGTCGAGCAGTGCTGGTAGATCAGAGGGTGTGAGGTGCAGTGCGAGGAGTGATGAGGGCTTTGAGGTAAGAGGGAGATGGTCCATTTTTGGCTTTGTAGGCCAGCATCAGTGTTTTTAATCTGATGCATACAGCTTCTGGAAGCCAGTGGAGGGATCGCAGCAGCAGAGTGGTATGCAAGAACTTTGGCAGTTGAAAACAATTCGAGCAGCTGCATCAGAGGACGAAATGCGTTCATAGGTAGACCTGCAAGCAGTGCATTGCAGTAATCCAGTCTAGAAATGACAAGAGACTGAACAAGTACCTGAGCAGCCTGTGTACAAAAATGGCCGAATCCTTCTACTGTTGTAGAGAAGAAACCGACATGAATGAGTAACATTAGCAACATGAGAGGAAAAGGACAGTTGATTGTCCATGGTTACCCCAAGGTTGCGAGCTGTGGCTGAAGGGGAGATCAGATGTTGTGCAAGGATCTAGCAAGATCATGAACTGGGCAGTCAATTATGCACAATTCATTACAATACCTCATAAAAGTGAAAGTGACGTGACATACGGCTAAGTACGGTGACCCATACTCAGAATTCATTCTCTGCATTTAACCCATCCAAATTGCACAAACACAGCAATGAGCACACACCGTGAACACACACCCGGAGCAGTGGGCAGCTATTTATGCTGTGGTGCCCAGGGAGCAGTTGGGGGTATCGGTACCTTGCTCAAGGGCACTGTCGGAACTCAGAGCCCCCTCTGAGTGGACATATCTCAGGGTTAACCACATTCTTAAACTTTTAGCCAAATATTTACTGATCTAAATGTACTTCACTAATAACACTATTATTGCTGGAAAATAGAACAATGAGAAGATATCTCAGACCTGGATGAGACTGAGAAAACTTCTTATTGCAGCTAATCAGCCAACAAATCCATTGAGCTCAAGGAAAAATTTCTAATTCAAAAGCAATCAAATGAAAAACCCATTCTCGAGTTTCAAGATTTTTCACATTATTCCCCCCTTTGAGGCTGTAACCAAACCTACTGTACTGTATGTTGCAGAAATCCTGACATAACCACCAAACCTTATGAATATCAACAGGGGCTAAAACCAAAAAATGAGATCACATTTAAATAAAACCAAAAAAAAATTTTGATCATTAGGGATAAATGTTAGAGAGAAATAGCAACTCAAACTTTATCATCTTTATTATATATTTCTATACTTCTATAAAGCTGCTTTGAGACATTATCCATTGTTAAGTATAGTGCTTTTAGTATAGAAACATATAATAAAGTATAGAAACATATAATAACAAATGCAAAGTTTTATTATTTATTATATTTTTATTATTTATTTATTTTATACTCATTCTGTCTATATTGTATCTCATCGTCCGCATTGTTTTCTTGTATAGTTTGTATAGTATAGTGTTATTTATGTCTGTGCTTTTGAGCGTCACAAACTGCTGGAACCAAATTCCTTGTGTGAGTCAACACATTTGGCCAACTAAACCTGATTCTGATTCTGATTCTGATTCTGAGTCTGATTAAAAAAAAAGCCTGAGCTCATTTTTATCTGTAAAGCCACAGCATTTCTTTCTCTGTTACACTATAACACAAAACATAAAAAAATAATTTTAACGAACGAACCAACGAACAAACGACGAAGGAACGAACCCACTCACTCTCTCAATGCAGGAAAATGGCAGAGGCCAGTATTTCAGAAGGTTATATTTATGTGTATCACTTCAGCTGTCCAGTGTGTCTGGATCTCCTGAATCATCCAGTGATTATTCCCTGTGGTCACAGTTTCTGTAAGGTGTGTATTAATGGCTGCTGGGATCAGGAGGATGTGAAGGGCATCTACAGCTGTCCTCAGTGTAGAGAGACTTTCACTCCAAGGCCTGTTTTATACAGGAACAACATGCTGGCTGAAGTGGTGGAGAAACTGAAGAAGACTGAACTCCAAGCTGCTTCTCCTGCTGTTTCAGCTAAAGCAGAAAGAACTAAAAAACAGGTGAGAACTGGATATTATTTTTTTTTTATTATTTCAATTTCTACAAATTCAATTTCTAGTCTAATTTCTATTGAGGTGATCTGATTGGTTATATGACTGTCATTCAGTGTAAGGTGGATTCATATTAAAAGTCAGTGTGTTTTGTAAAGACATGTGAAACAGCTCAGACAAGTCAGTGTACTTTAAACAGCCAAAGGCATGACGGTGATGATGATGATGATGATGATGATGATGATATCTAACACTGTCATGTGATACTTTATTCTGATTTCAAAGTATATTTTGTTTTACTTCTAAAAGTGTTGAAGCTTCTTAAAGGCACATTTATATTTATTTTATATTGATATGACCACTTCCTCCAGGTAACACTCACTGTCTGATCTACAGAGGGCGCTGTTCCCCACAAAGTTTACTCCTTAAAACCTCATAACAGCAACAAGAAATGTTCCTGTCTAAGATCACAAGTGTGTCTTTGTTCTGATTCAGTCTGAGATTCATTCGTTCCTCTCGTCCACTTTTCTCCTTCTCTATGATGTGTTTCCTCTCTGTAGAGTTTCCCGTCTCTCTGTGTTTCTCCTGGATGTGACGACTCACCCAGCTTCACTGTCAATCAACATCTCTCATTTGATGGAGTGAGGAAATCTCTCTCAGATCTGAAAAAACGAGTCGAACAAATCTGTGAGAAGAAATTCAACAAAATCAGACCACAAGGTGAACAAACAAACATTGTTTCTGTATCACAGTAAAAAGAGCCATAAAATTCATCTAACAGAAATAAGAAGTAAGCAGGAACAAGACTGCAGAAAATCACACAGTATTAGGTTAGTTGACATGACATGGCTTTTTCACTGTCACAGGAGATAAAACATAATTTATTTCACATTTTCATAATTTAGAATACTGTAAATGGTTAAACATTTTCTTGTTTTATATGAATTTGTTGTTTTAATACCCAAGTTATTGTTAGTTTTTTTAGAACTTTGAGCCAAATCTCAAAATTGTCCTATGGTGTGACGGTAGACAACATTATTTCATAAATATTACATTTTATAAATAAAGAAAATAATGTTTAAAAATTTTAATGAACACTCCTGGCATAATTGTGCAACTGTCTATTTCACTAAGTGGCCATCACTTTTCATATACATACATTTCTAAAAGTGTAGGAATTTCATAAAGTTTGTCACAGAAAAAAATGTCCTTTGGTGTTATGCAAAAACCTAATTTTAATTTGGGCAATATCATGGACAACTACATTTAATTGAAAGACCCACTCAAGGTCATGTGACTGAAGACCCCTATGAAGGCCATGAGAAGTTTTTTTGTCCTTTGGTGTGACACCCCACAGGGAAAAGTTTGTCAACTTCATCTATTCATGGTGAAAATGATTCTAATTAGTACTTTCATGTAAAATAAATATCACTTTAAGAAAATAATGTTTTAATAATGTGAACAATTCTGTCTCAAGTATTTATTTTATGTTATTTAATATAATTTCTTAGTACTTTTTAAATGTCACACCATAGGACACATTTACAGTATTGTTGAGTGAAAAGGTGAAAAAAATATGTGAAGTCATTGACAAAATGAGTGACCAGTACTATTTTCTGAAACTGCAGTTTTCATACTCCACAAATATATGTAACTTACAAATATATGTAACTTATATGTACCTTAAAAAGTTATGCTTTCCAAAAAAATTACTTTTTCTTGGTCATTTGTCAACTACCCATTAGCATCAGTCTTGTAAATGACATCAAGATCAATTTAGCAGACAAACAAAGTACAAATCTTACATTTGTGGAGAAAATCGTAGCTGATGAATAAATTGAGATGGTGACGTTGTTGACGTCTGAAATAAACGTGAGGAAGCAAATTTTTCACATTCACACTTTAAACTGTTTCCACCTCATTTTTCTGTCTCCATTTTGTCTCTGTGTCTCCATTTTGTCTCTGTGTCAAGCTGCAGCAGTTAAGATGATTTTACCTTCAGAACCAAAGAGCAGAGAAGATTTTCTGCAGTGTAGGTTTTACACACACACACAAATACAAATACACACACACACACACACACAGACACAAACGCATACAAATACACACACACAGACGCATACAAATACACACACACACACACACACACACACTTTAAACTGTTTCCACATCATTTTTCTGTCTCCATTTTGTCTCTGTGTCTCCATTTTGTCTCTGTGTCTCCAAAGCTGCAGCAGTTCAGATGATTTTACCTTCAGAACCAAAGAGCAGAGAAGATTTTCTGCAGTGTATGTTTTACACACACACACACACACACACACACACACAAACATACACACACACAGAAACACACACACATACAAACACACACACACAAATATACACAGACAGAGTTAAAATGTAGGTTTACAAAACACAGACAAAAACATACACACACAGACATGTTTTATTGTTGATCTAGATCTGATCCATGTTTATTGAGCTGCATTAGGAGGATAGAAGCACAGACAGGTGTCTCACACACACTTATTATAAATCCTGTGATTAACATCTAACATGTGGACATTTTATTACTGTAGATTTCTGTTATCTGACTCTGGATACAAACACAGCACATCCTCGACTCATTCTGTCTGAGAAGAACAGAGTGGTGACACGGAGTAAGACACAACAGCGATACTCTGATCATCCAGAGAGATTTGACATCTATACTCAGGTGTTGTGTAAGGAGAGTGTGTGTGGACGCTGTTACTGGGAGGTGGAGAGGAGAGGTGATGTGGACATATCAGTGTCATATGAAGAGATTAGCAGGAAAGGACGGGGTAATGAATGTTTGTTTGGACACAACAGTCAGTCTTGGAGTCTGGAGTTTTATTCTTCCTCTGTCTATTTCTGGCACAGCAATATTTATACTGAGCTCCGAGGTCCATCATCCTCCAGAATAGGAGTGTATGTGGATCACAGCGCAGGAACTCTGTCCTTCTACAGCGTCTCTGACACCATGAGGCTCCTCCACAGAGTCCACACCACATTCACTCAGCATCTATATGTTGGAGTCAGGATGTGGAGTTATAACTCATCTGTGAGGTTTTGTGATCCAAAATAAAAAGTTAGTAAAAGTGTTTATAAAAACTATAAGTGAGGTGTGAGATTTAATTTGTCCCTGAGTTACACTGGACATTTTGTGTGCAGAAACTGGAACAGTAATGAATGCAGAATGTAGAAACAGACTATTTAACTGTATGCACTATTAGGATGGGTTTATTATAATTGATATAAAAATGTTCAATGTCTCCTCAGAAATAATAAACTTTACTCAAACTGCTCTGTCTTTCTGTGCTGCTTGCTGGTGGAAACACAACCTACTGTGTGTAAAAGACCTTTATTATCTTATATCTTTTACATTTTTCTGCTTAACAGTCCACTTAACATACAGTGCACTCTGGAATTATTCAGACTCCTTCCTCAATCTTTTATAATATGGTGACAGACTTCAGAAGTGGAGGAATAAACTGTAAATAAACTGTATATTCTCTCAGTTCAGTCTTCTACACAGTCGCAGTACAGAGCAGGAGTCACGTGACTTTGTTCGAGAGAAAAAAACTGTAAGAGAAAAAAACACCATGAAACAATGATATTTTCCATTTTGTGAACTTATTTTATTTGCAGTTAAATTTCAGTTCATGTTCTAATGCAGTTTCAAAATACAACACGGGCCTCGTTTGGGACGCTGTTCATGAACTGACCCACAGGACAAACTAATTGAATAGCCCTGGCCTAGAGATTTCGCTGAGGTAAATAGTGTTGGTGTGTCGTTTGGGAATTAATCGATTCTTTGAATCCGTTCATCAATATCTTGAAAGTTTTGGAACCTTTGGGGTCATTTAGTTCTTCACTAAATGAGGGGAATTTTATTATTATTTTTTTTTGTGAGCTGTGGTTAAAAAAAAGGTATAACATCGTAATATGGTATGAAGGCTTCCGGAAAAATATTGTAGTACAAGCAGCAATGTGCCGATTCTTTGATTCAGGTCAAAACATTTCTCAAATATTTGGAAACTATTCACCAAAGTGATGAGTCGTTTTTGTGATTGAACAGGAAAGATCTCTTTTTTAAACAATCTTAAATTGTTTTCTTTCTTTTTTCTTTTCTCCTGACGTTTCTATAAAATAGTAATGTTAGTGTACTAGTTTCAACAGTTTTTGTATGTGAGATGTTTTTTTATTAAACAGTACAAAACATCAGAGCATTATATCAATACACATGTGAAACACAAAAAAAGAAAAAGTACATAAACACAAATAAGTTGCCATTGTAATAATACAACAACAATAACATATGTTACGTAAACCTTAAGAGGACAAAAAGGATAAATAAAGAGAAACAGTTTTCATTGCTTTGGGATTAATAGAGCATTGGATAGTTTCATTAGTAAGCAGATACTTATGTGACAAGGACCACACGTTCTCCCATGGTAAATTCTCTACAATATTATTCCAATATGGTATAATATAAGGAATTGTCATTAATTCTCTCTGAAAGAGCTCTGATTTTACATTTATTTTTATGTTTTTTTTTGTGTCAGTAAGAGTGAGTACATGGCCATGGAAATGTAGAACCATGCAACAACAAAAAAACACAACAGAAGGAATAGCATTGCAAACAATAGAGTATTCACTAGTAGTTACATATTTTTATATTTCTGTAAAAAATCCGAATAGTTATAGAGTCTGTCCTGTGAATTAAAAAGCTGTCCAACTAACAGAAGGTCATTTTTGAACAAGTTGTCAAAGAGAGATTTATTTTTGTAGAGAATATATATATATATATATATAATAATGTTTCGTTAACTGGAACATATATTGATCAGAGCAAGCAACTTTCCTTATTTTCGAGTAAGCAACAGCCGACTTATGCAGGCTATATTGGTAACAAGTTGTAGTTATGTTAAGAATGGCACCTATACAATCTACTTAAAAAATGTTTGAAAAAGTGTTCATATGTAACGGTAGATATTCTGCATTTACATTTTCATTGTATGTTGCAGAGGATTATATAGAAGATATTTATGCAACAACAGCAAGTTAAAGACTATAGTTTAAGAATTTATTTTTGTTATAAAAGGGACAAGTGTAAGTTTTCATGTCTATTTCAGTTTTTTCTATTAATGCCAGAGGTTTACATGATCTTTTGAAAAGGAAATCATTGTTTTTATATTGTAAAGGAAAGGGTTTCGATTTTTATTTCGTTCAAGAAACACATTCTTGTAAGGAAGATGAAAGGTTCTGGAGAAGTCAATGGGGAAATGACATATGGTTTTCACATTTCAGCACTAGGTCTGCAGGGGTCGCTATTCTAAAAGGAAAGTTCAAGGGTGTCACAACCAAAGGAGGAAGGAGACAGACCCGTATGCAGGATAGCTTCAAATGAAAGGGGTTTCATAAATAGTGAATACAAAGACAAAATACGATAACTGAAACAATACAAATGACGACACTTAACAACGACTAGACATGACGAAGGGGTAAACATAGCTAATGATTCCGCGCTGCACTCGGCAACGCGGCTCACTTAAATATAAAAGTTTGGGAAGAATGGTAATAATACATGTTAACATTAATCAAACTCATTACACTCTTGTGAATTCATATGCCACTAATAATAGACGGCTAAATGAAAGGTTTTTCACAAATATCGAAATTAATCTAAAGCAAATTAAAAATAAATTTCCCTTAGCAAAAATAGTATGGGGGTGATTTCACTAGTGTATTTGATGAAGTTATGAATCGATGGCCATCAAGAAGCAATGAAACTCGTTGTGAAATCAGGAATGTATGTAACCGTATAGGTTTAGTTGACATTTGGTGCCTCAAAAATCCAGACAAAAGAATATAAATGTCAGGACTCAGCACGGACTTTGGCCACGTGCATGTTCTTCGTCACGTGTCTGCCCCGCCCTTGTCTGCTCCTTCCGTTTCTACACACCTGTTTCCCATTGTCATTAACCTGTCAATATAACTGCGCCGCGTTGCCTTGTGCAGCGCGGAATCTACTGTTGTCTTGTCCTGTCTTTAGTCCGTGTCCTGTTTAGTGTTATTTTGTTATTAAACCCTGTTTATTTCATTTGGGTCTGGTTTGTCCCGCGTTCATGACGATATACATGGAGCAACAAAGATGATTCCAAACAATCACGCATTGATTTTTCCTAATATCACATGAACTGGAACAATATGTCCAGACTGTTTCTATAGAGCCGTGAGTTTTAACTGACCATAAGAGTATATCAATTTTGATTAATATGCATGGTTCAGCTGAATTTAAACTAACAAGGGGTTATTGGAAGTTGAATAAAAAGTTACTAAATGATGATCATTTTAAAACGATGGTATCAAAGTTAATAGAGAAGCACTGGTCTCAGGGTAAAATACTGAAAGTTTATGAAATACAAAATTAGGAACCTATTTATTTTAATGAGGAAATCGATTGCTTCAGTTAAAAGACAAAAAGAATATAGTGTTATAAAAGAAATAATGCAACTGTCTAGTAAAGGTGATTTGAATGTACAGGATTTGATGGATGTATCATCATTACCAGTACAATTGTTGTAACAAGTACAACATTTATCAAGAAAAAGCAGAGGGTGTTTTTATCAGGTCAAGACATAAATGGTTGGAACATGGTGAAAAAAAATACTAAGTATTTCTTTCATTTGGAGAAAAGGAATGGTGAATTGACTTCTGTAAGCAAGTTGTTAATTAATAATACAGTCACAGAGGATGGAAAAAAGATATCAAAGTTTGTTAGTTTTATAAAGACCTGTACTGTATACTTCCAATTTTGTATCTCCTGATCTGAATGACTTTCTGGATAGTGTTACAGACAAGGCCAAAGTTATTGTTGATTATTTTAAATTGTTTTGTGATGGTGATTTAAGATTAGAGGAAGTTAAAGAGTGTATTGGCAACCTTAAAGATAATCGTTCTCCAGGTAATGATGGACTTGTTAGTGAGTTCTATAAAGTGTTTAGATATAAATTAGCTCCCTTTTTGTTAGCTGTCTTCATAGAATCTGTTGAAAAGAGGAATTGCCCGATTTTTTAAGACAAGGCGTTATTACATTAATTCCAAAACCAGAAAAAAATACTCTATATTTAGAAAATCTGAGACCCGTTAGTCTATTAAATAATGATGCCAAACTATGGGCTTTAATTTTTGCCAAAAGACTAAAAAAAGGATTGGAAAATATTATAGATGAGGAACAGACTGGATTTATTCAAGAAAGACACATTAGTAATAATATTAGATTGATCCTAGATATGATAGACAATCATTATGTCTTAGATGATAGTTTTGTCTTTTTTATTGATTTTCACAAGGCATTTGATACCATAGAGCAAAACCTTTTATTTATTTACCAGTTGTTTTCAAAAAGCTATCAAAACTCTATACAAAGGATGTATTTTCTGTAAAATTAGCAAGGGGGACATCTGGAAGATTTGAAATAAATAGAGGGATTAGACAGGGATGTCCGATCTCGCCCTTTTTGTTTTTATTAGCAACACAAATAATGGCTCTTCACATTTTCAAGGAATTACAACATTAGGAAAAACATTTGTGTCAGTTTGCAGATACATGTTAAAGATAGGAATGAAATCAGTAAAGCTGTGGAATGCATAAAAGATTATTCAGATGTATCAGGGCTAAGAATGAATGTGATTAAGTCAGTTCTGTTTCCTCTTAAAGATTGTCATTTACCTAATCTCTGGAATATTCCAATTGCAAATCAAATAACATGTCTGGTAGTTGTTATACGTAAAGATGAATATCTGCATAATAGTTTAAACTTTAATCCAATTATAAACAAAACGAATAAGAAGTTTAATGTGTGGTTACAAAGGGATTTGTCAATTCAGGGGAAGGTGCTTTTGTCAAAATCCGAAGGAATCTCTAGATCAGTATATGTGTCATTATCGTTAGACTTTCCCCCTAAAGTTACCAAACAATTAGATAAAATACTTTTTGATTTTATTTGGAAAAACAAGCCTCATTATCTGAGAAAATAAATTTTAAGCATTTCCAAAGATCATGGTCGTTTAGAGGTGTTGAGTTATGATGCATTAAAACAATGTATTTAAAATGAATTGGCTTTTTCAATATTTAAAAATTAAAGATAGTATTTGGAACTCCTTTCCCAACTAATTGGGTGACCCAAGTTTTATTAAAGTGTAATTATTCAATCGAAAAAATATCGGTTAAACTTGCAAAATTTCCTAAACAAGCTCTCATGGCATGGACACTGGCTGTTATGCGGAAGCCGAGGTAAGCAAATGAATCAATGTTTATTCACCAAACCGGGCATGTAAACACAAAAGCATGCAAATACAAGGATATATCCGGTGGTGCGTTCCGTGAACGCGGCCCACAAAGTCCCGAAGTGGCGAAAGGCAGTTCGTGCAGGTATAAATCCACAGGTACGCTGGAGGAAGCGCGGCGTAGAGCAGAAGCTTAGAGACGTGTTGCATCCAGCGAATTCCATACAATCAATAACGAACAAAGGGTATTGTTGGGCGTGAGGGATTTATGTGTGTGAGGTAACGAGTGTCAGGTGAACCAAATCAGTAGACTGGCGAAGGTCTCCGTGCGGGCGGGACTCGCGTGGTGGAAGAAGCAGGGAGCTCCCTGACACTTTTCACCTATAGGAGATATTATATTTGGAATAACAAAGACATCATATACAAAAATAAATCTCTCTTTTTTTAATACTGGGTTGAAAACAATATTATATTAGTTAGTCAGCTTTTAAATAATGATGGAAATTTATTGACATATAGAGATTTTTTGAATAAATTTAAAATACCAGTTAGACCTAAAGAATTTACTGTTGTAATGGATGGAATTCCCCAAAAAGTACTGATACTTCTGAGGAATGCATTACAGGAGGAAGATCGAAATTTTACAGATATCAAGGGTAAAATATTTATTTAAAATATTAATTAAATATTAGGAATTTACTTAATAATATTGCTTATCCTCCAGCTAGTTTTTTCTGGTCTTCTGTGTTTGAGGATGTGAATTGACGTAAAGCTTGGGGAACGGTGGATACATTCTATGTTAATAAGAAGTCTCTTTTAAAATAATGCATAGAATAAACCCAGTAAAACATGTGCTGGAACGTTTTAAATTAGATATTGATTACTCCTGTAATTTCTGTAAAGGTGAAAAGGAAACTAGTTTTTTTCATTTGTTTTTCCATCGCATACATACAAAAATATTTTGGATTGAGGTGGAGAATTTAATTAAGAAAAAATTGAACATTGAATTGCAGTTGAGTGGACTGGATATAATGATACACTTTAATGATCATGGGATTGAAAAAGAGAAGGCATATATCATACAATTGTTATTATTAATGGGAAAATTTCACATTCAATAAATGAAGTGGTCTGACTCCAAACCAATTAGAAAGAACATATAACAACGGTTTTATTGTTAATTTTAAGTTACATTTTTTCCAAGTTGGGTTTACTTAAAAAGTGTGATGTAAAAATGGTGCATGAATATTTTAAGTAAATCCAACACATCATTTTTACCAGTGCAGGTCAGAGTGTTTTGTGTGTAAGTGGTTAAAGTCTGAGCTCCTTTTCTCTGAAACTTATAGAACTCTACAAATCTCTCTCCTGTTGTGTAACTTCACTTTATCTATAAAGCCACACCTCATCTCTCTGTTACACAATAACACACTGAACCAGGAAGTTCATTTCATTCAGTTCATACAAAATTTATAGCTAGCTCGCTCGCTCTCTCGCTCGCTCTCTCTCTCGCTCGCTCTCTCTCTCTCTCTCTCTCTCTCTCTCTCTCTCTCTCTCTCTCTCTCTCTCTCTCTCTCTCTCTCAGTGTGAGTGCAGGAATATGGCAGAGGCCAGTATTTCAGTAGCTCAGGATCAGTTCAGCTGTCCAGTGTGTCTGTATATCCTGAATGATCCAGTGACTATTTCCTGTGGTCGCAGTTTCTGTAAGGTGTGTATTAATGCTCACTGGGATCAGGAGGATGTGAAGGGTGTCTACAGCTGTCCTCAGTGTAGAGAGCCTTTCACTCCAAGGCCTGTTCTACACAGGAACAACATGCTGGCTGAAGTGGTGGAGGAACTGAAGCAGACTGAACTCCAAGCTGCTTCTCCTGCTCACTGTTACGCTGGACCTGGAGATGTGGAGTGTGATTTCTGCACAGGGAGAAAACACAAAGCCGTCAAGTCCTGTCTGGTTTGTCAGGCCTCCTATTGTGAAGATCATCTTAAACCTCACTATCAGTCTCCTGCCTTTAAGAAGCACAAGTTAGTTGAAGCCTGTGCAGAACTCCAAGAGAAGATCTGCTCTGAACATGACAAACTGATGGAGATCTACTGTCGTACTGACCAAAGCTTCATCTGTTACTTGTGTACGGTGGATCAACACAAAGGTCATGATACAGTTCCAGCTAAAGCAGAAAGAACTAAAAAACAGGTGAGAACTGGATATTATTATTCTTTTTTAAGTCAATTTCTACAAATTCTATTTCTAATCTAATTTCTATTGAGGTGATCTGATTGGTTATATGACAAAGATTCTGTAGCTTCAGTATAGTGTTGAAGCTTCTTTAAGACACATTTATATGGACTTTATATTTATATATGCTCACACACTACAAATTCTAATTTAAATTCTAATTCAGTCTATTTTAACAATTCATATTGACTCAAAGCAACTTTACAGAAGTATAGAAACAGAAGTAAGAAATAAATATATATATATATATATAATAATAGAAGAAAAATAAGAATAAAAATAAATAAATACATACAATTAAAGTTTAAAATGAATTTAAAAATATTAATGTAAAATGTAAAATACTATATATGTACATCTGACATATGGTGTAATACCAGTGGAAGATGTTTAAGGTCATTTTCGAGTACAAACAACACCTTCAACTAAACGAGTTAGTGAAAGTGATTGTGGAAATCTAAAAAGAACCCTGAGCTGGAGATCTGGGAAGCTTCTGCTCATAGTTTGGTCTAGATATATTTGTCCTGATCCAGGTTGAGGAACCTCTGGTGGTAACAAGGAGAGTTCCCCCTGGTGGGACTCCACATCATCACAGGGCACCATGTTAAGAGCAGTCTGATATAAAGAGATCAGCAGGAAAGGAGAGGGTGATGAGTGTGATGATGTGTGCTGGGGACAATGATCATAGTTTCTTATTTAATTACAGCTACAATTCTTTGTATTTTACTTTTATTTCTATTAATTAAACCTATTTTATTTGGTCTCAGAATGAGTTAAAGGAGGATCAGATAAAATCCCAGCAGAGGATCCAGGAGAAGCAGAAGAAGGTGCAGGAGCTGAAACAGACTGTGGACATTATTAAGGTGAGGAGGAAACTGAGAGATTCACATAAACACACACATTGTAGAGTCACTGTGAGAGAGAGAGTTGATCTTTAAATGGATCTCTGTGTGTGTGTTTGTGTGTGCGCGCGTGTGTGTGTGTTTGTGTGTGTGCACGTGTGTGTGTATGTATGTGTGTGTGTGTGTGTGTGTGTGTGTCTTTGCGTGTGTGTGTGTCTGTGTGTGTGTGTGTGTGTGTGTGTGTGTGTGTCCTTACAGAAGCGTTCACAGGCAGCAGTAGATGACAGCGAGAGGATCTTTACTGAGATGATCAGCTCCATGGAGAAAAAGCGCTCGGAGGTGACGGAGCTGATCAGAGCTCAGGAGAAAGATGAAGTTAGTCGAGCTGAACGACTCCTGAATCAACTGGAGCAGGAGATTTCTGATCTTAAGAGGAGAGTCACTGAGCTGGAGCAGCTTTCACACACACACACACACGATGACATCCACTTCCTCCAGGTAACACTCACTGTCTGATCTACAGAGGGCGCTGTTCCTCACAAAGTTTCCTCCTAAAAGCTCATTACAGCAACAAGAAATGTTCCTGTCTGAGATCACAAGTGTGTCTTTGTTCTGATTCAGTCTGAGATTCATTCGTTCCTCTCGTCCACTTTTCTCCTTCTCTATGATGTGTTTCCTCTCTGTAGAGTTTCCCGTCTCTCTGTGTTTCTCCTGGATGTGACGACTCACCCAGCTTCACTGTCAATCAACATCTCTCATTTGATGGAGTGAGGAAATCTCTCTCAGATCTGAAAAAACGAGTCGAACAAATCTGTGAGGAATTCAACAAAATCAGACCACAAGGTGAACAAACAAACATTGTTTCTGTATCACAGTAAAAAGAGCCATAAAATTCATCTAACAGAAATAAGAAGTAAGCAGGAACAAGACTGCAGAAAATCACACAGTATTAGCATCAGTCTTGTAAATGACATCAAGATCAATTTAGCAGACAAACAAAGTACAAATCTTACATTTGTGGAGAAAATCGTAGCTGATGAATAAATTGAGATGGTGACATTGTTGACGTCTGAAATAAACGTGAGGAAGCAAATTTTTCACATTTACACTTTAAACTGTTTCCACCTCATTTTTCTGTCTCCATTTTGTCTCTGTGTCTCCAAAGCTGTAGCAGTTAAGATGATTTTACCTTCAGAACCAAAGAGCAGAGAAGATTTTCTGCAGTGTAGGTTTTACACACACACACACAGATACAGACACACAAACACACACGCACACACACAGACACAAACGCATACAAATACACACACACAGACACAAACGCATACAAAATACACACACACAAACTCATACAAGTTAAAATGTCTGTATTGTTGATCTAAATCTGATCCATGTTTATTGAGCTGCATTAGGAGGATAGAAGCACAGACAGGTGTCTCACACACACTTATTATAAATCCTGTGATTAACATCTAACATGTGGATATTTTATTACTGTAGATTTCTGTTATCTGACTCTGGATCCAAACACAGCAAACCATCATCTCATTCTGTCTGAGAAGAACAGAGTGGTGAGACGGAGTGAGACACAACAGCAATACTCTGATCATCCAGAGAGATTTGACTCCTGGACTCAGGTGTTGTGTAAGGAGAGTGTGTGTGGACGCTGTTACTGGGAGGTGGAGAGGAGCGATGATGTGTACATATCAGTATCATATAAAGAGATCAGCAGGAAAGGACGGGGTGATGACTGTGGGTTTGGATGCAACAGTCAGTCCTGGAGTCTGGAGTTTTTTTGTTCCTCTGTCGCTTTCTGGCACAACAACATTGAGACTGAGCTCCGAGGTCCATCATCCTCCAGAATAGGAGTGTATGTGGATCACAGTGCAGGAACTCTGTCCTTCTACAGCATCTCTGACACCATGAGGCTCCTCCACAGAGTCCACACCACATTCACTCAGCCTCTATACGCTGGAGTTTGGATGTCTAATAACTCATCTGTGAGGTTTTGTGATCCAAAATAAAAAGTTAGTAAAAGTGTTTATAAAAACTATAAGTGAGGTGTGAGATTTAATTTGTCCCTGAGCTACACTGGACATTTTGTGTGCAGAAACTGGAACAGTAATGAATGCAGAATGTAGAAACAGACTATTTAACTGTATGCACTATTAGGATGGGTTTATTATAGTTGATATAAAAATGTTCAATGTCTCCTCAGAAATAATAAACTTTACTCAAACTGCTCTGTCTTTCTGTGCTGCTTGCTGGTGGAAACACAACCTACTTTGTGTAAAAGACCTTTATTATCTTATATCTTTAACATTTCTCTGCTTAACAGTCCACTCCTTCCTTAAACCTTTTATAATATGGTGACAGACTTCAGAAGTGGAAGAATAAACTGTTAATAAACTGTATTTTCTCTCAGTTCAGTCTTCTGAAAGTTTTGAAACCTTTGGAGTCATTTAAAAGAAGCAATTTGTCGATTCTCTCATTCGGCTCAAAACATCTCTTGAACGTTTGGAACTGAAGAGTCGTTTTTGTGATTGAACAGGAAAGATCAATCAATTCTTTTTTTTTCATTACTCCTGAAAGTAACTCAGTATTTTTTGTTCATTCTATTGAAAAGGTCAATAAGTGATTGATGAAGGAGTTTCTATAAAATAGTAATGTTCGTGTAGTTTCAACAGTTTTTGTATGTGAGATTTTTATGATCAATACACTTTATTTTAAAGCACTAAAACATAAGAGCAAAACTTATACTCTGTGTTTTCTCCTTTTTCTCTTAGGTTTCAATCCATTACCTGAGATTCACAGTGCCTTCAAAGACTGATACAAAGACTGATATAAAGACTGATATAAAGAATGATACAAAGACTGATATAAAGACTGATATACATTAAAGACTGATATTTCTCTTTCGTTCTTTAATCCCTTCTTGTTAAGCTTTTAGAGCCATAGAGCTGCTTCACAGTAATGGCTGTACTGACTGCATTCTGAAGTAACTTTAGTCTTTTGTGGCTTCTTTCTGTCATCTAAATTTAATTGGAAAGTTTATTTTAAATGAATGTGTTCCTTTTTAAACTATACACTTTAAATACACAAGAAAGATATTTGTAAAAATAGACTTAAATGAATCTGAATCTTTAAATCTACACTTGTCCTTTAAATCCTTTTGACACTGTAAGATTTACTGCATATTGTGATGAATGGTGTTAGTGGGTAAAGAAGTGAGAACAGAAATCATTCGTACTGACGTTCAAAAGATGAATCAGTTTGTGAAAGCAACATTGAAATGCAAACGAATAAAGATGGTCTTACCTCGACAACTCAAGTGTTGTTCATGTCTGTTCACATCATCACAGCTCTGAACCATACACACACAAACTTTAAACTGAACGCCAAATCACTCCCACAATGCAACACGTCAACAGTATAATAATGTATTACAGATCAAGTAGCTAAAATATAAGAAATATTGTACATTTACAGTCATACAATAAAGTACACAGTATGACAATGTTTTATGAAAATACACCACAATACTGTTAGGAATTATTTGTAAATTTATAGTAAATACAGTGTATGTCATGTCATGTTAAGTCATGTCATGATATATATCATGTCATGTTATGTTAAGTCATGTTATGTTATGTTAAGTGAAACAGGATATGACAGTAGATTATTTTTTCCAAAAATGAATGGTCTCAAACCTGAAAAATATTCCCTCCCTGCAACTTCACTTGGTACATTACAGCACGTTATTAACTGAGTTAAAACCGACCCTAACAACACAAATGTCATAATTTTCACCAGAGCATTTTATAATTTAGTAAAAAAAAATATATATATATATATTTATATTTTTTTAAATAGAGTTTCCTGACAAAGTCAAAAAGCCTTGATGCAATAATCAAATTTATGTGGTACTTAAATTATGCATTAAAATTCTAAAAATGGGTCAGTGCCGACCCTAACACGAGGAAGGTTAAACGGGAATTTTTTGTGTAAGAATGTTTATGTTGTTATTGTGTATGAATGTTTATGGTGTTATTGTGTATGAATGTTTATGTTGTTATTGTGTATGAATGTTTATGTTGTTATTGTGTATGAATGTTTATGGTGTTATTGTGTATGAATGTTTATAATGTTAGTGTATGAATGTTTATGGTGTTATTGTGTGTAACATATTGAATATGTTCTACATATATGAGGTTATGAGGACATCTAGTGGTTATCTGATAAAATGATATCCAGAGTCACGTGTGTATGTTTTGTTACTGAAGTAAAATAAAGTAATGTGAAGGAGCAGCAGCTCTTGTTCGTTTGTCTGTCTAAAGAACAGAACAATGGTGTCAGAGTAAAACTGATATAAACGCAGAAAAAGAGGACGGCACAGTTACAGCCACCACCACCATTGAATCTGAAAGGAAATCTCTCAGAAAATTGTAAGAACTGGATACAGAGGTTGGAACTTTTGTCGCTAGCTTGCAGAGAAGTCTGAGACGGTGCAGTGTGCTAGATTTCTGTACGTGGCCCACGTGGTGGGGGAAAAGGCCATAAAAGTATGGAATACATTTGAGTTCTCAAAAGAGGAGAGAAATAAAATACATGTACTAAAAGACAAGTTTAAAAATTACTGTGAGCCTCAGAAAAACCTACAGTACATCAGACAAGTGTTTTTTCAGGAGATCACAAAGGTCTGCAGAAACAATCGACATGTACGTCACTGATCTGAAAAGCAAAGCAAAAGACTGTGAGTTTGGTGATTGGCACCATTCATTAATTTATGATAGGATTGTATGTGGCGTAAGAGAGGATCAACTAAAAGGCAGACTTCTAAGAGAAACGGATCTCACAGTAAAAAAGGACATTGATATTTGCAGGGCCAGCGAGATCACGTCGAGTCAGATGAAAGCACTCAATGATGAAGTAAATGTACACAAAGGTGAATCTATAAAGCCAAAGAAAAGTGACACCAAATCAGAGCAGACGTCAGTGATGATAAAGGAATACAGCAGAGTACAGAAAATGCCCAGCCTTCGGGAAAACATATAAGTCATGTCAGAAGAAAAATCATTTTGCAAAGATGTGTAAAACCAAAGACCTGCAGAATCAGAATAAAAGAATGCACGTGATTGAACAAGATGGTAACGTGTTTATTTTCAGAGGTGGGAAGTAACGGAGTAAAAATACTTTGTTACTGTACTTAAGTACATTTTTCTGTTATCAGTACTTTACTCCACTATTTATTTTTTACTATACAACTTTTTACTTTTACTCATTACATTTTTACACAAATATCTGTACTTTTTACTTCTTACATTTTCAAAACGGACTCGTTACTTTTAGTATTATTCCTTCTCCTTGGACGCTGTTTCCAGCCTATCATCCTATCATTGTACGGCTTTTTCCCCATGTGACTGGTGTACTGTATTATTTACTGGCTATCAGACATAGACTAAGGATAGCGGAGCTAACAATGAGCAGCACCTACAAAAGGAATGGCTAATGTTCATTCAGAGGGAGTCACCGATGTTAAAGTAACTAACAACGAGGACATTCCTGAACACACATGGCCATATATGAGGGAGATGTTTGTAATAATCGGCGTCACAAAGGATTCCTGGCGAATGCGTTGTGAATTGTGTCACCCAGGGGGGGTTCTAGCCCTTTATTAGGGGGGCTTCAGCCCCCTGTCTGTAATCTCAGCCACCCTAAAACTATAAGGATCATTTTTACTTTCATAAATAAACAATAAAAATTACGTTAAAATGCAGGACATGTCAATGGGAAAGAAAATTATTTATCAGTTTGATCCAAGAGCGATTTTTTTTACTTTGCTTTTACACGCGTGTGTTGTAGTGTTTCACACGTGCGTCTTCAGCTGTCTGCTTTATTAGAACGGAGAAGCACAGGTACGCGCAGCGTGCACGCGCAGTCAGAGCTGGAGGCGTTTATCTATAACGTTAATCGGCGGAAAGACGCAAAGACGGCAACCAAAAGCAGTGAAATGTCACTATTCTTATTACCAGAGTTGTCATATAATATATAATATAGAACTCTTCTTGTTTTAAATTCTCACTGAGGGCTAAAACCTCCTAAAGATGAAACCCTAGAACTGCCCCTGGTGTCAACCCAAAAAACACGAAGTGCTTAATTTAATGAACATTAATTTTGTCATTTGTAAAACATCACAATAATTTTGAGTTGTTTTGAAGCACAGAGCTGGAATCTCCCTACAGTTTGGGATATGGCCTTGGTGATACACTTGGTATACATTATATTTCCAAAAGTATTGGGTCACCTGACCTTTCCTGCTATATGTGGTTGTTTTCTGATCTCATCCCCACTGAACACCTTTGGGATGAATGTGAACGCTGACTCCACCCTACATCACCTACATCAGTGCCTGCCTTTCGTAACACTCTTGTGGCTGATGAACGCAAATATCCATCAGCACAATCCAAAATTATATATACATATACATACACACACACACACACACACACACACACACACACACACACACACACACACACACATATATATATATATATATATATATATATATATATATATATATATATATATATATATATATACATACACACACACACATGACATCCAGTTACCAGTATGACACTAAACAGGTAGTAGTATCAGAGACTTTTTCCTTAAGTACATGTCAGAGCCCATACTTCTTTACTTTAACTTGAGTAAAAGAGTGTAGTCACTACTTCTACTTTTACTGGAGTCTTTTAAAAAATGAGTATCTGTACTTCTACTTGAGTAAAGGATGTGTGTACTTTTGCCACCTCTGTTTATTGGTACAGTAACAGTGGAAAAAGAAAGCAATGTAATGTCCAGCAACTCAAGTAAAGAGGATGAACAATGGGTCAAGACAATCCAGATAAACAAGAATGATGTTAAAGTGACACTGGATTCAGGAGCTGAATGTAATGTTCTGTCAGAAAGATTATACAAGTTGCTAAACATATCAGGGAGACTGCAGAGGTCAAGCTGCAAACTTGTTATGTATTCTGTACACAAGATGGCGCCATTGGGCGAGAGAGCACTGAATTGTGTGTACAAAGGACAAAAATACAAAATCCTGTTTGAAATAATGAAGCATGATGTACCTGCCATTCTAGGACGTGCTGCATGTCAGAGAATGGGCATAATTAAATGTCTTAATGAAATTAAAAAGAGCAGTGACATTTTCAAGGATTTTGATGATCTATTTGAAGGATTAGGATGTTTACCTGGAGAACACCACATACAAATTGATCCAAATGTCAGACCAGTTGTTCACACACCAAGAAGGATACCTGTATCTCTGTGAGAGAAAGTGGTTGAAGAACTACAAAGAATGAAGCAGATGCGGGTCATCGCAAAGCAAACCGAGCCAACTGAATGGGTCAACATCATGGTAACTGTAGTTACATCGAAGAAAATGCGTATTTGTATGGATCCTAAAGATCTCAATCTGGCATTAAAAAGAGAGCTTTATCCAATGCTGACAGTAGAACATGTGGTCTCAGAAATGCCGAATGCAAAGTAATTTTCTGTGTTAGATGCAAATCACGGATTTTGGCAGATAAAGCTGGATCATGAAAGTTCAAAGCTTTGTACAATGAACAGGCCAATTGGGCGATACCATTTTCTTAGGTTACCTTTTGGTATATCCTCAGCGTCAGAAGTCTTGCAGGGATCCATAGCATAACATTATAGAAGGACTGGAAGGTGTAGTGGAAATTTTTACATTAGAGAAGAACACATGAATCTGTCCTTCTAGGCTTCTGTATTTCCCATGGCTGGTAGTTATTGTGACTAGAGATTTCAGTTGTTTCTTCTTAAAACTGCCTTTAATCAGACCTTTCCCATGAGACCTTTTTTGTTCCCGTGGGATTAGCTTGGTCAGAAGATGAGCAGGCGATGCTTCTAAGCCAATGGTGGATGATGTTTTGATTTTACATGTCCTGTTTCATTTTATTCCTGTTTATAAAATGCTGATGTTATCAATAATGGGGACCCTTCCTCTCTGATTTTACACGTAGAGTGTTGGGTCCTTCTGCAAAGCTGAACACAATAAACCGTGAAACCTTTATACTCTTGCCCGTGCCTGTTGGTGTGATATTTTTATGCTTTAATTCTCTCGAACCTCAAAACTTCCACATCAGGCTGGCGTTGTCGGCAGGATTCTGCGTTTGAGAGTCGACTTCGGGGATTCCCGGGGAGGCTTGCAGCGCTTGAGCCTTGAAGGCTGTTAACTTCACCTCGACCGCAAAATTGGCTATGAGCGTGAGAGGACTCTGGAGTTCACCGTGAGCCGCCTCAACGCTGGAATCAAAAGTAATTGGATGTGTGGAAGGTGAGAGAATCTATTTTTATTTGTGTTAAAGAACACTGCTTAATCTGCTAAAGTTTTAAGGGTTTTATTTTGAAAACCATAGTTGAATTCATTAGTGTTGAATAGTGAATATTGTTGGTTGTCTCTGTGTAGAAAGTGCTGTAAAGACAGGATTTAAACCTGGATCTGTCGACAGATCAATGACCTGGATAGGCACCTAGTGCAAGGCCTAAGAATATAAAAGTAAAGCACGGCACTAATCTGGGATTAGGTGCTAAAGGTGTCTTGTTTGCGAGGTTTTGAGAAAACCCGCCGCTAAGAGCTGACGAGCTCGGTGTAGACTCTCCGGAGAGCAAAGCAGGTTTGGGGAAAAGAGAAAAGGCCAAAACAAAAGATAACACACACACACATAGCACACGCTCTCTGGTGCAGAGACTGTCAACAATAAACTAAGATAGTCATGGGCAACAGTATTTCTAAGAGCAAGCTAAATAAAAACCCAGTGTGTGTCACTGGACCTAATGTGAATTATATGAGAAATAATTATGGTTCTGATTCTGTGTCACAATTGGTGCGGTGGGTGACGGAGTGTGGCTTCCCAGACGGCGGCAGATTTAGCTTGTAACAGTTAGAACAGGGTAGAAATAAACTGGACAGCTTTTCACTTGTGGATGTTAGAGGCTGAAAAAAGGTTTCAAAATGCACAATGTACTCCAAAGAGAGCATGTATACAATATGTACAGAATACACAAAGTACAATAAGTAACTCACAAAGTCTCCAGTGTCTTAAGTCTTTTTCAGTCTGAGATGGTGCAAAGGGAAGAGGCCATAAAAGTATGGAATACATTTGAGTTCACAGAAGAGGAGAGAAATAAAATACAAGTACTAAAAGACAAGTTTAAAAATTACTGTGAGCCTCAGAAAAACCTACCGTACATCAGACACGTGTTTTTCACGAGATCGCAAAGGTCTGCAGAAACAATTGACGAGTCAGATGAAAGCACTCAATGATGAAGTAAATGTAGACAAAGGTGAATGTATAAAGCCAAAGAAAAGCGACACCAAATCAGAGCAGACATCAGTGATGATATAGGAATGCAGCAGAGTACAGAAAATGCCTAGCCTAAGGGAAAACATGTAAATCTTGTCAGAAGAAAAATTATTGTGCAAAGATGTGTAACACCAAAGACATGCAGAGTCAGAATAAAAGAATGCACATGATTGAACAAGATGGTAACGTGTTTATTGGTACAGTAACAGTGGAAAAAAAAGCAATGAAATGTCCAGCAACTCAAGTAAAGAGGATGAACAATGGGTCAAGACAATCCAGATAAAGTGTTAAAGTGACAGTGGATAATGTTAAAGTGACACTGCATACAGGAGCTGAATGTAATGTTCTGTCAGAAAAAGTATACAAGTTGCTAAACATATCAGGGAGACTGCAGAGGTAGAGCTGCAAACTTGTTATGTATTCTGTACACAAGATGGCGCCATTGGGCGAGAGAGCACTGAATTGTGTGTACAAAGGACAAAAATACAAAATCCTGTTTGAAATAATGAATGATGCACTCGCCACTCTAGAACGGGCTGTATGTCAGAGAATGGGCATAATTAAAAGGCTGTATGAAATTAAAAAGAGCAGTGACATTCTCAAGGATTTTGATGATGTATTTGAAGGATTAGGATGTTTACCTGGAGATCACCACATACAAATTGATCCAAATGTCAGACCAGTTGTGCACACACCAAGAAGGATACCTGTAGCTCTGCGAGAGAAAGTGGTTGAAGAACTACAAAGACTGGAGCAGATGGGGGTCATCGCAAGGCAAACTGAGCCAACTGAATGAGTCAACAGCATGGTAACTGTAGTTACATTGAAGAAAATGCGTATTTGTATGGATCCTAAAGATCTCAATCTGCCAATAAAATGAGAGCTTTATCCAATGGTGACAGTAGAAGATGTGGTCTCAAGAATGCCAAATGCAAAGTACTTTTCTGTGTTAGACGCAAATCAAGGGTTTTGGCAGATAAAGCTGGATCAAGAAAGTGCAAAGCTTTGCACAATGAACAGGCCAAATGGGCTATACAATTCTTAGGTTACCTTTTCGTATATCCTCAGCGTCAGAAGTCTTTCAGGGATCCATAGCATAAAATGATAGAAGGACTGGAAGGTGTGGTAAATATCATCGATGACTTGCTAATGTGGGGAGACTTCATTGAAGAGATTGAAGGGCATGATGAAAGGTTAACAAAGCTGCTGGAATGTGCAAATAAAAAATTAAAACTCAACAGAAATAAGTGCAAAATAAAAATGACGGAGATCAAATACATAGGATACATACTGAGTGCTCAAGGAGTTAAACCAGATGAAGAAAAGATAAGGGCAGAGACTGAAATTCCACCACCACAAAGCAAGAACTGAAAAGATTTCTAGGAGTAGTGCAATATCTGGCAAAGTTCATTTCAAAAAAGCCACAGCAGAGGATGTAGAGATGCAAATGTTAAAAAAGTCAGTGCTGAATGGGTGTGCAAAAGAATGATCTACGATGCAAAGATCAATACAGCTGTACTGGACATTTCGAGAGGAAATCAGTCATAAAGATGGTCTGTTATTCAATGCAAATAAGCTCATTGTTCCAAATCAACTAAGACAGGAAATGATCAACAAAATACATGAGTCACACCTGGGAATTGTCAAATGTAAGGCAAGAGGTAGAGACATTTTGTACTGGCCAGGTATGTCGACACAAATTCAGGATGCAGTATCCAGATGTGCTACCTGCAATGAAAACAGGAACAACAATAAACAGAGCCATTGTTCCAACATGATGTGCCAGGACGACCTTGGGGGAAAAAATAGGTACAGACATTCTTTACCATAATGGTTCAGCATTCCTGTTATGTGTGGACTACTTTTCAAAATACACTGAGGTAAAACTACTCATGGACATGACAACCTGTGTTCAGGGAAATGAGATCCATCTTTGCAAGACATGGAATTGTGGATATAGTAATATCTGACAATGGACCTCAGTATGCAAGAGCTGAATTTTCAAGTTTTCCAGTGGAATGAGAATTCAGGCATGTGACTTCAAGACCTGGTTATGCAAATCTAATGGACAAGCCGATAGAGCAGTGCAAAAAGTGAAAAATCTCTTAAAGAAATCACAGAGTAGTCAATGTGATCCGTATATAGCACTACTGCAATACCGCAACACACCAATGGAAGGGATAGGATTATCACCTGCACAATTACTGATGGGGAGACATCTCAGGACGAAGCTGCCTACATCATCTGCATTGCTTACGACAGAGACAATGTCTCAAGTGCACGAGCAACTTAAGCAGAGACAGAAGAAAGAGAAGCAGTATTACGACCAGATGACTAAAGACTTACCTGATCTGCAACCTGCAGAAGGAATAAGGATGCAAAAGGGAGATTCGTGGAAGCCAGCTGTTGTTCTAGAAAAGCATAAACAGCCATGTTTTTTTATAGGAAAGACTCCTGATGGAAAGCTGTTCAGATGAAATCGTAGAAATTTAAGAAAAACAAGAGAAAGAGACTCTTCAACATTTGAGAAAAGCATTGAAATGGATACTGATAGTCAGCAGTCGGTTGAAGCATCACAAAACAATGCACTTGACAGTAAGGACATTACAAATGAAAGAAATGATGATGAAAGCGTAGTGAAAGAGCAAGCTTACCGTACAAGGTCTGGAAGAATTGTAAAAATACCTGAAAAATACAAAGACTGAGTGGATGTGTGTAATAAGTTGAAATATAATAGTTTCTGAGTATAAATGTGTTGAATAATTTTGTAGTTATGCTGAAAAATTTGGTTGATGAAACTCAAATGTTGTGCTTAAAAGTTTGTGCAGAACTTCTATGCATCTGTATAAAGGAATATTCTTAGGAACGGGGATGTAACGTTGTATGTTATACATATATGGGTTTATGAGGACATCTAGTGGTCATCTGATACAATGCCATCCAGAGCTACGTGTGAATGTTTTGTTACTGAAGTCAGAAGAATAAAGTTATGTTAAGGAGCAGCAGCTCGTGTTCGTTTGTCTGTCTAAAGAACAAAACACACATCAGCACAATAAGCCCAAAATCTGATCTAACGTGACCAACACAGTGTAGCCTTCAAGAAAGCACTCATAGAAATAAGCCTACCTTCATGGACAGGCATGTATTTGAGGTCCCCTTCTCTCTTTATTTCCCTGCTTACAAACATAATAAGCTCTAGCACTGATGACAACAGCTCCAACTGCACTCACTGCAAATCCTGCAAAACTCCTAAAAGACAGCATTAATATCACCTTTACCATAACATGACAGATAAACAGCTTGGAAACACAAAGTTCAGTAAAAGAATGAGACTCTGGTTCTTATTAGAACCAGATACAGAACAGTAGCTGAATATTGAGTGTGACGTCACAACGGCCATTCTGTTGACGCTCAAGGTGTCACGTGGAAACCACTAAACCACACAGAACATGGACATCAGACCACTGCTCTGTTTCACTGAGAGACAGACTTTAGTGGTGTTGATGAACTGGACAATATTATGCATTATTAAACACTTTAATAAATCACAGAGAATTAGCAAAAGATTAATGTGACAATAACAACGACAATAGGGCATGTTCTTATCTTTAGAAGATTTTCTGGTTGTCCTCACAGCAAACTTTTTTGTATGAAGGCTTGTAAACTCCAATCTGTGCACCATTTCATGTTGATTTTCAACCCAATCGCTACCTAACTGATGATCAGCTCATTTTCATAAGAAATAAAAGACCTCTTGAGGTCTTACAGCAGCCATGCTCATGGTACATTTACAATTACAGCATGTGACAGGCTCTTATCCAGAGCCACATACAGTACATACAGTAAGTGCTTAAATCTCTAACATTGAATACATTAATGCTGGCTCACTAGGTTACATACTTAAGATACCACGAGTTTAATACATTTGTTCAAAGTTACAATGAAAAAGCGTCAAAGTTTTTTTTTTTTTTTTAAATGTAAAAGATAAGGAAAGAAGTGAAGCATTTCCTGAATAAGTAGGTCTTCATCTGCTGCTTGAAAATAGCCAGTGACTCAGCTGTCCAGACCTCTAGGGGAAGTTCATTCCACCACCTTGTTGCCAGAACAGAGAAGAGTCTTGTAGTATACTTGCCTCTTACCTTGAGAGTTGGTGGAACCAGTCGAGCAGTGCTGGTAGATCAGAGGGTGTGAGGTGCAGTGCAAGGAGTGATGAGTGCTTTGTGGTAAGAGGGAGCTGGTTCCTTTTTGACTTTGTAGGCCAGCATCAGTGTTTTTAATCTGATGCATACAGCTTCTGGAAGCCAGTGGAGGGATCGCAGCAGCAGAGTGGTATGCAAGAAATTTGGCAGGTTGAAAACAAGTCGGGCAGCTGCATCAGAGGACGAATCGCATTCATAGGTAGACTTGCCAGCAGTGCGTTGCAGTATTCCAGTCTGTAAATGACAAGAGACTGAACAAATACCTGAGCAGCCTGTATGGACAAAAATGTTGTAGAGAAGAAACCGACATGAACGAGTAACATTAGCAACATGAGAGGAAAAGGACAGTTGATTGTCCATGGTTACCTCAAGGTTGTGAGCTGTGGCTGAAGGGGAGATCAGACGTTGTGCAAGGATATAGCAAGATCATGAACTGGGCAGTCAATTTTTGCTATGCACAATTCATTGCAATAACTCATAAAAGTGACGTGACATATGGCTCAGTATGGTAACCCATAATCAGAATTTGTTCTCTGCATTTAACCCATCCAAAGTGCACAAACACAGCAGTGAACACACACACACCGTGAACACATACCCGGAGCAGTGGGCAGCCATTTATGCTGCGACGCCCAGGGAGCAGTTTGGGGGTATCGGTGCCTTGCTCAAGGGAACTGTCGGAACTCAGAGCCCCCTCCGAGAGGACATATCTCAGGGTGAATCGCACTCTTAAACTTTTAGCCACATATTTACTGATCTAAATATACGTCACTAATAACACTATTATTGCTGGAAAATGAGAAGACATCTCAGACCTGGATGAGACTGAGAAAACTTCTTATTGCAGCTAATCATCCAACAAATCCATTGAGCTCAAGGAAAAAGTCAAAAGCAATCAAATGAAAAACCCATTCTTGAGTTTCATGATTTTTCACATTATCCCCCCTTTGAGGCTGTAACCAAACCTACTGTATGTTGCAGTAATCCTGACATAACCACTAAACATTATGAATATCAACAGAGGCCACATTTAAAACCATGTAGTGGAAATTTTTACTTTAGAGAAGAACACATGAATCTGTCCTTCTAGGCTTCTGTATTTCCCATGGCTGGTAGTTATTGTGACTAGAGATTTCAGTTGTTTCTTTCTAAAACTGCATTTAATCAGAGCTTTCCCATGAGACCTTTTCTGTTCCCGTGGGATTAGCTTGGTCAGAAGATGAACAGGCGATGCTTCTAAGCCAATGGTGGATGATGTTTTGGTTTTACATGTCCTGTTTATTTTATTCCTGTCTATAAAATTCTGGTGTTATCAATAATGGTGGCCCTTCCTCTCTGATTTTACACGTAGAGTGTTGGGTCCTTCTGCAAAGCTGAAAACAATAAACCGTGAAAACCTTTATACTCTTGCCCGTGCCTGTTGGTGTGATATTTTTATGCTTTAATTCTCTCGAACCTCAAAACTTCCACAACAGGCTGGCGTTGTCGGCAGGATTCCGCGTTTGAGAGTCGACTGCGGGGATTCCCGGGGAGGCTTGCAGCGCTCGAGCCTTGAAGGCTGTTAACTTCACCTCGACCGCAAAATTGGCTATGAGCGTGAGAGGACTCGGGAGTTCACCGTGAGCCGCCTCAACGCTGGAATCAAAAGTACTTGGATGTGTGGAAGGTGAGAGAATCTATTTTTATTTGTGTTAAAGAACACTGATTAATCTGCTAAAGTTGTAAGGGTTTTATTTTGAAAACTATAGTTGAATTCATTAGTGTTGAATAGTGAATATTGTTGGTTGTCTCTGTGTAGAAAGTGCTGTAAAGACAGGATTTAAACCTGGATCTGTCGACAGGTCAGTGACCTGGATAGGTACCTAGTGCAAGGCCTAAAATACAAAAGTAAAGCACGGCACTAATCTGGGATTAGGTGCTAAAGGTGTCTTGTTTGCGAGGTTTTGAGAAAACCCGCCGCTAAGAGCTGACGAGCTCGGTGTAGACTCTCCGGAGAGCAAAGCAGGTTTGGGGAAAAGAGAAAAGGCCAAAACAAAAGATAACACACACACACATAGCACAGGCTTTCTGGTGCAGAGACTGTCAACAATAAACTAAGATAGTCATGGGCAACAGTATTTCTAAGAGCATGCTCAATAAAAACCCAGTGTGGGTCACTGGACCTAACGTGAATTATATGAGAAATAATTATGGTCCTGATTCTGTGTCACAATTGCTGCGGTGGGTGACGGAGTGTGGCTTCCCAGATGGCGGCAGTTTTAGCTTGAAGCAGTTAGATTTGCTGAAAGGTAACCTGACCCAAATGGAAAGAGATAATGTTGGGAAGAAGAAAAAGAGCAGGGTAGAAATAAACTGGACAGCTTTTCACTTGTGGAAGTTAGAGGCTGAAAAAAGGTTTCAAAAAGCACAATGTACTCCAAAGAGAGCATCTATACAATATGTACAGAATACACAAAGTACAATAAGTAACTCACAAAGTCTCCAGTGTCTTAAGTCTTTTTCAGATGATCCTGACCTGGATGGACCGCCTCCTCGACCACGTCTGGCAGCGGCTGCGTCATGTCGACAGGTGTGCGCAGATCCGGAGCCAGCTCGTGTGGAGCCGAAGGAGAGTCCACTGCCTCCACCGAAGGCAGTTAAGGCTGACCCACCCTCTCCACCGATCGCGGATCGTACACGCCAGAAAGACAAGCAAAAGGAGACTACGGATCTTGAACCTGTCAGAGAAGAGGCTTCGATTCCAGAGGTCAACGAGAAACTTCAGAGTGTGATTACAATGCCCATGGTGGAAGTAGCAGGGCCGGATGGAGACCCTATGTTAGTACACCGTCCGTGGACACTAAAGGACATTGAGCATGCTCATGAGCACCTCCCTGACCCGAGAGAAGTGGGGGGGAAAAAGTTTGGTGTGGAGTTGGAACGTTTCTGCAAAGAATTTCGTCCCACCTCTCTTGAACTAAGGCGCCTGCCGGGAAGAAAACTAGCATCTGACATAACGCGGATTAAGTATGAATGGCCGGATGAAAATCTGTGCATGAGACATCCAGATCATGAGAGCGGGAGGAATGCGACGTACTATAACTTCGTAACGGAATTACGTGAAGCGTGTTATGAAGCTTTTCCAGTGAAGATGGATATGACAAAGATTGCGCTGTGCAAACAACAGGACAGCGAGACAGCTGCGCAATATCTTCATCGCCTCACGGAAGTACACAACGCGCACAGCGGCCTTACTGCCCCCGAGAATATGAGTGAGGGGGTAGTGACCGCATACGAGGCGCATTTGAGAAACAGTTTCATGAATGGACTGATTCCGGAAATATCTGACAAGGTGAAAAACCTATGCATCACGTGGGACACTGGAAAGCTGAGCCTTATCGAACAACATGCTCTGCATGCGGAAAAGCTGCTCACACAAGCCAAGCAAGATCAGGGAAAAAAGAGAGAAGAACAAACACACAAAGTTCAGCTGACGATGATGCAAGCCATGACGAGATCTCATACACAACGGAGAGGGACTTCCACATATCGAGGAAGAGGGCGATATCGAGGAAGGGGGAGAGGAAGAGGAAGAGCCAGAGGCGGAAAAGAAAAAGGGGGAGAGAGTGGATGTTTTGTTTGCGGAGGACAAGATCACTGGGCAAGGGAATGCCCTAAGAGACATGATGAGGAAACTGCATGACCATCAACATCTCAGGTCGAGGAGGTCAGTCCTGAAGGGATGGGTGAGTCAAAATCTTTGATGCTATGCAATGAGGAAATGCTTCAGCTAACTTCTGATTCCGACTTAAATTTTAAGGTTTTGAATGCTATTGATTTTCTTGAAAAGAAATATACTCCACAAGGCACATATGCAAAATACAGTTTAGATGCCTACAAGCACATGCCAGTGCACACATTGAATGTAGAAGGGAAAGACATTTTGTTTTTAGTAGATTCTGGTGCAGGAAACTCTGTGATCAAATTACATGAGTTGAGTGAGATGCCAGAAATGAGTGGTAGATCCCTGAATTCAGTTGGAGCGTCTGGGATTATCGTGAAAGAAAAATTTACAGCACCCTTAAGGTGTGTTGAGAATAACCAACAGTCATTCACATTTTCTTTTCTGCTTTCTGAATGCTGCCCGATTAATTTGATGGGCAGGGATTTGATCTGCAAATTGGGAATAAACCTAATTAGCACCCCAAACGGATTAAAAGTGTGTAGAAGTCAAATAGGTGAATTTCAGGGCGTTAAGTGGGACCCCAGACCTCTGTTGTATGTGTATGAGTGGGAACTCAGCACCTCTTCTGTGAATTCAGTGAATCAAGCACTCTTGGATAAGGCCTATGATGTTACTAACCCTACACGCACACAATACATGAACACACATGATCTGCACTGCACAGCACACACACACACAGGGCCTGATGTAGTTTATGAACAAGAGTGGTTTGAAATGCAGCCAAAAGCTGATGTGTTGTTACTGACAAAGTTGTATTGGGATAATTACAGATGTACTGCAGAAGTGAATCTTTCTAGTATAAATGTGAAGCCGGGGAAGGCCCATCCGTTCACTATAGAGAATTCACACCCACATGTGTCTTTATCAAAAGGTGAAACAGAGAAATGGGAAGATTTAGGGATGTGGACATTAAAATGTGTGAAAGCTGATGATTGGAAACCCAGTTCAGATCCCACAGTGTTGTACAGCGAGAAAACTAAATCCTATTGCATGCACTTGAATTGGATAGCTTTTGTTGACAGAACAGTTGAGATAATGCCACAGGCAGACACAGATGTACTGAAAACAATGTGGCAGATGACACACATTTCTGGGGAAGATCCCCGATTACAAGCAGTTCCTAGAGAACTTTGGGCAACAGGGAAATATGATGTAGGTCTGATCAAAAATTGTTCACCGGTGCAGATAACACCTAAATCGGATTACAGACCTTGCAAAACTCAGTACCCCTTAAAGCCAGAGGCTATTAGGGGTATCACACCAGTGTTTAATTCACTGCTTGAATCTGGAGTGATTGTGCCATGTGAAACCTCCCCAGTGAGAACACCTATTTTTCCAGTGAGGAAACCTAGGCCTCTGGGTGACCCAGAGGAGTGGCGTTTTGTCCAAGATTTGCAAGTAGTGAATGATGCAGTAATTCCAAGAGCTCCAAATGTGCCAAACCCTCACACAATCTTGTCTCAGATTCCACCAGAAAGCAAGTGGTTTTCTGTGGTAGACTTAGCTAATGCTTTTTTCAGTGTACCAGTTCATCCAGACAGCCAGTTTTGGTTTGCGTTTTCTTTCAATGGAAAGCCGTACACTTTTACCAGATTGTGTCAGGGATTTTGCGAATCTCCAACTATTTACAATGAAGCTCTTAAAAACAGTCTTGAATCTCTGACGCTGACCCCAGGGTCAGCAATTCTTCAATATATGGACGACTGCATGATTGCAGCGCCATCTAAAGAGCAATGTGAAAAAGACACTATTGCGTTACTTTGTCATCTAGCGGAGGAAGGTCACAAGGCGAGCTTATCAAAGCTGCAGTTTGTAAAACAGCAAGTGAAATTCTTGGGGCATCTGATATCAGAACAAGGCAAAACTATTGAGCAGAACAGAGTTGCAGCAATACAAAACATTCCAAAGCCTAACACAAAAAAACAACTGATGTCATTTCTAGGCATGTGCTCTTATTGTAGGACTTTCATACCAAACTATGCAGTCCTCGAAGCACCTTTGAGCGCAATTGCTCATGGGAAAGGCCTACAGGCCCACAGTGCACTGACTTGGACACCAGAGGCAGAAAAAGCCTTCGTAGATTTGAAAATGGCTTTACAAACCACCCCAACATTAGGGATTCCAGATCCAAATGAATTGTTTGTACAAACAGTTGATGAAAAAAGTGGTTGTATGACATCAGTGCTATTACAAAATCATGGTGGGAAAATGAGACCAGTGGCCTACTTCTCTGCTAAATTGGATCCAGTAGCGGCAGGCCTGCCAATGTGTTTAAGAGCAGTAGCAGCAGCTGAGAAAGCGGTTAATGCTTCTAGAGATATTGTGGGATACAGTGAACTAACTCTTTTGGTCCCACATGCAGTGTCGCTTCTTCTTCTTGAACAGAAAACAGCACATATGTTTGCGGCACGTTGGCTGCGATATCACACTATTTTGCTTGACATGCCAAATGTGAAAGTAAAACGCTGTACTGTGTTAAACCCTGCAACTCTTCTCCCTACAGAAGCAGATGGAGAACCACACAATTGTGTTGCGGTTGTAAATGAAATTTGCAGTCCTAGGTCTGATTTGCAGGAAACGCCGTTGCAGAATCCAGATCTTGAGTTTTTTGTGGATGGATCAGCCTTCAGAGATCAGAAAACAGGCCGCAACTGCGTGGGGTATGCAGTAGTGACACAACATGAAACGATTAAAGCAGAATCATTACCAGAGCATCTCTCTGCGCAGGCAGCCGAATTGGTTGCTTTAACAACAGCATGCAGGTTAGCAAGAGACAAAACTGTCACCATTTATACTGACAGTAGATATGCATTTGGGGTAGTACATGATTTTGGTACATTGTGGAAAAACAGAGGTTTCCTGACCTCTTCAGGTAAAGCAATCACGCACAATGGCCTGATTTCTGAACTCCTGGATGCAATCCTGTTGCCAAAATCTATTGCCATATGTAAGTGTGAAGCACACACTGGGAAACATGACCCCATTTCACAGGGCAATGCGCAAGCAGATGCAGCAGCAAAATCAGCTGCGCAGAAACTGATTTTTTCGTCAGAGACCGACGAAACTTTGTGTATGTTGCAAATATGTACTCCCACAGCAGATCTCAAAGATCTTCAATCACAGTCTACAGCCCAAGAAAGAGCCACATGGAGGAAAGCAGGAGGTGTGGTAAGAGATGGGGTTTGGTACGGCCCTGATGACAAGCCATGTTTGCCAAAGAAATTGTTTCAATTCTATGCTAAATTGGCGCATGGCCAAGACCATGCGTCAAAAGGGGGGATGTATAACAGTGTCTCCAGATACTGGCACACTAAGGGCTTTGCAAACTATTCCCAGAAGTTTTGTGAGAAATGTATAGTGTGTGCAACAAACAACATTGGCCGAGGCATTAAAGTCTCCCAGAGCGCCCATCCTCCGCCACAGCGACCATTTGAACACCTTCAGATGGACTTTATTGAACTGACACCCAGTGAAGGCAAAAAATACTGTTTGGTGATAGTGGATATGTTCTCTAAGTGGGTGGAAGCTTTCCCCACTTCCAAACAGGATGCAAGTGCAGTAGCTAAAGCACTCCTGTCTGAAATTATTCCTCGTTGGGGAATCCCTGACAAAATCAGTAGTGACAATGGGACTCCATTTGTAAACCAAGCACTTCGACGGGTGGGAGAGTACTTGGGTATAGATCTCAGACAACACTGTGCGTACCACCCTGCCAGCGGAGGGGCGGTGGAGCGAGAAAATGGTACGCTAAAGAACAAATTGGCCAAGTGCTGTGATGAAACAGGTCTATCATGGGTAAAGGCCCTTCCCATTGTGTTATTATACATGAGAACGAGAACTAGAGGGAGAGTGAATTTAAGCCCATTTGAGATACTGTTTGGCAGACCCCCAAATACAGGAATTGAGCCTGGACACACACCCAGATTAACCACAAGCCAATGTGAAGATGAAATGCTGTGTTATTGTGCAAACTTGTCCTCTGTTTTGTCTCAAATCCATAAGCAGGTGAAGGAAGCACTGCCTAAGGTGACGCAAACAGATCTGCACAGTCTCAAACCAGGTGACTGGGTGGTGGTGAAGGATTTCAGGAGGAAAAGCTGGAGAGCCAGGCGGTGGCTGGGACCATTTCAGGTACTTCTGACCACGCAGACTGCGGTGAAGGTTGCAGAGAGAGCGACGTGGATTCACGTTAGCCACTGTAAGCGGGTTCCTGAGCCAGAGGAAAAACCAACACCCGACAGCTGCAAAGAGGAATGAGAAGGGGCATCAGGGCACACGGTGACGTGCTAGTAACCTCTCCCGTGAGCTCCAACTGACTTTCCACGACGCGTATAGTGTCTGAGTCAGAAGAAAACCCTGATACAACGCAGCAGCCGACACCGAGAAGGAGCAGCGTCATCTGAAGGAGTAACATCGACACACACACACATATGAATGTAAACACAAATGTAAATGAAATTAATGAACTGAAAGAGGTAAATGTGAAAGACACTTACGACAGCAGATGACGACAGCATTACACATTTACGACAGCCAGACTCCCATACAAACACAAATATAAGACCTGACTTCTACAATCGATCAACATTGATGAGTAAAAGCTCCTGTTAAGATGAGGAGCCTGTTTGACTATCACCCAAGAGTTTTAGGGATCATTGGCATCCTTATGATCTGCCTGTTAATTAGAGGGAATGCAGAAAAGACTTCCACCTTTGGTAGAAGTCGCAGAGACGTGCATGAAAACACTTATTGGCAATTTGCCAACTACACTGCCAAAATGATCACAAATGAGTCTTGTTATGTGTGTATGATTCTCCCCACAGCTGCGAGTAAACACACAATGATCCCCATGAAAAGTAATGGTAGTGAATTGAAAGCCATAGCCCAATACTGTAGAAATTCTTACTGCATGTGGAAGCAGGATGCTTATAGAGTCCAGAATGGCACACATTTGAGTCTGGTGATAAATTCACCGGCCTCCCTGTGGTGTGAAGCTGGAGGTCCTGGGAGGACTGATTTAACTGGTACCACCATATGTCTACGAACTCTAATGCGTGTGACAAAACGAACATTCAAAGTAAACCAAACAAGAGTTAACACATTTGTTGCACAGCCTCCTCCTAAATTGAACTACACACACTGTTTTGTAGGTACAGGAAACATACCGTTAGGTAATATTGCCAGCCGTAGGTGCACTCATTTATATTACCCATATTCTGATGACGGAACCTGCCCACAGGCAGAGTGTTCCCTCATTCATCCATCTGACACCGGCACATTACTCAGGGCTGACGACTGGTACTGGGTCTGTGGTAAAAACGTGTATCTAGCCCTACCCCGTAACTGGGGAGGAGTATGTACTTTAGCAAGGTTTAGGTATCCAGGTGTGGTCATAGCTCACTCACACTCACCAATAAAGCGACCCAAGAGAGAGGTGTCTTATAATGACTTTCCTCCGCCAGAACATAGACTGAAACCTACACTGAGTAAATTCTTTGATTCCTTCTTCCCACAGTATGGGATGACTCAGGTTTGGAATCAACTAGAAGTCACACATTATCGGCTTGCCACTTATATTAACTCCACTAATCGGGCAACCGAAGGCATTAAACAGGAACTCGCGGCCCTTAGATTGACTGCTACACAAAATAGAATGGCCTTAGATATTCTATTAGCTAAAGAGGGAGGTGTATGTGCCCTGATTGGAGATCAATGTTGCACCTTCATTCCCTCGAACGATGACGACCAAGGGTCTATCTCAGATGCACTGCATGATATGCACAAAGTAGCAAACCAAATGAAACGAGACGAACACGGAGATAATAGTTGGGGACTTTGGTATACACTGTTCGGACAGTGGACTCCCTATCTATCAATGATAATCCCAGTGATTGTGGTATTACTCTTATTATGTTTGTTTGGCCCTTGCGTATACAAATGCATTCATTACATCATAATGTCCAATCTAACGACCAAACAACTTGTGAAACTAGACGATATTGACGATGACCCTGAATGGAGTCCTCCGTTCAGCGATGACTATTTCACTGAATTTGCCCAGACTGATCCAGAAACAGACAAAGGTGAATACGGACAGTAGAGACTGTGACTTGTAGTGAGGTTACGACTTGATTAATGCTTAATGCTTTGCCTTTAACTGCATATTTCTTATATATACGGGTCCTGTCCCCACAAAAACAGCATATTATCCACTAAAGATCATGTATTTTATGAAGCATTCATGTGAACCCTACAGGGGTAATGATGCGCTGATGTGAGACTTTACATGATTAGCTTAAGATTTAAGTGATTATATTCTAGCTGATTAACAATGTTGTAGATTAAGTAGTTGATTAACAATACTGGTATCGATCGATCATTTAGAGTTTAGATTTTGTTACAGATTAATGATTAGTAAAATTTTGTGTATTGTCCCAGGGACAAAAGGGGGGAATTGTAGTGGAAATTTTTACTTTAGAGAAGAACACATGAATCTGTCCTTCTAGGCTTCTGTATTTCCCATGGCTGGTAGTTATTGTGACTAGAGATTTCAGTTGTTTCTTTCTAAAACTGCATTTAATCAGAGCTTTCCCATGATACCTTTTCTGTTCCCGTGGGATTAGCTTGGTCAGAAGATGAACAGGCGATGCTTCTAAGCCAATGGTGGATGATGTTTTGGTTTTACATGTCCTGTTTATTTTATTCCTGTCTATAAAATGCTGGTGTTATCAATAATGGTGGCCCTTCCTCTCTGATTTTACACGTAGAGTGTTGGGTCCTTCTGCAAAGCTGAAAACAATAAACCGTGAAAACCTTTATACTCTTGCCCGTGCCTGTTGGTGTGATATTTTTATGCTTTAATTCTCTCGAACCTCAAAACTTCCACAACAACCACTAAATCACATTTAAATAAAACAAAAAAAAAAATTCAAACAACATTTAAACAAAGCAGTCGTGGCCGGCCTGAGACTCGAACCCACAAGTGTTCATTCCAATATTTTGCGCATGTACTTATAGAATGTATAGTATGTATTCTTGTCTGTGCTGCTTTTGTGTATTGTCTTGTAGTGTTTTGTAGTGTTTGTGTGCACTGTCTTCTGTCTCACACTGTGTACACCAGGTTGTACAGATGCACTTTATATGTCTTGGACTAACTTTAGGTCCTTAGCTCTGTCCTTGTTCTATGTAGCACCATAATCCTGGAGAAACATTGTCTCATTTCACTGTGTACTGTGTCAGATATATATGGTTAAAATGACAATAAAAGCTTCTTGACTTATTGACTTGACCTGACTTTGGATCCGGACTGGCTGCTGACTGCTACTGACACGCCGCCATCTTGGAACATCAAAAATGACCTCAGAAATAACGCTGACCGTTAGTTCATCAGAAGAACTTGGTTGTACAATTCCATCAGCCTTGACCATTAGGGATAAATGTTAGAGAGAAATAGCGAATCAAACTTTATCATCTTTATTCTATATTTCTATACTTCTAAAAGTAAAGCTGCTTTGAGACAATATCCATTGTTAAGTATAGTGCTTTTAGTATAAAAACATAATAATACAGTATAGAAACATATAATAATGAATACAGTTTTATTATTTATTATATTTTATACTCATTCTGTCTATATTGTATCTAATCATCTGAATTGTTTTTTTGTATAGTTTGTATAGTATAGTGTTATTTATGTCTGTACTTTTGAGAGTCACAAACTGCTGGAACCAAATTCCTCGTGTGAGTCAACATCAACACACTTGGCCAATAAACCTGATTCTGATTCTGATTCTGAGTCTGATAAAAAAAAAAAGCCTGAGCTCACTTTTATCTGTAAAGCCATAGCTTTTCTTTCTCTGTTACACTATAACACAAAACTTAAAATACAAATTTTAACGAAGGAACCAACGAACAAACGACGAAGGAACGAACCCACTCACTCTCTCAATGCAGGAAAATGGCAGAGGCCAGTATTTCAGAAGGTTATATTTACGTGCATCACTTCAGCTGTCCAGTGTGTCTGGATCTCCTGAATCATCCAGTGATTATACCCTGTGGTCACAGTTTCTGTAAGTTGTGTATTAATGGCTGCTGGGATCAGGATGATGTGAAGGGCATCTACAGCTGTCCTCAGTGTAGAGAGACTTTCACTCCAAGGCCTGTTTTATACAGGAACAACATGCTGGCTGAAGTGTTGGAGAAACTGAAGAAGACTGAACTCCAAGCTGCTTCTCCTGCTGTTTCAGCTAAAGCAGAAAGAACTAAAAAACAGGTGAGAACTGGATATTATTATTCTTTTTTATGTCAATTTCTACAAATTCTATTTCTAGTCTAATTTCTATTGATGTGATCTGATTATATGACTGTCATTCAGTGTAAGGTGGATTTTTATTAAAAGTCAAAGTGTGTTTTGTAAAGACGTGTGAAACAGGTCAGACCAGTCATTGTACTTTAAACAGCCAAAGGCATGACGGTGATGATGATGATGATGATGATGATGATGATGATGATGATATTGATATTTAACACGGTCATGTGACACTTTATTCTGATTTCAAAGTATATTTTGTTTTACTTCTAAAAGTGTTGAAGCTTCTTTAAGGCACATTTATATTTACTTTATATTAATATGACATCCACTTTCTCCAGGTAACACTCACTGTGTGATCTACAGAGGGCGCTGTTCCTCACAAAGTTTCCTCCTAAAAGCTCATTACAGCAACAAGAAATGTTCCTGTCTGAGATCACAAATGTGTCTTTGTTCTGATTCAGTCTGAGATTCATTCGTTCCTCTCGTCCACTTTTCTCCTTCTCTATGATGTGTTTCCTCTCTGTAGAGTTTCCCGTCTCTCTGTGTTTCTCCTGGATGTGACGACTCACCCAGCTTCACTGTCAATCAACATCTCTCATTTTATGGAGTGAGGAAATCTCTCTCAGATCTGAAAAAACGAGTGAAGCAATTCTGTGAGAAGAAATTCAACAAAATCAGACCACAAGGTGAACAAACCAACATTGGTTCTGTATCACAGTAAAAAGAGCCATAAAATTCATCTAACAAAAATAAGAAGTAAGCAGGAACAAGACTGCAGAAAATCACACAGTATTAGCATCAGTCTTGTAAATGACATCAAGATCAATTTAGCAGACAAACAAAGTACAAATCTTACATTTGTGGAGAAAATCGTAGCTGATGAATAAATTGAGATGGTGACGTTGTTGACGTCTGAGATAAACGTGAGGTAGCAAATTTTACACATTCACACTTTAAACTGTTTCCAACTCATTTTTCTGTCTCCATTTTTTCTCTGTGTCTCCATTTTTTCTCTGTGTCTCCAAAGCTGCAGCAGTTCAGATGATTTTACCTTCAGAACCAAAGAGCAGAGAAGATTTTCTGCAGTGTAGGTTTCACACACACACACACACACACACACACACACACACACACACACACACACACACACACACAGACACAGACACAGACACACACACATACAGAAACACACACATACACACAGACAAATACACACACACACACACACACACACACCACACAGACACAGACACACACACACACACACACACACACATACAGACACAAACACACACACAGACAAAAACACACAAACGCACAAAGAGACAGACACAAATACACACAGACACACACACACACACAGACACACAAATACACACAGACACACACGCTCACACAGACACACATACACACACAGAGACACATACACACACAGAGACACATACACACACAGAGACACACACACACACAGAGACACACACACACACACACACACACAGTGTTAAAATGTCTGTATTGTTGATCTAAATCTGATCCATGTTTATAGAGCTGCATTAGGAGGATAGAAGCACAGACAGGTGTCTCACACACACTTATTATAAATCCTGTGATTAACATCTAACATGTGGACATTTTATTACTGTAGATTTCTGTTATCTGACTCTGGATCCAAACACAGCACATCCTGATCTCATTCTGTCTGAGAAGAACAGAGTGGTGACACGGAGTAAGACACAACAGCGATACTCTGATCATCCAGAAAGATTTGACTTCTGGCCTCAGGTGTTGTGTAAGGAGAGTGTGTGTGGACGCTGTTACTGGGAGGTGGAGAGGAGAGGTGTTGTGTACATATCAGTGTCATATAAAGAGATCAGCAGGAAAGGATGGAGTTATAAGTGTTTGTTTGGACACAACAGTCAGTCTTGGAGTCTGGAGTTTTATTCTTCCTCTGTCTCTTTCTGGAACAGCAATATTTATACTGATCTACGAGGTCCATCACCCTCCAGAATAGGAGTGTATGTGGATTACAGTGCAGGAACTCTGTCCTTCTACAGCGTCTCGGACACCATGAGGCTCCTCCACAGAGTCCACACCACATTCAATCAGCCTCTATATGCTGGAGTCAGGATGTTGCGTTATAACTCATTTGTGAGGTTTTGTGATCCAAAATAAAAAGTTAGTAAAAGTGTTTATAAAAACTATAAGTGAGGTGTGAGATTTAATTTGTCCCTGAGCTACACTGGACATTTTATGTGCAGAAACTGGAACAGTAATGAATGCAGAATGTAGAAACAGACTATTTAACTGTATGCACTATTAGGATGGGTTTATTATGTCTCCTCAGAAATAATAAACTTTACTCAAACTGCTCTGTCTTTCTGTGCTGCTTGCTGGTGGAAACACAACCTACTGTGTGTAAAAGACCTTTATTATCTTATATCTTTAACAATGTTCTGCTTAACAGTCCACTTAACATACAGTGCACTCTGGAATTATTCAGACTCCTTCCTCAATCCTTTATAATATGGTGACAGACTTCAGAAGTGGAAGAATAAACTGTTAATAAACTGTATTTTCTCAGTTCAGTCTTCAGTACAGAGCAGGAGTCACGTGACTTTGTTCGAGTGATGCAAGCATGCGCTCCTGTGAGAGAAAAAACACCATGAAAAAATTATATTTTCCATTTTGTGAACTTATTTAATTTGCAGTTAAATTTCAGTTCATGTTCTAATGCAGTTTCAAAATACACGAGCCCTCGTTTCAAGCAGATTTACAAAACATAAACATAGAACAAAAATGTTATTATAAAGAATAATATAAAGATTAATATAATATGAAATTCAAGATTAATATTCAATATCTATTTGAATGTAAATTTAACGGAGCTCCTGGTTGTGTGTATGTTTGAACAGATACTGATGTGATATGAAACACTACAATGTCTTAAAAAGTTTCCTCAGAAATAATAAAACTTCAAATTGCCTATGTCTATGCTGCTGCTGGTGGAAACACAACCTACTAAGTGTGAAAGATGTTTATTATTTTATATCCTGAACCATTTCCTGGTTAAGACTCCAGTTATCATACTGTGCACTGAAATAATTCACTCTTTCCTCAATCTGCAAGAAATTCTACACTTAAAATTTAATCTAGGAATTAAATACAGACTGATTTAGGAATGTTTTGGAGTCTAGTTTTATACTGAGAAGTTACTAAATCTGTGCATGTGTGTGTGTGTGTGTAAAACGTATAATTTCATTTCACACACGACCAGTTTAATTCTAGAAACCTAAAGTGCACTGACTGTTAAGTGTACTGTAAAGTGTTACTGACTTTCTTTAAAATTCCCATTTTTATTGATTTTATCTGATCTCTTCTGGAAGGTGATTCCAGCTATAGGTGGCATAATAACTAAATGCTGACGCACAATGTTTTGAGTGAACCCTTGGTACAGTATCTCTAACTGACCTGATCCTAATGATCTGAGTAGTCTGCTTGGTTTATATTCAATTAGCATATCTGTAATGTATTTCAGTCCTAAGTCATGAAGTGATTTATAAACGAGTAACAATACTTTAAAATCTATTCTAAATGTAACTGGAAGCAAGTGCAAGGACCTGAGGACTGGATTGATGTGCTCAGATTTTTTGGTTCTGGTCAGAATTCTGGCAGCAGCGTTCTGTATTAGCTGCAGCTGTCTAATGGTCTTTTTGGGGATCCCAGTAAGGAGTCCATTGCAATAATCCACTCGGCTGGTGATGAAAGCATGAACAAGTTTCTCTAAGTCCTGTCTTGAGACAAAACATCTAATTCTGGCTATATTTTTGAGATAGGTAGTAAGCTGATTTGCTTATCGCTTTCACATGACTACTGAAAATAAGGTCAGACTCTAAAATTACACCAAGATTTCTGACTTTATTTTGTGTCTTTAGACACCTAGAGTCAAGTTGTGTGTTAACCTTGAGCGTTTCATCTTTATTTCCGAATACAATGACTTCGGTTTTGTCTTTGTTTAACTGGAGGAAGTTTGACGCATCCAACTGTTAATTTCATCAATGCACATACATAGAGAGTCAATGGGGCTGTAGTCATTAGGGGACAGGGCTAAGTATATCTGGGTGTCATCTGCATAGCTGTGGTAAGCGATTTGGTTCTTTTTCATTATTTGACCAATTGGGAGCATATACAAATTAAAGAGAAGCGGTGCAAGTATTGAGCCCTGTGGGACTCCACATGTCATGGATGTCCACTCAGATTTATGGTTACCTATGTTCACATAGTAACCTCTCCCTTTTAGGTATGATTTAAACCATTTGAGGACCATCCCAGAAAGCCCTACCCAGTTTTCCAGTCTATGTAAGAGTAAGAGTATCGTGTGATCTACCGTGTCAAAGGCAGCACTAAGATCTAGCAGCACCAGCACTGATATTTTACCTGAATCAGAGTTTAAGCGAATATCATTTATTATCTTTATGAGCACTGTCTCTGTGCTGTGATGCTGGCGGAAACCAGATTGAAAATTGTCCAGATACCCATTTGAGTTTACGAATTTGTTCAGCTGATTGAAAACAACCTTTTCAAAGATCTTGCCTATAAAAGGAAGATTTGAGATTGGTTTGTAGTTGCTAAGTATGGTTTTGTCTTGGTTACTCTTTTTTAGGAGAGGCTAAAATGCTATTTACTGCATAACTTATAGGTGTCAGGGATCAGTGCGGATTTGTCAGGGATCAGCACAGACTTTTGGCCATGTGCGTTTGTGTTTGTTTGTGTCACGTGATTGCAACACCTTCGTCTACTCCTCCCAGTCATCACACTTGTTCCCCATTGTGTGTGATTGTCCTTTGGTGTATAAATGTGTGCCACGTTGCCGATGGCAGTGCGGATTCATTAAGATATATTTATTATGTACGTTAGTTCCCCGTGCCGTGTGGATTATGTGTTGTTTCCCTTATGTATTAAACCCCTTTCATTTGAAGCTATCCTGCGTACGGATCTGTCTCCAATCCACCTCCGTCTGGGGTCTGACAATAGGGTATTTCAAATGAATGTTTAAGTTATAAAAAAAAGGGTCGATATTGCATAACTTAATTTGACACATGTTGATATAACCAACTTAAATTTACAGCAATAAGTGGAAAGTTTTATGTAATCAACAAATGGTTAATACAAAGCACAAGCGTTTTCTTGCAGTTACTTTGTTTAAATGCTATTTACTGCATAACTTAAAGGGTATTTCAGATGAATGTTTATAACTTATAAAAAAAAAAAAAAAAGGGGGTCGATATTGCATAACTTACCCCTCCTGCAGACCTTGTCTGAATTCCTATGCAAATTAGGAGCGCAGAGTCAACTTGACCTTGTCTGTTTTGACTGCTTATAAAAAATAAAGTATATAGGATAGCCTTTTTTTTTTCACCTTTTTTGTCTAACTTGTTTACAACATATTTTGCAAAAAAATGTTTAATTATTTGTATAATAAACCTCATTAATATGCAAAAATGCCTCATTTTCTAGTAAAAAAAAACCTGAAATTTTGAATTATGTTCACTCTAGAGGCACAAAAGTTAATGCACAATTACAGGCTGGTATATTTCAAAGCCAGGAGATTGCTTTGAAACCATTTTGACCATTTTTAATGTCAGTAAATAATAAAAAATATATATATTATAATAAGAATTTTTCCTTATGAGAAAAAAATGAACACAAACAATATTACAGCTAAATATATATTTTTGAATAATAATAATAATAATAATAATAATAATAATAATAATAATAATAACAAATTGAATAACATGGTTTAGACTAGTTAAGTACAAATTTACAGAACATCGATCAATACTGAACACAGCAGTGTCTTAATGGAATTAAAATTAGCCAGTATTTGTGAACCTGTAAATGTACAAAACGAATGCAATACAGAAGGCAATGCAAATAAATGATTTTAGAGATATTTCTATAAATATCTCTAAAATAAATTATTAAAGTAACTTAAAACTTATGTTATGGCTAACTTGAACTGTGATTTCCTTTATATTTTACATTGCTATTATTTGAGTTTCATACATCTTTATAATTATATTTTATTGTGGATGTTTTCTCACAATTCTGATGTAATGTGAAGTAAAATAAAAAATCTAAATTTTTTAAATGTTAATTAATAATATAAACATATTATACAATCTTAAAAAACTTGAGTGTTTAAGAGAAACAAGGTTCTTATGCGCCACCTGGTGGATATTCTGTGAAGTGAAACACATTAAGGTGATTGCTAAGATAGCCCCCCCCCCCGAACAGAAGTGCAGAAAGCTGCGGTACACTGCGGCAAGAATTGCTGAATTCCGCGGGAGAAGACATATGTCATGGAAGTCAAAATGACCACTAGGGGATGAGCCAGAAACAAGCTTCGTTGTAGCTTTGGGGGCGAAGCGGTTCCAGGTGGGGATCTCGAAGAACGGCAGTGGTGAAGGTGGAGAGGTCCTCGGCCGGGGACCGGCATGCGTCCTCCGCTGCTGCACCCAGGGCCCGCGGTGCCCTGGCTCCGGAGTGAACAGCTCCTGGGCAGGCCACTTCATGGGTGTGTTGGGCCTGGACAGAGAAACACGCGGGGTAGAGGTGGAGGGAGTGGTAATTACATCCTGGGAGTTTACCTGAGGAGACAGGTGAGCGACCGACCGGGGAGCTTCCAGCGCGGCTTTCCGCTCCCGCAGCTCGGCCTGCTTCACCTGTAGTTCACGGATCTGCTTCTCCACAGCATCCAGCTCCAGTTCTACCAAGTGCAGCTCCAATGCGTCCTCACCTGCACTCAAAGGCAGAGACATAACCGACATGATGTTACAGAGCACGTACAGCAGATTGTACTAGCGGTAGCCGAGCTAACAGGCTAGTTGTGCTAGCTGGCTAGAAGCGGACTATTTAACCTATTTATTTATTTATTTATTTTATATCATTTGCTTCTAAAAGATGAGAGAGGACGTGGAGGAGAGCAGGGTGGGAGCGAGCCACTGGACTGAGCAGGTCAACTCCCTGCCTCTCACTCCAGTCTGTGAAATGAAAATGTGGAAGATGCAAGAGCTTGTACTAGTGGTAGCCGAGCTAACAGGCTAGTTATGCTAGCTGGCTAAAAGCGAACGCCTCGGGACAAGTAAATACGATGTCAAGAATTAAGGTGTAAGTAGGTTAAAGTGTAAACTCAAGATAACTCGGAATTGAATAAAAAATACTCAGCCAGGCATACAAATTGGAAGATGCGAGAGCTCCAAGTTTGCTGCTTCCTGTGTGCTGCTTCCTGAACAAAAAGACTGCATGCTCAGTTTAAAAGGCCTAAAACAAACAGAGCCTCTCTGCCTACAAGTCTGCTGTGAAAAAAGGCCTGTAACCTGACACCCTGAGCTGTGAGAGTGTGAAAAAGTCGAGAATTGTGCAATAAATCCTTTGCGCAACTTTTTTGCGCAGCCTGAGGCCTCGGAGACGTGGCATGTTGCATACCGTTGGAATAGTCTCCTTATTGGCTAAAGAGCTGTAGAGGTCCCGGATCATTTCATTGCTATTGGAAGGAGCAATTGTAAGTCAAGTGGAGGGTTCCCACATAGGATGTAAAGACATCATTGGCTTCTCAGCCGTCTATCTCTGCAATACAAGCGCCGATTGGCTCAAGTGAGGGCTTGTTTGATTCGTTAGGCCCTGGGCTACAAATAGGATGCATCAATCATCAATGCATCAATTCCGCGGGAGAAGACGTTTGTCATGGAAGTCAAAATGACCACTAGGGGATGAGCCAGAAACAAGCTTCGTTGTAGCTTTTAAGCATTAAATCCTCTAAATACACGGTTAAACTTATTTTTCTAGTAAAGCTTAGATTCTCAAGATTTTTTAAACCCACACACAAAGCATAATATGATTCATAGCCGTCATACTATTTGAAACAAAATTGGTAGTAAACTGAACTAGGTGGTGCTAGACCACTTTTTCCCTTACATTTAGACTTTCCTTTCTTCACTGGGGTAATATTTTCCAAAACAAACGCTTCACAAAAATCCCCAAAGGTCCAAGGAACTGGAATCTGTAAGCCTTTTAATCCAAAACGCTTTGATCGCCTCGCAAATATTCCGTTTGTGATCCGAAAACTGGAAACAGTAGTGCGCCACCATCCTTTTTTTCGGCTCTAACTTCTCATTGGAGGTTTCAAAAATTACATTGATGCATCCTATTTGTAGCCCAGGGCCTAACGAATCAAACAAGCCCTCACTTGAGCCAATCGGCGCTTGTATTGCAGAGATAGACGGCTGAGAAGCCAATGATGTCTTTACATCCTATGTGGGAACCCTCCACTTGACTTACAATTGCTCCTTCCAATAGCAATGAAATGATCTGGGACCTCTACAGCTCTTTAGCCAATAAGGAGATTATTCCAACGGTATGCAACATGCCACGTCTCCGAGGCCCCAGGCTGCGCAAAAAAGTTGCGCAAAGGATTTATTGCACAATTCTCGACTTTTTCACACTCTCACAGCTCAGGGTGTCAGGTTACAGGCCTTTTTTCACAGCAGACTTGTAGGCAGAGAGGCTCTGTTTGTTTTAGGCCTTTTAAACTGAGCATGCAGTCTTTTTGTTCAGGAAGCAGCACACAGGAAGCAGCAAACTTGGAGCTCTCGCATCTTCCAATTTGTATGCCTGGCTGAGTATTTTTTATTCAATTCCGAGTTATCTTGAGTTTACACTTTAACCTACTTACACCTTAATTCTTGACATCGTATTTACTTGTCCCGCAGCGTTCGCTTTTAGCCAGCTAGCATAACTAGCCTGTTAGCTCGGCTACCACTCTTGCATCTTCCACATTGTCATTTCACAGACTGGAGTGAGAGGCAGGGAGTTGACCTGCTCAGTCCAGTGGCTCGCTCCCACCCTGCTCTCCTCCACGTCCTCTCTCATCTTTTAGAAGCAAATGATATACAATAAATAAATAAATAAATAAATAAATAAATAAATAGGTTAAATAGTCCGCTTCTAGCCAGCTAGCACCACTAGCCTGTTAGCTCGGCTACCGCTAGTACAATCTGCTGTACTTGCTCTGTAACATCATGTCGGTTATGTCTCTGCCTTTGAGTGCAGGTGAGGACGCATTGGAGCTGCACTCGGTAGAACTGGAGCTGGATGCTGTGGAGAAGCAGATCCGTGAACTACAGGTGAAGCAGGCCGAGCTGCGGGAGCGGAAAGCCGCGCTGGAAGCTCCCCGGTCGGTCGCTCACCTGTCTCCTCAGGTAAACTCCCAGGATGTAATTACCACTCCCTCCACCTCTACCCCGCGTGTTTCTCTGTCCAGGCCCAACACACCCATGAAGTGGCCTGCCCAGGAGCTGTTCACTCCGGAGCCAGGGCACCGCGGGCCCTGGGTGCAGCAGCGGAGGACGCATGCCGGTCCCCGGCCGAGGACCTCTCCACCTTCACCACCGCCGTTCTTCGAGATCCCCACCCGGAACCGCTTCGCCCCCTTCGTGAGACGGACTGCGACAGCGTGATCATTGGAGACTCCATCGTCCGCGCTACTGTGGCTAAAGGTAAGGCTCGCACTCACTGCTTGCCTGGTGCTCGTGTTCTTGATGTCTCTGCACAGGTACCTAGAGTCGTGAGCAGAAACACCAGAGATGTCTTTCTTCATGTCGGCTCGAACGACACCAGCCTGAGGCAGTCGGCGATCCTGAATAGGGACTTCAACACCCTGGTGGAGACGATTCGCAGCACAACGCCCACGATGAGGATCATCGTGTCTGGACCGCTTCCAAAGTACCAGCGAGGAATTGAAAGGTTCAGTAGACTTTTTGCTTTAAATGAATGGTTACAGTCATGGTGTCAGGCTCAGAAACTACTCTTTATCAATAATTGGAATGTTTTCTGGGAGTGTCCTAGGCTATCCCGTGCTGACGGCCTGCACCCCAGCAGAGTTGGAGAGGAGATCCTCTCGGACCACATCTCCAGAGCGCTGAACATCTTCTGACTGGTAAACTACTCTTTAAATTTAAATCTCAATAGCCATCCTTCACCTCAGCACATTGACAAAAAAATGCACACACAGCTCACCCTATAGAAACTGTGTCTGTTCCCCAAGCAATGAGATCAAAAGGTAAATACGTGAGAAATTCTCGAAATAATCTTACTGTAATAAGACCAGAAAAATGCAAAAGAAACAAACAAACAGTTCTTAAGGTTTGGACTTCTGAACATTAGATCTCTTGCACCCAAAGCACTTATTGTAAATGAAATGATCTCAGATAATAGCCTTACTGCACTCTGCATCACCAAAACTTGGATTAAACCAAATGAATACATCAGTCTAAACGAGTCTACACCATCAGGATATATCTATAAGCACGAGCCTCGTCTGACTGGTCGTGGTGTCACCACTATCCTTAGTGATTACCTCACTGTTACCCAGAGAACACAGCATAGATTTAGTTCTTTTGAACTGCTTGTCCTTAATGTTACACTATCGCACATGCACACAAAGAAATCCCTGATGTCTTTTGCTCTAGCGACCGTGTACAGACCCCCAGGGCCCTACACAGTTTTTCTTAGAGAATTTACAGATTTTCTCTCAGACCTATTGGTTAACTTTGACAAAGCACTAATTGTAGGAGACTAACATTCATGTTGACGACACAAACAACGCTTTAGGACTCACATTTATGGACTTACTAAACTCACTTGGGCTTAAACAAAACATCACTAGAGCAACTCATCGAATTAAGCACACACTAGATTTAATAATATCACACAGAATAGATGTCACTGATATAGATATCATACCTTAAAGTGATGACATCACAGACCATTACCTCATAATGTACACACTACCTATAGAACAGACTATGTCTCACCATGTTATCGACTCGGTAGAACCATTATTCCGACCACCAAAGACAGATTAACAAATAACCTGCCTGATCTATCTGTACTTCTTACTGTACCCTTAAACTCAAATGATCTAGATGTAATGACTAACAGCTTAGACGCTATATTCATTAGCACATTAGACACTGTTGCCCCAGTCAGATTACAGAAGGTTAGAGATAAAACACTTGCACCATGGTATAATAGTCATACTCACACCCTCAAGAGGGAGACCCGTAACCTCGAACGGAAATGGACAAAAACTAAATTAGAGGTTTTTAGAATTGCGTATAAGGACAGTATTTCCAGCTTTAGACAGGCTTTAAAAGCTGCTAGGGCTGAGCACCTTAGGAAACTCATAGAAAATAACCAGAACAATCCCAGGTTTTTATTTAGCACAGTGGCTAGTTTAACAAAAAAACAGAAATCTGAACACACTATTCCATCACAGTTCAGTAGTGAGGACTTTGAGATTCTTCACTGATAAAATCGAAAGTATCAGGAATAAAATAGGTGAAGCTCAACATATGAGAGCAACCAGTGACACAATCTCACCTAAGGCTTTACACAGCTTTACAAGTACAGGACAGGAAGAGTTAGATAAACTTATTACTACAGCTAAATCAACAACATGTTCACTAGACCCCATCCCAACTAAACTACTGAAAGAAGTGTTACATAAAGCTGGTGAGCCTCTTCTTAATATCATTAACTCCTCATTATCTTTAGGTTACGTTCCGAAGTCTTTCAAGTTGGCAGTTATTAGGCCACTCATCAAAAAACCTAATTTAGATCCTAATGAACTATCAAATTACAGACCTCTCTCATACCTTCCGTTTATGTCTAAAATACTTGAAAAGGTTGTGTCTGTTCAACTGAGCTCCTTCTTACAGGAGAGAAACATCCTTGAAGAATTTCAGTCAGGTTTCAGGCCCCAGCATAGCACAGAAACTGCACTTGTTAAAGTTACAAACGACTTGTTCTTAGCTTCGGACCAAGACTGTATGTCACTATTAGTTCTACTTGACCTTAGTGCTGCATTCGACACTATAGATCACAACATTCTACTAGATCGCTTACAATATTACACAGGTATTCATGGTCAGGCTTTAAGCTGGTTTAGATCCTACCATTTTGTAGAATTAAATGGTGAATCCTCCAGTTTACTACCCGTTAATTATGGGGTCCCTCAAGGATCAGTTCTAGGACCTCTGCTTTTCTCTATATACATGCTTCCATTAGGGAACAATATTAGAAGACATGGGATTAGTTTCCATTGTTATGCTGATGACACACAGTTATATATCTCATCAAAACCAGATGAAATAGCCACAGTGTCCAAATTAACTCAGTGCCTTAGAGAGATAAAAGACTGGATGAGCTGCAACTTTCTATTGTTAAACTCCGATAAGACAGAAATACTACTCATAGGTCCAAAAACCAGTGCACATAAACTCTCACAACTTAACTCCCATTTAGAGGGATGTACTGTTACTAGTAGCTCGACAGTGAAAGACCTCGGTGTTATATTAGACAGTAACTTGTCTTTTAAAAATCATATCGCCCATACTACCAAAACAGCCTTCTTCCACCTTAGAAACATTGCCAAGCTGAGAAACATCCTGTCTGTATCTGATGCTGAGAAGCTAGTTCATGCCTTCATGACCTCTAGACTGGACTATTGTAATGCATTACTAGGTGGTTGTCCTGCATCTTTAATAAATAGGTTACAGTTAGTCCAAAATGCAGCTGCCAGAGTTCTCACTAGGACAAGAAAGTATGACCATATAACCCCAATTTTATCATCTCTACACTGGCTACCTGTTAAGTATAGAATTGACTACAAACTGCTGCTACTTACGTACAAGGCTCTTAATGGTTTAGCTCCCATGTATCTAACTAGTCTTCTAACACGTTACAATCCTTCACGCTCTCTGAGATCACAAAACCCAGGGCTTCTGGTAGTTCCCAGAATATCTAAGTCTACTAAAGGTGGTAGAGCATTTTCTTATTTAGCTCCCAAACTTTGGAATAGTCTTCCTGATAGGGTTCGGGGCGCAGACACACTTTCCCAGTTTAAATGTAGATTAAAAACTCATCTCTTTAGTCAGGTGTACACATAATACATCCCATAATATCATGCACCAGTACATCAGACCAGCACATTTTTATGAACAGCAGATATGTTAATCCCTTTCCACTGCTTCTCTCTTTGTACCCATCCCGAGGCATCCAGACACTGTACCAGCTCCCCACGTCCTCTGTGGGACGAAGCCTTTGGACGTCCACTGAGCCGAGGCCGACTCTAAGAATCCTGAGACATCTCCAGTTAGACTCTGTGGTACTCAGGAGATCAGAAGTCCTTGAACCTCACACCAATACCACATTTAACTGACTGTATATTACAATCACACCCCCAGTGTCACCCATATGAGGATGGGTTCCCCCTTGAGTCCGGTTCCTCTCAAGGTTTCTTCCTTTACCAATTTAAGGGAGTTTTTCCTTGCCACTGCTGCCTGAGTCATCTCAGACTTGCTCATAGGGGAATAAATACATACACACTGTGAACTATATACATCTAATAATAATCTAGAATTTTTATTCTGTTAATTCTTATTTCTTTTATTATTCGTTAATTCCTTTATCATTAATTATGTTTACCTTCTGCTCTGTGTTTATGTTCTGTAAAGCTGCTTTGAGACAATGTCTATTGTAAAAAGCGCTATACAAATAAACTTGAATTGAATTGAATTGAAAAATTCTCCTGCTCACTGTTACGCTGGACCTGGAGATGTGGAGTGTGATTTCTGCACAGGGAGAAAACACAAAGCCGTCAAGTCCTGTCTGGTTTGTCAGGCCTCCTATTTTGAAGATCATCTTAACCTCATTATCAGTCTCCTGCCTTTAAGAAGCACAAGTTAGTTGAAGCCTGTGCAGAGCTCCAAGAGAAGATCTGCTCTGAACATGACAAACTGATGGAGATCTACTGTCGTACTGACCAAAGCCTCATCTGTTACTTGTGTACGATGGATCAACACAAAGCTCATGATACAGTTTCAGCTAAAGCAGAAAGAACTAAAAAACAGGTGAGAACTGAATATTATTATTCTTTTTTAAGTCAATTTCTACAAATTCTATTTCTTATCTAATTTCTATTGAGGTGATCTGATTGGTTATATGACTGTTATTCAGTGTAAGGTGGATTTTTATTAAAAGTCAAAGTGTGTTTTGTAAAGACGTGTGAAACAGCTCAGACCAGTCAGTTAACTTTAAACAGCCAACGACATGACGATGATGAAGATATTTAGCAAGGTCATGTTCCACTTTATTCTGATTTCAAAGTCTATTTTGTTTTACTTTTAAAAGTGTTGAAGCTTCTTTAAGACACATTTATATTTACTTTATATTTATATATGCACACACTACAAATTCTAATTTAAATTATAATTTAACTTATTTTAACAATTCATACTGTCTCAAAGCAACTTTACAGAAGTATAGAAACAGAAGAATAGAGAAAAATAAAAATAAATAAATGGATAAATACAATTAAAGTTTAAATTTAATTAAAAAATATTAATTTACATATCTATATACATACTATATATCATATAACATAACATCGCTGTCGGCAGAATCCTCAATTATTTTTCAGGAAATTAAAAAATGCCTTTTTTTTGAGTTATTAAACATTGTATCATTAAAGTTGTTATTATACCTTATATTGCTATCATATACTGTTGTGTACCAACATTAAAACAACATTTTCCCAAAGTTACGTTTTATCAGAGATACAAGCTTTTTGACTTGGGAGCAGGGAGATACGAGATTATGCTGTCATTGATAAGAATGGTACGGACACAGACGTTGCTGCTGCTAACAGTGTTCAATAAAGTTCGCGGTCACATTGAGCCTTTTGACAAGAGACAAGGCTTCAATAGTTATTATATAATTCATTTGAATCAGGAATAACCAGTGTTTTGAAGACATTTACCTCAGAAGACGTGTTGATTCGTTGCGACTCTTAATCTTGAGGAGAAATATGCCGCAAAACTCTCCCGCGGAGTAAAGAGGTAGAGTTACGAGATTTCTCAGACAGTTGAAGTGTCCAATGTAGTTAAGAGATTTGTGCTCAAGCTATTTTCAAGACTTTAGACCCAAGTGGGGACTGACCAATAGCATAGATATGTGAAAAAATATGAAATTGACAAAATTTCCACATAGGAGGTTTCCGCCCGACAGCGATGATATGGTGTAATACCAGTGGAAGAGGTTAAAGGTCTCACTTTCGAGTACAAACAACACCTTCAACTAAACGAGTGAGTGAAATGATTGTGGAAATGTAAAAAGAACCCTGAGCTGGAGATCTGGGAAGCTTCTGCTCATAGTTTGGTCTAGATATATTTGTCCTGATCCAGGTTGAGGAGCCTCTGGTGGTAACCAGGAGAGTTCCCCCTGGTGGGACTCCACATCATCACAGGGCACCATGTTAAGAGCAGTTTGATATAAAGAGATCAGCAGGAAAGGAGAGGGTGATGAGTGTGATGATGTGTGCTGGGGACAATGATTGTAGTTTCTTATTTAATTACAGCTACAATTCTTTGTATTTTACTTTTATTTCTATTAATTAAACCTATTTTATTTGGTCTCAGAATGAGTTAAAGGAGGATCAGATAAAATCCCAGCAGAGGATCCAGGAGAAGCAGAAGAAGGTGCAGGAGCTGAAACAGACTGTGGTCATCATTAAGGTGAGAAGGAAACAGAGAGATTCACATAAATCAAGCATCGCTTTAGTTCTGGCAGCATGCATCAAGCGTGCATCAGCTGTTAATCAGCTATCCATGATGTGCACCAATCCGGTTACGACATCCATATTACCCGACCATTTAAATTCTCATTCATTGAGACGCTTTCTAGCGCTTCGCTGCTACTTGGCGGATATTCAGAGTTTAAACTGCAAGCTATCCCCCTTTGCGTTCACGAAATGGAACTATAAGTGGTCATGATTATTATTAGTATACTCAAGCCAAAATGAAAGTTTGAATATGCTTCAAACTTACTATTAATCGATAAGGCGCGCATGTTCATGTACAGTATAATGGTGTGTTTGTTGTACAGTCAGTCATGCTATGCTACGCTATGTTATGAACTTAAGTTATGCTATGCTAGGTATGTTATTTTATGTTACGCTATGTTATAAGGTATACCTTTATTCGTCCCACAATGGGGAAATTTCTCTGTTACAGCAGCAAATAGAAAGAAATATTGCATACAGGCACTTTTTTCCAAAAAAAAAACAAAAAACAACAACACACATACTCGTCATTGTTTTTGCAGTTAAACAGTAATCCAGCGTGTAATAACGGCGACTGGTTCACAGGAGCAGCTTCGATTGTAAATTATGCAATGCATTGACGTCATGTCCCTTTACGTATGCTAGGTTATGCTATGCCTTGCTATGCATGTCACAATTGGTCATGCCATGCTACGCTTGCTATGCTATGCTAGGTTACATTATGCTAGGTAATGCTATGCCTCGATATGCCTTGCTATGCTAGGTTATGCTATGCTACGCCATGTCCCATTATGTTATGCTATGCCTTGCTAGGGTATATGTTATATTATGCTAGGAAGACCTACTTATTCTGGAAACATTTCAACTAGCACTACTTTCCTTATTTTTTGCATTTAAAAAAAAACAAAAAAACAAAACCTTTGACACTTTTTCATTGTAACTTTGAACAAACATTTTAAACTCATGGTATCTTAAGTATGTAACCTAGTGAACCAGCATTAATGTATTCAATGTTAGAGATTTAAGCACTTATGTACGTCGCTCTGGATAAGGGCATCTGCCAAATGCTGTAAATGCAAATGTTATGCTAAGCCTTGCTAGGCTACGTTACATTATGTCACGTTAGGCAATGTTATGTTACGTTATGCTATGCTATGCCTGCTAGGCGTTACGTTACATCATGTTATGCTATGCCTTGCTAGGCTTGTTATGTTACGTTATGTTAGGCTATGTTATGTCACATCCTGTTAGGCTATGTTATGTTACGTTATGCTATGCCTTGCCTCTGTAGTTTCCATTACCTCTGGTGTACCCCAGGGCTCTGTCCTGGGCCTTTTGTTATTTATTACTTACCTTTTACCCCTTGGACATATTTTTCATAAACACCAAAGATGGTGTCATCTTTGATAGTACCCTTTCTTTTACCTCTCATGTAAATAATGTTACTCGGGCTGCATACTTTCACCTTCGAAATATTAATAGGCTTCGTTCCTTTCTCACGACTCAATCAACCACCACTCTTATTCACAGTATAGTAACCTCCCGGCTTGACTATTGTAATTCTCTTCTTATTGGGCTTCCTCACAAAACCCTTCATAAGCTGCAACTCGTTCAAAATTCTTCTGCCCACATTATCACTCGTACTCCCTCTATCCATCATATTACACCTGTTCTGGAACAGCTACACTGGCTTCCCATTAATTTTCGTATTAAGTATAAAATTCTTCTTCTAACATTTAAAGCTATCCACAGTCTTGCACCTTCATATCTTCTTGATCTTCTTCATACTCCGAAACCAACTCGCACTTTTAGGTCTTCTTCCACTCATTTCATTGTTCCCTCTGTCTGTCTTGTAACTATGGGGAATAGAGCTTTCAGTTACTCTGCACCTCAGCTCTGGAACTCACTTCCATCTGAACACCGTAATATTGATTCTCTTTCATCATTTAAATCTCAGATTAAAACTCATCTGTTTACTTTTGCTTATTCTACATCATGATTTGTAATGTTGGTCCAATTTGTATTTCTATGTAACTATTCTATAACTATATTTTTTGTTTTTCTTCTTCTTTTAAACGGTTATCTTGAGTGTTCAGAAAGGTGCCTTAAAATAAAATGTATTATTATTATGTTATCCTCTCCCCAATTTTTACTGTTTCATGCTTAGGTTTACATGCTACCCAGTTCATTAAAACAGTCGAAAAGCAGCATGGCTGAGCAAAGTGGACATCGCACATGCCTTCAAAAAAAAAAAAAAAAAAGCACCAAAAGGGTTGGTATTAACTACTCACAATAATAATTTTGATGCCTCCTATGACCTCAATCCAATCCGGTGGCCTCTCACCAGAGCTTCAGGTGAGCAGCTTTTAAGTTCTCTGCGTTAACATCAGTGAGGATCTCACCTGGACCTACACACTGACGCAGTGCTGAAGAAGGCACATCAACGCCTCCTCTAACCCAGACAGCTAGGAAGATAGGAATGAGCCCCAGAGCCTTCTACACCTGCACTATAGAGAGCATCCTGACGGGCTGCATCAGTGCCTGGTTTGAAAACAGCACCGGTGGCAACTGTAAAGCTCTGAAAAGGGTTGCGCATACTGCCAGCCACATCGTTGGAGGTGAGCTTCCCTCCCTCCAGGTCATCTGCACCAGTAGGAGTATAAGGAAAGCCCGGAGGATCATCAATGACTCCAGCCACCCATCCCACAGACTGCTTCTGCAAGACGTCTCCGCAGCATCTGATCCTGCACTAGCCGACTGAGGGATAGCTTTTCCCTCAGGTTATCAGACTAATTAACAGTCAAAACTAATACAACCTACAGCATACTTTCACAATATGTATGCCACACACTGCACTTTAACTTTAATAATTCTCATCATGATCTGTCATTCCTCGACGTGTGCAAGATCTAGCTTCGTGAGCAACCAGAGTCTTCTACAGGGCGCATGCTTCCCCTACCTGTTATCACTATAGTTTGGTGGATATACAACATGCTTGTTGTTATAACACTGCTGCAGGAACATATTATGCTTCCCCCTTTACACTGCACACTTGGCCTAAACTTACTACAGCAACATGCTTCTTGCAAATACACAGCCATCTGCTCAGCCCAGAGTGATGCTTCCCCTGATTATTGACTAGCCCCGGATGTACTCGAGTCTTCTACAGGGCGCATGCTTCCCCTACCTGTTATCGCTAGCTTAGCGTATATACAACATACTGGCGTCATATTACTGCTGCGGGGTGTATTCTGCTTCCCCATTACGCTGCACACCCGGCCTCAACTTCTACAGCAACAAGCTTGTCACAAATATGCTCGCATCTGCTCAGCCCAGGGTGATGCTTCCCCTGATTGTTGATTAGCCCCGGACGTACTAGCTTTCAAAAGCGTGTTCAAATACCAAGCTTCACGAGCAACCAGAGTCTTCAACAAGGCGCATGCTTCCCCTACCTGTTCCCACTATAGCCTAGTGTATATACAACATGCTTGTCGTTATATCGCTGCCGCAATGGCGTATTATGCTTCCCCCTTTGCTTCACACTTTGCTTTGGTTTTTCCTTGGCACATGGTTTTGTTTTGGGGGTGTATTCTATTTTCAAGTTGCTGCTCTCCCAGCTCTTTCCATGCATGCGCACGGACAGGCACATTTATTCTTGCCCAGAACAGAACCATACCGCCAACACTAACTGTATGCATATCATCTAATAAATTCTAATTTGACAAAGTGGTCCTGACAGAAACACACACATTATAGAGTCACTGTGAGAGAAAGAGTTGATCTTTAAATGGATCTCTGTTTGTGTGTGTGTGTGTGTGTGTGTGTGTATGTGTGTGTGTGTGTCCTTACAGATACGTTCACAGGCAGCAGTAGATGACAGTGAGAGGATCTTTACTGAGATGATCAGCTCCATGGAGAAAAAGCGCTCGGAGGTGACGGAGCTGATCAGAGCTCTGGAGAATGATGAAGTGAGTCAAGCTGAACGACTTCTGAATCAACTGGAGCAGGAGATTGCTGATCTTAAGAGGAGAGTCACTGAGCTGGAGCAGCTTTCACACACACACACACACACAATGACATCCACTTCCTCCAGGTAACACTCACTGTCTGATCTACAGAGGGCGCTGTTCCTCACAAAGTTTCCTCCTAAAGCTCATTACAGCAACAAGAAATGTTCCTGTCTGAGATCACAAGTGTGTCTTTGTTCTGATTCAGTCTGAGATTCATTCGTTCCTCTCGTCCACTTTTCTCCTTCTCTATGATGTGTTTCCTCTCTGTAGAGTTTCCAGTCTCTCTGTGTTTCTCCTGGATGTGACGACTCACCCAGTTCATTGTCAATCAACATCTCTCATTTGATGGAGTGAGGAAATCTCTCTCAGATCTGAAAAACAAGTCGAACAAATCTGTGAGGAGGAATTCAACAAAATCAGACCACAAGGTGAACAAACAAACATTGTTTCTGTATCACAGTAAAAAGAGCCATAAAATTCATCTAACAGAAATAAGAAGTAAGCAGGAACAAGACTGCAGAAAATCACACAGTATTAGCATCAGTCTTGTAAATGACATCAAGATCAATTTAGCAGACAAACAAAGTACAAATCTTACATTTGTGGAGAAAATCATAGCTGATGAATAAATTGAGATGGTGACGTTGTTGACATCTGAAATAAACGTGAGGAAGCAAATTTTTCACATTCACACTTTAAACTGTTTCCACCTCATTTTTCTGTCTCCATTTTGTCTCTGTGTCTCCATTTTGTCTCTGTGTCTCCATTTTGTCTCTGTGTCTCCAAAGCTGCAGCAGTTCAGATGATTTTACCTTCAGAACCAAAGAGCAGAGAAGATTTTCTGCACTGTAGGTTTAACACACACAGACAGACACACACATGGATAGACACACATAGACACACACACAATGTTAAAATGTCTGTATTGTTTATCTAGATCTGATCCATGTTTATAGAGCTGCATTACTAGGATAGAAACACAGACAGGTGTCTCACACACACTTATTATAAATCCTGTGATTAACATCTAACATGTGGACATTTTATTATTGTAGATTTCTGTTATCTGACTCTGGATACAAACACAGCACATCATCAACTCATTCTGTCTGAGAAGAACAGAGTGGTGACACGGAGTAAGGCACAACAGCGATACTCTGATCATCCAGAGAGATTTGACCCCTGTGCTCAGGTGTTGTGTAAGGAGAGTGTGTGTGGATGCTGTTCAGATGCAGATCATCAGGAAAGGATGGGGTAAGGAGTGTTTGTTTGGATACAACAGTCAATCGTGGAGTCTGTGCTGTTCTTCTTCCTTGGTTGCTTTCTGTCACAACAGCATTGAGACTGAGCTCCGAGGTCCATCATCTTCCGGAATAGGAGTGTATGTGGATCACAGTGCAGGAACTCTGTCCTTCTACAGCATCTCTGACACCATGAGGCTCCTCCACAGAGTCCACACCACATTCACTCAGCCTCTATACGCTGGAGTCAGTATGTGTAGTTATGACTCGTGTGAGGTTTTGTGATCCAAAATGAAAAGTTAGTAAAAGTGTTTATAAAAACTATAAGTGAGGTGTGAGATTTAATTTGTTCCTGAGCTACACTGGACATTTTGTGTGCAGAAACTGGAACAGTAATGAATGCAGAATGTAGAAACAGACTATTTAACTGTATGCACTGTTAGGATGGGTTTATTATAGTTGATATAAAAATGTTCAATGTCTCCTCAGAAATAATAAACTTTACTCAAACTGCTCTGTCTTTCTTTGCTGATTGCTGGTGGAAACACAACCATCTGTGTGTAAAAGACCTTTATTATCTTATATCTTTAACAATGTTCTGCTTAACAGTCCACTTAACATACAGTGCACTCTGGAATTATTCAGACTCCTTCCTCAATCCTTTATAATATGGTGACAGACTTCAGAAGTGGAAGAATAAACTGTTAATAAACTGTATTTTCTCTCAGTTCAGTCTTCTGCGCAGTCGCAGTACAGAGCAGGAGTCACGTGACTTTGTTCGAGTGACGCGAGCACGCGCTCCTGTGAGAGAAAAAACACCATGAAACAATGATATTTTCCATTTTGTGAACTTATTTTATTTGCACTTAAATTTCAGTTCATGTTCTAATGCAGTTTCAAAATACAACACGGGCCTCGTTTGGGACGCTGTTCATGAACTGACCCACAGGACAAACTAATTGAATAGCGGTGACTTAGAGATTTCGCTGAGGTAAATAGTGTTGGTGTGCCGTTTGGGACTGAATCGATTCTTTGAATCCGTTTATCAAATCGGCTCTTGAAAGTTTTGGAACCTTTGGAGTCGTTTAGGTTCTTAAATAGGGGAATTTTTGTGGGCTGTGATTTAAAAAAGGTATAACATCGTAATATGTTATGAAAGCTTCTGGAAAAATATTGTAGTACATGAAGCAATGTTTTGATTCTTTGATTTGGCTCAAAACATCTCTTGAATGTTTGGAACCGATTCACCAAACTGGAGTAATTTTTGTGATTGTAAAGATCTTTTTTTAAACAAACAATCTTAAATTGTTTTCTTTCTTTACTCCTGAAAGTAATTCAGTATTTTTTTTGTTCATTCTACTGAAAAGGTCAATAATCGATTAATGAAGGAGTTTATATAACATAGTAATGTTAGTGTACTAGTTTCAACAGTTTTTATGTGAGATTTTTTTTCCATTATTAAACAGTACAAAACATCAGAGCATTATATCAATACACATGTGAAACAAAAAAAAAAGAAGTATATGAACACAAATAAGTTGCCAGGGTAATAATACAACAACAATTTAATATATTTTACGTAAACCTTAAGAGGACAAAAAGGATAAATAAAGAGAAACAGTTTTCGTAGCTTTGGGATTAATAGAGCATTGGATAATTTTAATGTACCTATCAACATCATCTCTGAATAGAGAATAGATAGGTTTAGAGCCAGTACATTTTTGTTTATGTATGTGAAATTTAGTCAGTAGGAAACAAATTAATTATGTAATATTTCCCAATATTCTCTTTAGAATAATCAACCAATCCAAAGAAGACATCTTTAAAACAAAAAGAAAAGTCACTTATAAAATATGACTGGATAAACATCAACATATCAGACCAAAATGTCTCTGTGTGGGTGCACTGCCAAAACAAGTGAATGAAATCTTCCTCAGCAGAGTGACAGAAATTCACTTCAATATCTGACTTATATTTCTTAAGAAAGGCTTTGGTCGGGTAACATTTGTGAATTAATTTAAATGTTATTTCTTTTACTTTATTAGTAAGCAGATACTTATGTGACAAGGACCATATGTTCTCCCACGGTAAATTCTCTACAATAATATTCCAATATGGTATACAGTATATAACAAACATACCTGGGGCATACACAGCCATTCCCCTCCTCAACTTGGGTCAGTCTGATCACCTCTCTTTGTTCATGAAGACCACTACCATCATACCTGTGCCTAAGCATTCAGCTGCCGAATGCCTGAATGACTTTCGCCCAGTTGCACTCACCCACATTGCTATGAAATGCTTTGAGAAACTGGTCCTGAATCACCTCACCGTGGGCCTCCCACCTACACTGGACCCACACCAGTTTGCCTATCGCCCAAACAGGTCAACAGAGGATGCAGTTTCCACAGCTCTTCATTCAGCTCTCACCCACCTGGGTACAAGCAACACCTATATCAGAATGCTGTTCATTGACTTTAGCTCTGCATTTAATACAGTCCTCTCCACTGCACTGATCACTAAGCTCAGTAACCTGGGTATCTGCACCTCTACTTGCAGATGGGTTCTGGACTTTCTCACCAACAAATTCTGTTAGGTTGGGAAACCAGGTATCCTCAACCCTCATTCTGAACACTGGCATCTCACAGGGCTGTGTCCTGAGCTCACTAGTCTACTCCCTGTTCACCCACAACTGTGCTCCTCTGTGTAACTGGAACATCTTCATCAAGTATGCAGATGACACCACCGTAGTCGGCCAGATCTACAAAAACGACGAATCAGCCTACAGGGAAGAGATCTGAAATCTGTCAGCCTGGTGTGCCAACAACAACCTGACCCTCAACGCCACAAAGACCAAAGAGCTCATTGTGGACTTTCGGAAATCCAACAGCAGGAGACATCTACCAGTCAACATCAACGGAACTGAGGTAGAGCGAGTCTCCAGCTTTAAGGTCCTGGGAGTTCACATCTCTGAGGATCTGTCCTGGCAGCAGAACACTTCAGCTCTGGTTTAAAAAGCAAAACAACGCCTGTACTTCTTAAGAAGTCTCAAGAAATCTCATCTGTACCCGGGATTTTAACAAATTACCGCTGCACCACCGAAAGCATCCTGACCATCTCCATCACCGTACAATATGGTACGGAGGCTCCACTCTGTGTGAACGTAAAGCCCTGCAAAGGGTGGTCAAAACTGCCCAACGCATCACTGGCACCCAACTACTTGCCATTGAACATATTCACCACAGCAGATGTCTGCGCAGAGCTCATAACATTATCAAGGACTCTTCACATCCCAGTCATAAACTGTTTAACCTCCTTCCATCAAGAAGGAGATACAGGAACTTACGCACCAGAACCAGCAGGTTCAGGGACAGCTTTTTTCCATCCACCATCACACTACTGAACTCTACACTACACCGCTAGATCATTACAATACAAACTCAAAGCAAACCAATGTATATAACCTCTGCACAATACATGTACATATTACATAGTTTATCTTTTTTTACTCATTACATCTGCACTATTTTTTTATCTATATGTATCTTTATATCATTACTGTACATTCTACCTATATATGTTTATTAAGCTTGCTAATTCCTTAAATGCCATAATCTTGTGATCTTGTAACCTTTTACTCTGCACATTCCTTTTCAATGCAATAGCCTTAGAACCATTTCTGTAATTCTGTAATTCTTAATGATGTCCACGCATCTCTGCACTGTTGCTTTTTATATTCATTCACTATCTATCTGTCTGTCTCTGTCTGTCTGTCTGTTTGTCTGTCTATGAGGACATCTAGTGGTCATCTGATACAATGACATCCAGAGTCACATGTGTATGTTTTGTTACTGAAGTCAGTAAAATAAAGTTATGTGAAGGAGCAGCAGCACGTGTTCATTTGTCTGTCTAAAGAACAGAACATGGTGTCAGAATAAAACTGATATAAACACAGAAAAAGAGGACGGCACAGTTACAGCCACCACCACCATTGAATCTGCAAGGAAATCTCTCAGAAAATTGTAAGAACTAGATACAGAGTTTGTGACTTTTGCCGGTAGCTAGCGGATTAGCAGAGAAGTCTGAGATGGTGCAAAGGGAAGAGGCAATAAAAGTATGGAATATATTTGAGTTCACAGAAGAGGAGAGAAATAAAATACAAGGACTAAAAGACAAGTTTAAAAATTACGGTGAGCCTCGGAAAAACCTACCGTACATCAGACAAGTGTTCTTCACGGGATCGCAAGAGGCTGCAGAAACAATCAACATGTACATCACTGATCTGAAAAGCAAAGCAAAAGACTGTGAGTTTGGTGATCTGCACCATTCATTAATTCCTGATAGGATTGTATGTGGCATAACAGAGGATCAACTAAAAGGCAGACTTCTAAGAGAAACGGATCTCACAGTAAAAAAGGACATAGATATTTGCAGGTCCAGCGAGATCACGTCGAGTCAGATGAAAGCACTCAATGATGAAGTAAATGTACACAAAGGTGAATCTATAAAGCCAAAGAAAAGCGACACCAAATCAGAGCAGAAGTCAGTGATGATAAAGGAATGCAGTAGAGTACAGAAACATGTAAGTCTTGTCAGAAGAAAAATCATTTTGCAAAGATGTGTAATACCAAAGACATGCAGAGTCAGAGTAAAAGAATGCATATGATTGAACAAGATGGTAACGTGTTTATTGGTACAGTAAAGAAAGCAATGTAATGTCCAGCAACTCAAGTAAAGAGGATGAACAATGGGTCAAGACAATCCAGATAAACAAGAATGATGTTAAAGTGAAACTGGATACAGGACCTGAATGTAATGTCCTGTCAGAAAGATTATACAAGTTGCTAAACATATCAGGGAGACTGCAGAGGTCAAGCTGCAAACTTGTTACATATTCTGTACACAAGATGGCGCCATTGGGTGAAAGAGCACTGAATTGTGTGTACAAAAGGTAAAAATACAAAATCCTGTTTGAAATAATGAAGCATGATGCACCTGCTATTCATAGACGTGCTGCATGTCAGAGAATGAGCATAATTAAAAGGCTTTATGAAATTAAAAAGAGCAGTGACATTCTCAAGGATTTTGACGATGTATTTGAAGGATTAGGATATTTACCTGAGACCACCACATACAAATTAATCCAAATGTCAGACCAGTTGTGCACATGCCAAGAAGGATACCTGTAGCTCTTTGAGAGAAAGTGGTTGAAGAACTACAAAGAATAGAGCAGATGGGGGTCATCGCAAAGCAAACTGAGCTAATGGGTCAACAGCATGGTAACTGTAGTCACATCGAAGAAAATGTATTTGTATTGATCCTAAAGATCTCAATCTGCCAAAAAAAAAGCTTTATCCAATGCTGACAGTAGATGTGGTCTCAAGAATGCAGTATGCAAAGTGTGTTAGATGCAAATCAAGGGTTTTGGCAGATGAAGCTGGATCATGAAAGTTTGAAGCTTTGCACAATGAACAGGCCAATTTGGCTATACCGTTTTCTTAGGTTACCTTTCAGTATATCCTCAGCGTCAGAAGTCTTTCAGGGATCCATTGCATAACATGATAGAAGGACTGGAAGGTGTGGTAAATATCATCGATGAATTGCTGACTTCATTGAAGAGCATTGTAGCAATTTTGGCTCGTGGAGCAAGGTAAATATTTATAAGAAACTATAACATGTTATAGTGACTTCTAAATATTTTAACCTAAGTTGAAATTAACGGTAATGGAATTAACGTTACGCTTATTTGGTCTGTTCTTCCGGAAAACAGGCCGTGTAACCTTTATTAATTCTATGAAGGAGGTATCTTCCCGGCCAAGAAAGATTCGCTTCCCTTTTATTTTATACCATAATTTAAATTAAATTAACTTAATAGAGCATGTAGTTCAGACCAGATGTTGCAGGTACCTTAATTTGTGAGCGATACTCAGAGACAATCACTTATTTGGCACAAAATGGCATTTACTGAATGAGACAAACACAACATAAACTAACTACACAAACAAACAAAAGAAATAGGGAAAACGAAGATGAAAATAAAATAAAACAAAAGAAATTAAAATTGGGGAAAGGGAGGAAGAGACTGGAAAGAAGAAATTAGAGAAAGGAAGGAAAGGAATGGCAAGCTTAAACTTCAAAGTTAATCACACCCTAACTGGGAAATCATCACAGAAACTTAAATTCACCTTATGATTCAATGAAAGATTCCTACTTAAAATTACACATCTAAATTGATTGGTAGAGGAAACGGTTACTTGCATTGGCTTACTGCACAAAAGTCCGGATGCAACAGAGAAATCTCTGAAAAGTCAGTTAGGGTAGGGTCAGACGTTCTTCCAAGTTCTCCTGAAGATCAGAGCAGTTGTCGTTCTTGGAAGTGAAGCTTGCCGGAACTTCTTTGAAGGAAGATGGAGTCGTCTCCAAGCTGTTCCGAAAGTCTGACCACAGATTAGTGGTGTTTGTGACAATTTAAAGGTTGCAAACTCCACCCATCTTTGGGGAGATGAACAATACTTCGGTCAGGATTTTGGAGGGAAAAACTCCCTTTGTTTCAGGTGTCTGTGGGCGTGGTTTAGCTATCAATCTTTTAGATGACTTTAAAGTTTGATCCAGGGTGTATTAAGACGGTATGGCGCCTTTCGTGTTCAAATAAAATACACCATTGTTTGAAAAACGAGTAACCGATAATTTTGTGGTCATTTGGATACTAAACATGAAGGGTAATGACAGTATAAAGGCAGTGGTACATTACATACACAGATCAGTAATCGAAGGGTAACTGATGTTAATACGATATTGTGTTCTTATAAAGGCAACGAAACAAAAATGAAACATAAAACAAGATGCACTTTCATTAGGGAAGTAAAAAGAAAACGATAGCTTTGTATACATTCTGACATCAGACCTTAAAGAGGCATACAGCATTAGAACAGGTACAGTATACATTAACATGCCATTATCAGTAATTAGGGTATAACTGATGTTAAATACAATGTTGCTTCTGACACATGAATAAAATACACCCTTGTCAGGAAAGTAAGGAGCAAATAATTTTAAGTCAGGCAAGCCTTCCTTAAAAGAAGAAACCATTACAAAAAGGGTTATAAGAATGAGAACCTTAGAGTATCTTATCTTCGGGTTTTATTAGTAAAAGGAATGTCTCATTGTGTGTGTGTGTGTGTGTGTGTGTGTGTGTGTGTGTGTGTGTGTGTGTGTGTGTGTGTGTGTGTGTGTGTGTGTGTTCTGGTTGAGGGCCCCTATGAGTTCAATCAGAGGAGCCACATGGGGTTATCTCATCTTTTTGTGGGCTCCAGTCATTCTGGAGCCAGTTGTGTGTGTGTAAAACTGGGTTGCTCATCGGTTGATTGAAGATTAGATGCCGAAGTTTAGGGTGCCTGGGACCTGGAATCTAAATGACCTGTACCAGACGCTACAGCATGATGAAAGGTTAACAACGCTGCTGGAATGTGCAAATAAAAAATGAAAACTCAACAGAAATAAGTGCAAAATAATGATGAGATCAAATACTTAGGACACATACCAAGTGCTCAAGGAGTTAAGCCAGATGAAGAAAAGTTAAGGGCAGTGACTGAAATTCCACCACCCCAAAGCAAACAAGAACTGAAAAGATTTCTAGGAGTAATGCAATATCTGGCAAAGTTCATTTCAAAAAAGCCACAGCAGAGGATGCAGAGATGCAAATGTTAAAAAAGTCAGTGCTGAATGGGTGTGCGAAAGAACGATCTACGATGCAAAGATCAATACACCCGTACTGGACATTTTGAGAGGAAATCAGTCATGACGATGGTCTGTTATTCAACGCAAATAAGCTCATTGTTCCAAATCAACTAAGACAGGAAATGATCAACAAAATACATGAGTCACACCTGAGAATTACCAAATGTAAGGCAAGAGGTAGAGACATTTTGTACTGGCCAGGTATGTCAACATAAATTCAGGATGCAGTATCCAGATGTGCTACCTGTAATGAAAACAGGAACAACAATAAAAAGAGCCATTGTTCCAACATGATGTGCCAGGACAACCTTGGGAAAAAATAGGTACAGACATTCTTTACCAATAATGGTTCAGCAGTCCTGTTATGTGTGGACTACTTTTCAAAATACATTGAGGTAAAACTACTCATGGACATGACAACCTGTGTTCAGGGAAATGAGATCCATCTTTGCAAGACATGGAATTGTGGATATAGTAATATCTGACAATGGACCTCAGTATGCAAGAGCTGAATTTTCAAGTTCCCTTTCGAGGGAACTCGACGCTGCGTCAGTGCTGACGCTATGGGAATGCTTCTGTGTGGAAGTTGTGTCTGAAGCTCTGTGTGCACACACGCCATTTTAATGGCTCGGGAAGGACATGTGACGGAGTGATTACGCGCCAGCAAGTCCATATATGGACATCTACGTCACACTACTCCAGCTCCTTTGTCTTCAGGAAGCGCTCTGTGTATGTGTGTCAATTGTTTGTCCTGTCTGTCTAGTACAGGGAGAGAAAAATATATATTTTAGGGAAAGCTAAGCGAGGAAACAATAATGTGTTGCAAAATAAGCATTTTAAGAGATGCGTGAATCCGTGCCCCTGCTTTATCACAAGGGACGACACGTACTCGGTGGGCTCTCGAGCGAGCCGGCTGCGTGCAATGTGCATACTCTCCGATCCCGAACTGGCTGTAATTCCCAGCTTCGACTGCGCCTCGTTGTACGGGTCCCGCGTCCGCCGAGGCAGCTTCGATCACGAGGTTCGCAGGTTGAGTTAGCTTGAAGAATTCCATTTTCAGCACGTATTTTTATTTTTATTTTTTTATCCTGCCATGTCAGCCTAATCAGCCATTAAAGGGCTTGAAAGCCATCGTATGGGGCAATGCCTGGGATTGAGGAGACGCTTATGGGCTATCTCACACCTACATCGCCCACACGGAGGAAGCCTGCCTTCAGGTGGTATCTGAGCTCCACCGAGCCACTGACTCTGTGCTGACTCTGTTCCCTACTGCCTGCCCTGCCGCCTCTGGCGTTTCAGGGAGCAGTGGGGTCTGTGTCTGCTCCTGCTCCTTGCATGAATCTCCCTGGGTTGGCAACTGCCAGTTTCAGGGCACCTGGGAGGCCTGCGGGAGGTTGACACCACTATCAGACAGCCAGGCAGCATGGAAACTTCTGCCAGGGGTGTCTCAGTGGGTCCTGGATACCGTAGAAAAAGGCTACAGGATCCAGTTCTTCTCCCGTCCTCCGTGCTTCCGGGGTGGGCTGCCCACTATTGTTGGCAGACACCAGGGGGCGTTCCTCCAAGAGAAACTCTCTCACTCCTGAGGAAAGGGGCCATAGAGCATGTTCCCCTCCCAGAGTGGGACTCCAGCTTTACAGCTGATACTTTATTGTTCCTAAGAGGGACGGGGGCTGTGTCCGATTTTGGACCTGTGGGCTCTGAACTGTACTCTGAAGACTTACAGGTTCAAGATGCCCACACTCAAGGTTATCGTGTCCCAGATCAGGTCCAAGGACTGGTTTGTGACAATCAACCTTAAGGACGCTTATTTTTACATAGGCATTCTGCCAGAGCACAGGAAGTTCCTCAGGTTCACTTTTGGGGGAGAAGTGTACCGGTATTGTGTTCTTCCTTTTGGCCTAGCCCTTTCAACACGCACGTTTACAAAGTGCATGGACACTGCCCTGGCACCATTGTGTCTCCAGGGCATCCGTGTACTGAATTACCTGGACGACTGGATCATTCAGGCCCAGTCGAAGGCTAGGGCGGCCAGTCATCAAGATGCTGTGCTTGCCCATATGAGGTCTCTAGACCTCAGGTTGGACCCAAAAAGGGTGTGCTTTCTCCTTTTCGGAGAACCACCTTTCTGGGGCTAGTTTGGGAGTCCACCACGTTGCAGGCACATCTGTCTCCCGCTCGGGTGGCTTCCATCTTGTCAGTGGTGAAAGTTATTCGGCTAGGCCGAGGCCTCTCTGTCGCCGAGACACAGAGGGTGCCCGGTCTCGTGTCGGCAGCAGCCAACGTTATCCCTTTGGTTCTGCTCCACATGAGGCCATTCCAGCTCTGGCTCAGGGGTGCGGGCTTTCATCCTCGCAGACATCCCCTCAGGGTTATCAGGGTTATGCACTGTGGGCTTCATACCCTTCTTTTGTGGAAAAGACCCCGGTTTCTGGCCTTGGGTCCAACTCTAGGGGTGTGTCACTGTCGCAGGACTCTTTCGACGGACGCCTCGCTTTCGGGCTGGGGAGCGGCCTAGGATGGCCATCTTGCCCAGGGTTTATGGGAGGGCCCCTATCTCTCATGGCACATAAACTTCCTAGAGATGAGGGCTGTGTTTCTAACACTTTCTTCCATGCCTCAGGGGCTGCCATGTCTTAGTACGGACAGACAGCACTGCGGTGGTTCCCCATATAAATCATCAGGGCGGTCTGCATTTGTGCCCCCATTTTAGGTTGGCACAGCAGATTCTGCACTAGGCAGAGACCAGGTTCCTTTTGCTGAGAGCAATTTTCATCCTAGGGCATGCAAATAGGGAGGCAGACTTCCTGTCGAGGCAGGTGCTGAGGCCCGGGGAGGTGCATAGATGCAATGAATGTCATGAATGCCATGACATTGGTGTGGACGTGGCCGAGGCTCCGTCGGTGCACCTCCCCCCCGGTAGCTCTGCTCCTGCAAGCCCTAGCCAGAGTGCACCACGTCGGGTCAACCATCTCCTAGTTGCCCCTCGTTGGCCTTCTTGAGTTGGTTCAAGGTCCTCCCTCCCGAACGGCACTCCATGGAGGTTCCTGTCAGGGGGGATCTCCTCTCTCGGGTGCAGAGGGCAATCCTACACCCCCGCCCCAAGATATGGAAGCTTCGGGTCTGGCCCCTAAGGGGGACCAGTTCCTAAAGGCGGGCCTCTCATCTGAGTCAGCAGAACAGGAGAGGCTGCATTTGCTTTGCCCAGTAAGGGCCTTGAGGACTTATGTCCACCGCTCTAGCTTGTGGAATAACTCCTCCGCCCTTTTTATCTGTTGTGGGCCGGAATAAGCGGGCGTACTGGGTAGTGGAGGCCATTAGCTCAGGCCTATGAGGTGCGTGGTCTTGCCTCGCCTCTCGGCATCAGGGCTAAATCCACTAGGGGTATTGCCTCATCCAGTGCCTTGGCCAGGGGTGTTCCCTTTGAAGATGTTTGTGTTGTGGCAGGTTCGTCCTCTCTGCACACCTTTATCTGGTTCTATAACCTGGTCCTGAAGGGCCTTCGATGGTCTGTTCCCAGTATGCTCATGCTCTCTCACGGCCTCTGGCACAGTCATCGACCGGTGCGTGGCGACGTGGGTATTGGCGTTCCCATAGCGTCAGCACTGACGCAGCGTCGAGTTCCCTCAAAAGGGAACTACACCAGGTTACGTATGTAACCCGGTTCCCTGAGAAGGGAACGAGACGCTGTGTTGCTGGCCACGCCCCGGGCATCCTCTCGCGCTTCCTTCAGACAAATAGAAGCTGGAGTAGTGTGACGTAGATGCCGTTATATGGACTTGCTGGCGCGTAATCACTCCGTCACGTGTCCTTCCCGAACCATTAAACTGGCGTGTGTGCACACAGAGCTTCAGACACAACTTCCTCACAGAAGCGTTCCCATAGCGTCAGTACTGACGCAGCGTCTCATTCCCTTCTCAGGGAACCGGGTTACGTACGTAACCTGGTGTAGTTTTCCAGTGGAATGAGGATTCAGGCATGTGACTTCAAGACCTGGTTATGCACAATCTAATGGACAAAATCTCTTAAAGAAATCACAGAGTAGTCAATGTGATCCGTATATAGCACTAGTGCAATACCACAACACACCAATGGAAGGGATAGGATTATCACCTGCACAATTACTGATGGGGAGACGTCTCAGGACGAAGGAATAAGGATGCAAAAGGGAGATTCTTGGAAGCCAGCTGTTGTTCTGGAAAAGCATGAACAGCCACGTTCTTTTATAGTAAAGACTCCCGATAGAAAGCTGTTCAGACAAAATCGTAGAAATTTAAGAAAAACAAGAGAAAGAGACTCTTCAACATTTGAGAAAAGCATTGAAATGGATACTGATAATCAGCAGTCGGTTGATGCATCACAAAACAATGCACTTGACAGTAAGGACATTACAAATGAAAGAAATGATGATGAAAGCGTAGGGAAAGAGCAAGCTTACCATACAAGGTCTGGAAGAATTGTAAAAATACCTGAAAAATACAAAGACTGAGTGGATGTGTGTAATAAGTTGAAATATAATAGTTTCTGAGTATAAATGCATTTGTGAAAATGTGTTGAATAATTTTGTAGCTATGCTGAAAAATTTGGTTGATGAAACTCAAATGTTGTGCTTAAAAGTTTGTGCAGAACTTCTACGCATCTGTATAAAGGAATATACTTAGGAACGGGGATGTAACATTGCATGTTATACATATATGAGGTTATGAGGACATCTAGTGGTCATCTGATACAATGACATCCAGAGGCACGTGTGAATGTTTTGTTACTGAAGTCAGAAGAATAAAGTTATGTGAAGGAGCAGCAGCTCATGTTCATTTGTCTGTCTAAAGAACAAAGAACTCCACACACTGTAAATCCTGCAAAACTCCTAAGAGACAGCATTAATATCACCTTCACCATAACATGACAGATAAACAGTTTGTAAACACAAAGTTCATTAAAAGAATAAGACTCCGGTTCTTATTAGAACCAGCTACAGAACAGTAGCTGAATATTGAGTGTGACATCACAACGGCCATTCTGTTGATGCACAAGGTGTCACGTGGAAACCACTAAACCACACTGAACATGGACATCAGACCACTGTTCTGTTTCACTGAGAGACAGATAGACTTTAGTGGTGTTGATGAACTGGACAAGATTACACATTATTAAACACTTTAATAAATCACAGAGAATTAGCAACAGATTAAAGTGACAATAACAACAACGACAATAATGCATGTTCTTATCTATAGAAGATTTTCTGTTTGTCCTCACAGCAAACTTTTTTGTATGAAGGATTGTAAACTCCAATCTGTGCAGCATTTCATAATTTTCTATCCAATCGTTACCTAACTGATGATCAGCTCATCATTTACATCAGAAATAAAAGACCTCTTGAGGTCTTACAGCAGCCATGCTCATGGTACATTTACATTTACAGCATATGACAGACTCTTTTCCAGAGCCACATACAGTACATACAGTAAGTGCTTAAATCTCTAACATTGAATACATTAATGCTGGCTCACTAGGTTACATACTTAAGATACCATGAGTTTAAAACATTTGTTCAAAGTTACAATGAAAAAGCTCCAAAGGTTGTGTTTTTTTTTTTAAATGCAAAAGATAAGGAAAGAAGTGCTAGTTGAAGTGTTTCCTGAATAAGTAGGTCTTCAACTGCCGCTTGAAAATAGCCAGTGACTCAGCTGTCCGGACCTCTAGGGGAAGTTCATTCCACCATCTTGGTGCCAGAACAGAGAAGAGTCTTGTAGTATACTTGCCTCATACCCTGAGAGATGGTGGAACCAGTCGAGCAGTGCTGATAGATCAGAGTGTGTGAGGTGCAGTGCGAGGAGTGATGAGGGCTTTGAGGTAAGAGGGAGATGGTCCATTTTTGGCTTTGTAGGCCAGCATCAGTGTTTTTAATCTGATGCATACAGCTTCTGGAAGCCAGTGGAGGGATCGCAGCAGCAGAGTGGTATGCAAGAACTTTGGCAGTTGAAAACAATTCGAGCAGCTGCATCAGAGGACGAAATGCGTTCATAGGTAGACCTGCCAGCAGTGCATTGCAGTAATCCAGTCTAGAAATGACAAGAGACTGAACAAGTACCTGAGCAGCCTGTGTACAAAAATGGCCGAATCCTTCTAATGTTGTAGAGAAGAAACCGACATGAATGAGTAACAATAGCAACATGAGAGGAAAAGGACAGTTGATTGTCCATGGTTACCCCAAGGTTGCGAGCTGTGGCTGAAGGGGAGATCAGATGTTGTGCAAGGATCTAGCAAGATCATGAACTGGGCAGTCAATTATGCACAATTCATTACAATACCTCATAAAAGTGAAAGTGACGTGACATACGGCTAAGTACGGTGACCCATACTCAGAATTCATTCTCTGCATTTAACCCATCCAAATTGCACAAACACAGCAATGAGCACACACCGTGAACACACACCCGGAGCAGTGGGCAGCTATTTATGCTGTGGTGCCCAGGGAGCAGTTGGGGGTATCGGTACCTTGCTCAAGGGCACTGTCGGAACTCAGAGCCCCCTCTGAGTGGACATATCTCAGGGTTAACCACACTCTTAAACTTTTAGCCAAATATTTACTGATCTAAATGTACTTCACTAATAACACTATTATTGCTGGAAAATAGCACAATGAGAAGATATCTCAGACCTGGATGAGACTGAGAAAACTTCTTATTGCAGCTAATCATCCAACAAATCCATTGAGCTCAAGGAAAAATTTCTAATTCAAAAGCAATCAAATGAAAAACCCATTCTCGAGTTTCAAGATTTTTCACATTATTCCCCCTTTTGAGGCTGTAACCAAACCTACTGTACTGTATGTTGCAGAAATCCTGACATAACCACCAAACCTTATGAATATCAACAGAGGCTAAAACCAAAAAATGAAATCACATTTAAATAAAACCAAAAAAAAAATTTGATCATTAGGGATAAATGTTAGAGAGAAATAGCAACTCAAACTTTATCATCTTTATTATATATTTCTATACTTCTATAAAGCTGCTTTGAGACATTATCCATTGTTAAGTATAGTGCTTTTAGTATAGAAACATATAATAATAAAGTATAGAAACATATAATAACAAATGCAAAGTTTTATTATTTATTATATTTTATATTCATTCTGTCTATATTGTATCTCATCGTCCGCATTGTTTTCTTTTATAGTTTGTATAGTATAGTGTTATTTATGTCTGTGCTTTTGAGAGTCACAAACTGCTGGAACCAAATTCCTTGTGTGAGTCAACACATTTGGCCAATAAACCTGATTCTGATTCTGATTCTGAGTCTGATTTAAAAAAAAGCCTGAGCTCATTTTTATCTGTAAAGCCACAGCATTTCTTTCCAACGAACAAACGACGAAGGAACGAACCCACTCACTCTCTCAATGCAGGAAAATGGCAGAGGCCAGTATTTCAGAAGGTTATATTTATGTGTATCACTTCAGCTGTCCAGTGTGTCTGGATCTCCTGAATCATCCAGTGATTATTCCCTGTGGTCACAGTTTCTGTAAGGTGTGTATTAATGGCTGCTGGGAACAGGAGGATGTGAAGGGCATCTACAGCTGTCCTCAGTGTAGAGAGACTTTCACTCCAAGGCCTGTTTTATACAGGAACAACATGCTGGCTGAAGTGGTGGAGAAACTGAAGAAGACTGAACTCCAAGCTGCTTCTCCTGCTGTTTCAGCTAAAGCAGAAAGAACTAAAAAACAGGTGAGAACTGGATATTTTTTTTTTTTTTATTATTTCAATTTCTACAAATTCTATTTCTAGTCTAATTTCTATTGAGGTGATCTGATTGGTTATATGACTGTCATTCAGTGTAAGGTGGATTCATATTAAAAGTCAGTGTGTTTTGTAAAGACATGTGAAACAGCTCAGACAAGTCAGTGTACTTTAAACAGCCAAAGGCATGACGGTGATGATGATGATGATGATGATGATGATGATGATATTTAACACTGTCATGTGATACTTTATTCTGATTTCAAAGTATATTTTGTTTTACTTCTAAAAGTGTTGAAGCTTCTTAAAGGCACATTTATATTTATTTTATATTGATATGACCACTTCCTCCAGGTAACACTCACTGTCTGATCTACAGAGGGCGCTGTTCCCCACAAAGTTTACTCCTTAAAACCTCATAACAGCAACAAGAAATGTTCCTGTCTGAGATCACAAGTGTGTCTTTGTTCTGATTCAGTCTGAGATTCATTCGTTCCTCTCGTCCACTTTTCTCCTTCTCTATGATGTGTTTCCTCTCTGTAGAGTTTCCCGTCTCTCTGTGTTTCTCCTGGATGTGACGACTCACCCAGCTTCACTGTCAATCAACGTCTCTCATTTGTTGGAGTTAAGAAATCTCTCTCAGATCTGAAAAAACGAGTGAAGCAAATCTGTGAGAAGAAATTCAACATAATCAGACCACAAGGTGAACAAACAAACATTGTTTCTGTATCACAGTAAAAAGAGCCATAAAATTCATCTAACAGAAATAAGAAGTAAGCAGGAACAAGACTGCAGAAAATCACACAGTATTAGGTTAGTTGACATGACATGGCTTTTTCACTGTCACAGGAGATAAAACATAATTTATTTCACATTTTCATAATTTAGAATACTGTAAATGGTTAAACATTTTCTTGTTTTATATGAATTTGTTGTTTTAATACCCAAGTTATTGTTAGTTTTTTTAGAACTTTGAGCCAAATCTCAAAATTGTCCTATGGTGTGACGGTAGACAACATTATTTCATAAATATTACATTTTATAAATAAAGAAAATAATGTTTAAAAATTTTAATGAACACTCCTGGCATAATTGTGCAACTGTCTATTTCACTAAGTGGCCATCACTTTTCATATACATACATTTCTAAAAGTGTAGGAATTTCATAAAGTTTGTCACAGAAAAAAATGTCCTTTGGTGCTATGCAAAAACCTAATTTTAATTTGGGCAATATCATGGACAACTACATTTAATTGAAAGACCCACTCAAGGTCATGTGACTGAAGACCCCTATGAAGGCCATGAGAAGTTTTTTTGTCCTTTGGTGTGACACCCCACAGGGAAAAGTTTGTCAACTTCATCTATTCATGGTGAAAATGATTCTAATTAGTACTTTCGTGTAAAATAAATATCACTTTAAGAAAATAATGTTTTAATAATGTGAACAATTCTGTCTCAAGTATTTATTTTATGTTATTTAATAAAATTTCTTAGTACTTTTTAAATGTCACACCATAGGACACATTTACAGTATTGTTGAGTGAAAAGGTGAAAAAAAATATGTGAAGTCATTGACAAAATGAGTGACCAGTACTATTTTCTGAAACTGCAGTTTTCATACTCCACAAATATATGTAACTTACAAATATATGTAACTTATATGTACCTTAAAAAGTTATGCTTTCCAAAAAAATTACTTTTTCTTGGTCATTTGTCAACTACCCATTAGCATCAGTCTTGTAAATGACATCAAGATCAATTTAGCAGACAAACAAAGTACAAATCTTACATTTGTGGAGAAAATCGTAGCTGATGAATAAATTGAGATGGTGACGTTGTTGACGTCTGAAATAAACGTGAGGAAGCAAATTTTTCACATTCACACTTTAAACTGTTTCCACCTCATTTTTCTGTCTCCATTTTGTCTCTGTGTCTCCATTTTGTCTCTGTGTCAAGCTGCAGCAGTTAAGATGATTTTACCTTCAGAACCAAAGAGCAGAGAAGATTTTCTGCAGTGTAGGTTTTACACACACACACAAATACAAATACACACACACACACACACACACACAAACGCATACAAATACACACACACAGACGCATACAAATACACACACACACACACACACACACACACACACACACACACACACACACACACACACACACTTTAAACTGTTTCCACATCATTTTTCTGTCTCCATTTTGTCTCTGTGTCTCCATTTTGTCTCTGTGTCTCCAAAGCTGCAGCAGTTCAGATGATTTTACCTTCAGAACCAAAGAGCAGAGAAGATTTTCTGCAGTGTATGTTTTACACACACACACACACACACACAAACATACACACACACAGAAACACACACACATACAAACACACACACACAAATATACACAGACAGAGTTAAAATGTAGGTTTACAAAACACAGACAAAAACATACACACACAGACATGTTTTATTGTTGATCTAGATCTGATCCATGTTTATTGACCTGCATTAGGAGGATAGAAACACAGACAGGTGTCTCACACACACTTATTATAAATCCTGTGATTAACATCTAACATGTGGACATTTTATTACTGTAGATTTCTGTTATCTGACTCTGGATACAAACACAGCACATCCTCGACTCATTCTGTCTGAGAAGAACAGAGTGGTGACACGGAGTAAGACACAACAGCGATACTCTGATCATCCAGAGAGATTTGACATCTATACTCAGGTGTTGTGTAAGGAGAGTGTGTGTGGACGCTGTTACTGGGAGGTGGAGAGGAGAGGTGATGTGGACATATCAGTGTCATATGAAGAGATTAGCAGGAAAGGACGGGGTAATGAATGTTTGTTTGGACACAACAGTCAGTCTTGGAGTCTGGAGTTTTATTCTTCCTCTGTCTATTTCTGGCACAGCAATATTTATACTGAGCTCCGAGGTCCATCATCCTCCAGAATAGGAGTGTATGTGGATCACAGTGCAGGAACTCTGTCCTTCTACAGCGTCTCTGACACCATGAGGCTCCTCCACAGAGTCCACACCACATTCACTCAGCATCTATATGTTGGAGTCAGGATGTGGAGTAATAACTCATCTGTGAGGTTTTGTGATCCAAAATAAAAAGTTAGTAAAAGTGTTTATAAAAACTATAAGTGAGGTGTGAGATTTAATTTGTCCCTGAGCTACACTGGACATTTTGTGTGCAGAAACTGGAACAGTAATGAATGCAGAATGTAGAAACAGACTATTTAACTGTATGCACTATTAGGATGGGTTTATTATAGTTGATATAAAAATGTTCAATGTCTCCTCAGAAATAATAAACTTTACTCAAACTGCTCTGTCTTTCTGTGCTGCTTGCTGGTGGAAACACAACCTACTGTGTGTAAAAGACCTTTATTATCTTATATCTTTTACATTTTTCTGCTTAACAGTCCACTTAACATACAGTGCACTCTGGAATTATTCAGACTCCTTCTTCAATCTTTTATAATATGGTGACAGACTTCAGAAGTGGAAGAATAAACTGTAAATAAACTATATTCTCTCAGTTCAGTCTTCTGCACAGTCGCAGTACAGAGCAGGAGTCACGTGACTTTGTTCGAGAGAAAAAAACTGTAAGAGAAAAAAACACCATGAAACAATGATATTTTCCATTTTGTGAACTTATTTTATTTGCAGTTAAATTTCAGTTCATGTTCTAATGCAGTTTCAAAATACAACACGGGCCTCGTTTGGGACGCTTTTCATGAACTGACCCACATGACAAACTAATTGAATAGCCCTGGCCTAGAGATTTCGCTGAGGTAAATAGTGTTGGTGTGTCGTTTGGGAATTAATCGATTCTTTGAATCCGTTCATCAATATCTTGAAAGTTTTGGAACCTTTGGGGTCATTTAGTTCTTCACTAAATTTAGTTCTTCACTAAATGAGGGGAATTTTATTATTTATTTATTTTTGTGAGCTGTGGTTAAAAAAAAGGTATAACATTGTAATATGGTATGAAGGCTTCCGGAAAAATATTGTAGTACAAGCAGCAATGTGCCGATTCTTTGATTCAGGTCAAAACATTTCTCAAATATTTGGAAACTATTCACCAAAGTGATGAGTCGTTTTTGTGATTGAACAGGAAAGATCTATTTTTAAACAATCTTAAATTGTTTTCTTTCTTTTTTCTTTTCTCCTGACGTTTCTATAAAATAGTAATGTTAGTGTACTAGTTTCAACAGTTTTTGTATGTGAGATGTTTTTTTTATTAAACAGTACAAAACATCAGAGCATTATATCAATACACATGTGAAACACAAAAAAAGAAAAAGTACATAAACACAAATAAGTTGCCATTGTAATAATACAACAACAATAACATATGTTACGTAAACCTTAAGAGGACAAAAAGGATAAATAAAGAGAAACAGTTTTCATTGCTTTGGGATTAATAGAGCATTGGATAGTTTCATTAGTAAGCAGATACTTATGTGACAAGGACCACACGTTCTCCCATGGTAAATTTTCTACAATATTATTCCAATATGGTATAATATAAGGAATTGTCATTAATTCTCTCTGAAAGAGCTCTGATTTTACATTTATTTTTATGTTTTTTTTTTGTGTCAGTAAGAGTGAGTACATGGCCATGGAAATGTAGAACCATGCAACAACAAAAAAAAAAACACAACAGAAGGAATAGCATTGCAAACAATAGAGTATTCACTAGTAGTTACATATTTTTATATTTCTGTAAAAAATCTGAATAGTTATAGAGTCTGTCCTGTGAATTAAAAAGCTGTCCAACTAACAGAAGGTCATTTTTGAACAAGTTGTCAAAGAAAAGAGATTTATTTTTGTAGAGAATATATATATATATAATAATAATGTTTCGTTAACTGGAACATATATTGATCAGAGCAAGCAACTTTCCTTATTTTCGAGTAAGCAACAGCCGACTTATGTAGGCTATATTGGTAACAAGTTGTAGTTATGTTAAGAATGGCACCTATACAATCTACTTAAAAAATGTTTGAAAAAGTGTTCATATGTAACGGTAGATATTCTGCATTTACATTTTCATTGTATGTTGCAGAGGATTATATAGAAGATATTTATGCAACAACAGCAAGTTAAAGACTATAGTTTAAGAATTTATTTTTTGTTATAAAAGGGACAAGTGTAAGTTTTCATGTCTATTTCAGTTTTTTCTATTAATGCCAGAGGTTTACATGATCTTTTGAAAAGGAAATCATTGTTTTTATATTGTAAAGGAAAGGGTTTCGATTTTTATTTCGTTCAAGAAACACATTCTTGTAAGGAAGATGAAAGGTTCTGGAGAAGTCAATGGGGAAATGACATATGGTTTTCACATTTCAGCACTAGGTCTGCAGGGGTCGCTATTCTAAAAGGAAAGTTCAAGGGTGTCACAACCAAAGGAGGAAGGAGACAGACCCGTATGCAGGATAGCTTCAAATGAAAGGGGTTTCATAAATAGTGAATACAAAGACAAAATACGATAACTGAAACAATACAAATGACGACACTTAACAACGACTAGACATGACGAAGGGGTAAACATAGCTAATGATTCCGCGCTGCACTCGGCAACGCGGCTCACTTAAATATAAAAGACATTGATGATACAATAAGGATCAGGTGTGGAGACAGGGAGGGGCGGACGAAGGCGGGGCAGACACGTGACGAGGAAGATAAACAAAAAGGCACGTGGCCAAAAGTCCGGGCTGAGTCCTGACAAAGGGTCAGGTTCTTGCCCACGAAATTGATAGTTTGGGAAGAATGGTAATAATACATGTTAACATTAATCAAACTCATTACACTCTTGTGAATTCATATGCCACTAATAATAGACGGCTAAATGAAAGGTTTTTCACAAATATCGAAATTAATCTAAAGCAAATTAAAAATAAATTTCCCTTAGCAAAAATAGAATGGGGGTGATTTCACTAGTGTATTTGATGAAGTTATGAATCGATGGCCATCAAGAAGCAATGAAACTCGTTGTGAAATCAGGAATGTATGTAACCGTATAGGTTTAGTTGACATTTGGTGCCTCAAAAATCCAGACAAAAGAATATAAATGTCAGGACTCAGCACGGACTTTGGCCACGTGCATGTTCTTCGTCACGTGTCTGCCCCGCCCTTGTCTGCTCCTTCCGTTTCTACACATCTGTTTCCCATTGTCATTAACCTGTCAATATAACTGCGCCGCGTTGCCTTGTGCAGCGCGGAATCTACTGTTGTCTTGTCCTGTCTTTAGTCCGTGTCCTGTTTAGTGTTATTTTGTTATTAAACCCTGTTTATTTCATTTGGGTCTGGTTTGTCCCGCGTTCATGACGATATACATGGAGCAACAAAGATGATTCCAAACAATCACGCATTGATTTTTTCCTAATATCACATGAACTGGAACAATATGTCCAGACTGTTTCTATAGAGCCGTGAGTTTTAACTGACCATAAGAGTATATCAATTTTGATTAATATGCATGGTTCAGCTGAATTTAAACTAACAAGGGGTTATTGGAAGTTGAATAAAAAGTTACTAAATGATGATCATTTTAAAACGATGGTATCAAAGTTAATAGAGAAGCACTGGTCTCAGGGTAAAATACTGAAAGTTTATGAAATACAAAATTAGGAACCTATTTATTTTAATGAGGAAATCGATTGCTTCAGTTAAAAGACAAAAAGAATATAGTGTTATAAAAGAAATAATGCAACTGTCTAGTAAAGGTGATTTGAATGTACAGGATTTGATGGATGTATCATCATTACCAGTACAATTGTTGTAACAAGTACAACATTTATCAAGAAAAAGCAGAGGGTGTTTTTATCAGGTCAAGACATAAATGGTTGGAACATGGTGAAAAAAAATACTAAGTATTTCTTTCATTTGGAGAAAAGGAATGGTGAATTGACTTCTGTAAGCAAGTTGTTAATTAATAATACAGTCACAGAGGATGGAAAAAAGATATCAAAGTTTGTTAGTTTTATAAAGACCTGTACTGTATACTTCCAATTTTGTATCTCCTGATCTGAATGACTTTCTGGATAGTGTTACAGACAAGGCCAAAGTTATTGATGATTATTTTAAATTGTTTTGTGATGGTGATTTAAGATTAGAGGAAGTTAAAGAGTGTATTGGCAACCTTAAAGATAATCGTTCTCCAGGTAATGATGGACTTGTTAGTGAGTTCTATAAAGTGTTTAGATATAAATTAGCTCCCTTTTTGTTAGCTGTCTTCATAGAATCTGTTGAAAAGGGTGAATTGCCCGATTCTTTAAGACAAGGCGTTATTACATTAATTCCAAAACCAGAAAAAATACTCTATATTTAGAAAATTGGAGACCCGTTAGTCTATTAAATAATGATGCCAAACTATGGGCTTTAATTTTTGCCAAAAGACTAAAAAAAGGATTGGAAAATATTATAGATGAGGAACAGACTGGATTTATTCAAGAAAGACACATTAGTAATAATATTAGATTGATCCTAGATATGATAGACAATCATTATGTCTTAGATGATAGTTTTGTCTTTTTTATTGATTTTCACAAGGCATTTGATACCATAGAGAACAACTTTTTATTTATTTACCAGTTGTTTTCAAAAACCTATCAAAACTCTATACAAAGGATGTAAAATTAGCAAGGGGGACATCTGGAAGATTTGAAATAAATAGAGGGATTAGACAGGGATGTCCGATCTCGCCCTTTTTGTTTTTATTAGCAACACAAATAATGGCTCTTCACATTTTCAAGGAATTACAACATTAGGAAAAACATTTGTGTCAGTTTGCAGATACATGTTAAAGATAGGAATGAAATCAGTAAAGCTGTGGAATGCATAAAAGATTATTCAGATGTATCAGGGCTAAGAATGAATGTGAATAAGTCAGTTCTGTTTCTTCTTAAAGATTGTCATTTACCCAATATCTGTAATATTCCAATTGCAAATCAAATAACATGTCTGGTAGTTGTTATATGTAAAGACGAATATCTGCATAATAGTTTAAACTTTAATCCAATTATAAACAAAATGAATAAGAATTTTAATATGTGGTTACAAAGGGATTTGTCAATTCAGGGGCAGGTGCTTTTGTCAAAATGCGAAGGAATCTCTAGATCAGTGTGTCATTATCATTAGACTTTCCCCCTAAAGTTACCAAACAATTAGATAAAATACTTTTTGATTTTATTTGGAAAAACAAGCCTCATTATCTGAGAAAATAAATTTTTATGCATTTCCAAAGATTATGGTTTAGAGGTGTTGAGTTGTGATGCTTTAAACAATATATTTAAAATGAATTGGCTTTTTCAATATTTAAAAATTAAAGATAGTATTTGGAACTCCTTTCCCAACTAATTGGGTGACCCAAGTTTTATTAAAGTGTAATTATTCAATCGAAAAAATATCGGTTAAACTTGCAAAATTTCCTAAACAAGCTCTCATGGCATGGACACTGGCTGTTATGCGGAAGCCGAGGTAAGCAAATGAATCAATGTTTATTCACCAAACCGGGCATGTAAACACAAAAGCATGCAAATACAGGGATATATCCGGTGGTGCGTTCCGTGAACGCGGCCCACAAAGTCCCGAAGTGGCGAAAGGCAGTTCGTGCAGGTATAAATCCACAGGTACGCTGGAGGAAGCGCGGCGTAGAGCAGAAGCTTAGAGACGTGTTGCATCCAGCGAATTCTATAGAATCAATAACGAACAAAGGGTATTGTTGGGCGTGAGGGATTTATGTGTGTGAGGTAACGAGTGTCAGGTGAACCAAATCAGTAGACTGGCGAAGGTCTCCGTGCGGGCGGGACTCGCGTGGTGGAAGAAGCAGGGAGCTCCCTGACTCTGGCCTATAAGCATAACTTTTCACCTAGGAGATATTATATATACAAAGACACCCTATACAAATATAAATCTCTCTCTTTTTAATACTGGGTTGAAAACAATATTATATTAGTTAGTCAGCTTTTAAATAATGATGGAAATTTATTGACATATAGAGATTTTTTGGAATAAATTTAAAATACCAGTTAGACCTAAAGAATTTACTGTTGTAATGGATGGAATTCCCCAAAAAGTACTGATACTTCTGAGGAATGCATTACAGGAGGAAGATCGAAATTTTACAGATATCAAGGGTAAAATATTTATTGGTAATACAAATATTTTACAAAATAGAATCTCAAATATTAAAATATTTATTTAAAATATTAATTAAATATTAGGAATTTACTTAATAATATTGCTTATCCTCCAGCTATTTTTTTCTGGTCTTCTGTGTTTGAGGATGTGAATTGACGTAAAGCTTGGGGAACGGTGGATACATTCTATGTTAATAAGAAGTCTCTTTTAAAATAATGCATAGAATAAACCCAGTAAAACATGTGCTGGAACGTTTTAAATTAGATATTGATTACTCCTGTAATTTCTGTAAAGGTGAAAAGGAAACTAGTTTTTTTCATTTGTTTTTCCATCGCATACATACAAAAATATTTTGGATTGAGGTGGAGAATTTAATTAAGAAAAAATTGAACATTGAATTGCAGTTGAGTGGACTGGATATAATGATACACTTTAATGATCACGGGATTGAAAAAAAGAAGGCATATTTCATACAATTGTTATTATTAATGGGGAAATTTCACATTCAATAAATGAAGTGGTCTGACTCCAAACCATTTTTTTTACTTTATAAATGACTTCAAACTTTATTCTTCTGTTTTGTGTAATTGTCGAAGCAAAAAGGCATTTCGAGCTTATAATATTGTAAGCAGATATGAGAGGGTAGCTCCCTTTTTCCGTTTCCTTTTGTTTGTTATAATTTTGTTCTTGTCCTCTGGCATTATTATTTCTTTTATTTTGGTTGCTGTGTGTATGTACATTGAAGAACAAACATCTCATTGTATTGTTGGTTTATGGCATTAATAAAAAAGAAAAGGAGGCAACGCGGGCTGAACAAGAATGACGTCACCACGCAAGAGACATAGAACGTTTTCCAAAAATGCCACAAATAAGATATGAAACAAAATAATAAGGTTTTCGTGAACAGATTAATACTAAGTAAATAAATAATAACATAATTTACATAATAACATAATTTGTTACATAATACATAATAACATAATTTATAATATAAACTTATATTAACATTCGTCACACATATATTTTTAAGTAAACAATGTTGTGTGTACCCAAAAATGTAAGTACATATAACAACGGTTTTCTTGTTAATTTTAAGTCATTTTAAGTCGTGTGTGTGTGTGTGCGCGCGCGCGCATGTGTGTGTGCGTGCGTATGTGCGTGCTTGTGTGTGTGTGCAAGTGGTTAAAGTCTGAGCTCCTTTTCTCTGAAACTTATAGAACTCTACAAATCTCTCTCCTGTTGTGTAACTTCACTTTCTCTGTAAAGCCACACCTCATCTCTCTGTTACACAATAACACACTGAACCAGGAAGTTCATTTCATTCAGTTCATACAAAACTTATAGCTCTCTCTCTCTCTCTCTCTCTCTCTCTCTCTCTCTCTCTCTCTCTCTCTCTCTCTCTCTCTCTCTCTCTCAGTATTTCAGTAGCTCAGGATCACTTCAGCTGTCCAGTGTGTCTGGATCTCCTGAAGGATCCAGTGACTATTTCCTGTGGTCGCAGTTTCTGTAAGGTGTGTATTAATGCTCACTGGGATCAGGAGGATGTAAAGTGCATCTACAGCTGTCCTCAGTATAGAGAGACCTTCACTCCAAGGCCTACTACACAGGAACAACATGCTGGCTGAAGTGGTGGAGAAACTGAAGAAGATTAAACTACAAGCTGCTTCTCCTGCTCACTGTTACGCTGGACCTGGAGATGTGGAGTGTGATTCCTGCACAGGGAGAAAACACAAAGCCGTCAAGTCCTGTTTGGTTTGTCAGGCCTCCCATTGTGAAGATCATCTTAAACCTCACTATCAGTCTCCTGCCTTTAAGAAGCACAAGTTAGTTGAAGCCTGTGCAGAGCTCCAAGAGAAGATCTGCTCTGAACATGACAAACTGATGGAGATCTACTGTCGTACTGACCAAAGCCTCGTCTGTTACTTGTGTATGATGGAAGAACACAAAGGTCATGTTACAGTTCCAGCTAAAGCAGAAAGAACTAAAAAACAGGTGAGAACTGGATAATATTATTCTTTTTTTAAGTCAATTTCTACAAATTCTATTTCTAATCTAATTTCTATTGAGGTGATCTGATTGGTTATATGACAAAGATTCTGTAGCTTCAGTATAGTGTTGAAGCTTCTTTAAGACACATTTATATGGACTTTATATTTATATATGCACACACTACAAATTCTAATTTAAATTCTAATTCAGTTTATTTTAACAATTCATATTGACTCAAAGCAACTTTACAGAAGTATAGAAAAAAGTAAGAAATTAATATATATAATAATAGAAGAAAAATAAGAATAAAAATAAATGAATACATACATTTAAAGTTTAAAATGAATTTAAAATATATTAATGTAAAATGTAAAATACTATATATCTACATATAACATATGGTGTAATACCAGTGGAAGATGTTTAAGGTCATTTTCGAGTACAAACAACACCTTCAACTAAACGAGTGAGTGAAAGTGATTGTGGAAATGTAAAAAGAACCCTGATCTGGAGATCTGGGAAGCTTCTGCTCATAGTTTGGTCTAGATATATTTGTCCTGATCCAGGTTGAGGAGCCTCTGGTGGTAACCAGGAGAGTTCCCCCTGGTGGGACTCCACATCATCACAGGGCACCATGTTAAGAGCAGTCTGATATAAAGAGATCAGCAGGAAAGGAGAGGGTGATGAGTGTGATGATGTGTGCTGGGGACAATGATCGTAGTTTCTTATTTAATTACAGCTACAATTCTTTGTATTTTACTTTTATTTCTATTAATTAAACCTATTTTATTTGGTCTCAGAATGAGTTAAAGGAGGATCAGATAAAATTCCAGCAGAGGATCCAGGAGAAGCAGAAGAAGATGCAAGAGCTGAAACAGACTGTGGACGTTATTAAGGTGAGGAGGAAACTGAGAGATTCACATAAACACACACATTATAGAGTCACTGTGAGAGAAAGAGTTGATCTTTAAATGGGTGTGTGTGTGTGTGTGTGTGTGTGTGTGTGTGTGTGTGTCTATGTGTGTGCGTGTGTGTTTGTGTGTGTGTGTGTGTGTGCGTGTGTGTTTGTGAGTGTGCGCGCGTGTTTGTGTCTGTGTGTGTGCGTGCCTTTGTGTGTGTGTGTGTGTGTGTGTGTGTGTGTGTGTGTGTTTTGTGTTTGTGTGCGTGTGCCTTTGTGTGTCTGTGTGTGTCTGTGTGTGTGTGTGTGTTGTGTGTGTGTCTTTACAGATGCGTTCACAGGCAGCAGTAGTTGACAGTGACAGGATCTTTACTGAGCTGATCAGCTCCATGGAGAAAAAGCGCTCGGAGGTGACGGAGCTGATCAGAGCTCAGGAGAAAGATGAAGTGAGTCGAGCTGAATGACTCCTGAATCAACTGGAGCAGGAGATTGCTGATCTTAAGCGGAGAGTCACTGAGCTGGAGCAGCTTTCACACACACACACGATGACATCCACTTCCTCCAGGTAACACTCACTGTCTGATCTACAGAGGGCGCTGTTCCTCACAAAGTTTCCTCCTAAAAGCTCATTACAGCAACAAGAAATGTTCCTGTCTGAGATCACAAGTGTGTCTTTGTTCTGATTCAGTCTGAGATTCATTCGTTCCTCTCGTCCACTTTTCTCCTTCTCTATGATGTGTTTCCTCTCTGTAGAGTTTCCCGTCTCTCTGTGTTTCTCCTGGATGTGACGACTCACCCAGCTTCACTGTCAATCAACATCTCTCATTTGATGGAGTGAGGAAATCTCTCTCAGATCTGAAAAAACGAGTCGAACAAATCTGTGAGGAGGAATTCAACAAAATCAGACCACAAGGTGAACAAACCAACATTGTTTCTGTATCACAGTAAAAAGAGCCATAAAATTCATCTAACAGAAATAAGAAGTAAGCAGGAACAAGACTGCAGAAAATCACACAGTATTAGCATCAGTCTTGTAAATGACATCAAGATCAATTTAGCAGACAAACAAAGTACAAATCTTACATTTGTGGAGAAAATCGTAGCTGATGAATAAATTGAGATGGTGACGTTGTTGACGTCTGAAATAAACGTGAGGAAGCAAATTTTTCACATTCACGCTTTAAATTGTTTCCACCTCATTTTTCTGTTTCCATTTTGTCTCTGTGTCTCCATTTTGTCTCTGTGTCTCCAAAGCTGTAGCAGTTCAGATGATTTTACCTTCAGAACCAAAGAGCAGAGATAATATTCTGCATTGTAGGTTTTACACACGCACACATAAACACACAAATATGCACACAGACACACAAACACACGCACATACAAATGCACACAGACAATCACAGGCGCACAGACAGACACAGAAATACTCACAGACACACACACACACACACAATGTTAAAATGTCTGTATTGTTGATCTAAATCTGATCCATGTTTATAGAGCTGCATTAGGAGGATAGAAACACAGACAGGTGTCTCACACACACTTATTATAAATCCTGTGATTAACATCTAAAATGTGGACATTTTATTGCTGTAGATTTCTGTTATCTGACTCTGGATCCAAACATAGTGCATCATCATCTCATTCTGTCTAAGAAGAACAGAGTGGTGACATGGAGTGAGACACAACAGCAATACTCTGATCATCCAGAGAGATTTGACTCCTGTGCTCAGGTGTTATGTAAGGAGAGTGTGTGTGGACGCTGTTACTGGGAGGTGGAGTGGAGCGGTGATGTTGTGTACATATCAGTGTCATATAAAGAGATCAGCAGGAAAGGACGGGGTTATGAGTGTGTGTTTGGACACAACAGTCAGTCCTGGAATCTGCAGTGTTCTTCTTCCTCAGTCTTTTTCTGGCACAACAACATTGAGACTGAGCTCCGAGGTGTATCATCCTCCAGAATAGGAGTGTATGTGGATCACAGTGCAGGAACTCTGTCCTTTTACAGCGTCTCTGACACCATGAGGCTCCTCCACAGAGTCCACACCACATTCACTCAGCCTCTGACTACGCTGGAGTCTGTGTGTGGAGTTATAACTCATCTGTGAGGTTTTGTGATCCAAAATATAAAGTTAGTAAAAGTGTTTATAAAAACTATAAGTGAGGTGTGAGATTTAATTTGTCCCTGAGCTACACTGGACATTTTGTGTGCAGAAACTGGAACAGTACTGAATGCAGAATGTAGAAACAGACTATTTAATTGTATGCACTATTAGGATGGGTTTATTATAGTTGATATAAAAATGTTCAATGTCTCCTCAGAAATAATAAACTTTACTCAAACTGCTCTGTCTTTCTGTGCTGCTTGCTGGTGGAAACACAACCTACTGTGTGTAAAAGACTTTTACACCTAAATGTTGTCCTGTTGTTGAGTTAGTGTTGTTTTGTACCTGTACATATAATATTGTTTATTTTCTTCTTATTTTAAATTTGTTGTCAGTTGTATGTATTGTCTTCCTTCTCTTAGCTGTATGTTAAGATGGAAGTAAAAGGTGTGCAGCTCATGTAAGTGGTGCACAAGGAGGATGAGCACACGGCAGCTAGAAGAATCTTAAAGTGATCAATGATGAGATAAAGGAAAGATCGAAAGTGCAAAAATGTTGAGAGATGGGAAAGTGTTGTTATTGCACACAGACAATAGGCAACAGAAAAAGACACTTGGACTGAAGATGTCACTGGGGAAAAAGAAAGATGTAGAAGTTTAATACAGATAAACGTGAGGCAATACGGAAAGCAGCAGAAGAATCAATTGGCAAAAAGTAGTGCCATAGTGGGATGAGGAGTGTAGTGAGGCTGTTCATATCAGAAATAAAGCTCTAAGGAAAGTAGGAGGAAGATTTCATTTTAATGATTTAATTAACTATAAAAGAGCTCAAGCATCAGTGAGGCAGGTCATCAGTACAGCAAAGAAAAATATCGGAGGGAATTCTGTGACAGAAATGATGAAGATATTGGAATTAATGAGTTATGGAGGATGATTAGGAAGATGAGCAGGAACGCCAGAAATCGATATGTTTATTCATAAGGAGGCAATCAAGATGGAAAACAACTAATTACTATACAGGATTTACGTCAAACATACAGCAACATATAACTCAGATATTCACAGATGGATCAGAGGATATTAAAACGGGTAGAACAGCTTCAGCAGAATATCCATCAGTACAATATAGAAATAGGAAAAAGAGCAACAGACCATATAAATGTGTCCACAAGAGAACTGCAATATCTCTAGATTTACACTGTGCAGAGGAAAAGCAGCCTGAACCATGTGTAATATGTACAGATTCACAATCAGCTCTTTAAAGCTTAGCTAGTGGAGCATCTTCAACCAGGCAAGATATTCTAAATAACATATTACAGAAACTATACTGCATAAAGTACTTAGGGGTAAAGATTCGTTTTTGTGGGTTTCAGCTCAGGTCAGAGTAAAAGGGAATGAGGAAGGTGATAAACATGCTAATGAGTCATTAAAGCATCCAGAGGTAAAGATCAAAGTTCTGATGATTAAAGCAGAAATTAAGGGTTTGATTGGAGTTAAAACTAAAAAGAGGTGGCAAAAAATAAGGGATAGTGAAAAAAGATGGAGAAACTGAAGAAGCTGCAACATTCTGCATACTGACCACTAGAAGGCAGCAGACATGTTTATTGCACCTTTGGAAAATGCTGAATTGGAAAATAATCCACAACATGGCATGGTGATGAAGCAGGTTTACTGTTACACCCCAAAGATGAGGATGTTCCTGAAACATCACTTAGATAATGTGTAAAGTAAGTTTGTCCTCCTCATTATGAGTCCTGTTTCCATCTGTATGGGCATTTCTGGAAAAGTTTAAATCCCATGACTGCAGAGTTCCACTGTTGTGTATTTCAGCAGGACTCATTAATCCTCAATTACTCACCTCTGAGCTCCACCTCAGCTGTGAGATTAAAAACAAACTCAGGTGTCACAGTAAAGGTAAGAGTCCCTGGTCAAGGAGGTGTGGTCAAAGAAAGTGGGCGAGGTCTCAGACACAGTATAATCAAGGGGGCGTGGCCAAACTTGAACTCCGGGCAAGCAGCAGGTTCGATTCAATCTCTCTCTCACACACAAACATACATAAGCACACACATACACACAATTGTTTTGTCATACCTTGACATTTGTGCTTTTTTCAGTTGCTTATAAAGATATAAATGTCTAATGTCTAATATCACTGTAATCAGCACAAACTGGACTACAATAATATGTGAGCAGCATGTATGTACATGATTGTGTTTTTGAGAAAACAATGTTTGTGTGGGGTTAGTGAAAAATGAAGCATTATAAATCACTTGAATAAGGCCATAAAACACATACAGAACATACAGGACTTTTGAGAACTGGATCTTGTAGCCTAGAGTTTTTGCTTCAAAATTATGTGAAAATCATCTTGATTACTCGCTCACAGAAAACAATATGTTGATTTAAATTTTCTAAGACACTTTTTGTTTGTAAGGGGCATATGCGAGTAGACGTCAACTATCATGCATATTAATGTAATTCACACCTTAGAAGACAAAGGCCTGCATAATGAGCTGCATAATGAGCCTTTCAGGTAAGTGTGACAGAGAGGAGTTACAAGAAAGAATGTGAGGACAAAATAAATGTATATTTTTTGTTTGAAGTTTTAACTATCACAAAAAATAACTTTAAAAGTTAGTAATAACACAGAAGACACAATCAGGGCAAAACTGTGCAACAAAAGAAAAAGTGTCAACAGGAAGAGTGCAAGATAAAAAATGGTGTAAGGTTTGTAGAAGCCCACTAACCTACTCAGTCACACAGTACCCAGAATTGAACAGTTATACATCTTTGTGCCACTCTAGGAAACAGTTCCTTTTCAGCTGAACACACAAGTGAACATCACATGCCTGGCATTGCCAAGGCATTTCCAAGCACACAGGTCTGGATTTCATGTACAGTGTGCTTTAACTCTCTACATTTGATTATATTGTCTTCTGGTAAAGTAGGTTCCTGTCTTTTGTATACTATCTGCTTAACTCACTTTGTTCCAGAGTAGTGTGATTTGAATTGATTATATTCTATACCATTGTTGATTTTATAGTGTTGGTCATTGCTGCTCTCCCAGCTGATTAATCAGGAGTAGTTTCAGTCTTCCTTAAGGTGTGAATTGGGGGCAGGGCTTACCTATTTAAATTGAAGGTTTGTCAGAATCTCGCTCTAACATTAGTGTCTAGTACTGTTTGATATATTCTAACCATACCTTAATTCTTACACTTGTTTGACTACAAATATGTGCCTTAAACCCATCTCTGTACTCAAGGCCTACTCTCGCAGACGCTCTCATCCACAGAGCAGAGGTCACAATCCCAGTAACCTCATCTACCCTCCTCTGCTGTGTAAGTCTCAAACAGTGGTGGTAGGTGGGCTCTGGAATTGTCAGTCTCCTGTAAAGAAAGCTAAATTTATCTCTGCTTTAATGTTTCATTACTCCTTTGATTTCCTTGCGCTAACAGAGACCTGGACGTCCCCACAGAACACTGCTACACCAGCTGCTTTATCCTCTGCCTATATTTCTCTCACTCACCACGAGAAAGAGGCAGGGGTGGTGGTACAGGTTTATTGTTGTCAAAGAAATGGTGCTTTACACCTCTCCTCTTCTCTCATTTAACCATCTCTTCTTTTGAATTCCATGCCATTTCAGTTACCTCTCCTACAGTCAGCATACAGGAGTCAGCATACAGGGAGGAGGTGCAACAACTAACTGCCTGGTGTAGAGCCAACAACCTTTCTCTGAATGTGGACAAAACTAAAGAGATGGTTGTGGACTTCAGGAGAGCACAGAGCGACCACTCTCCGCTGAACATCGACGGATCATCTGTAGAGATCGTCAAGAGCACCAAATTTCTGGGTGTTCATCTAGCGGAGAACCTCACCTGGTCACTCAACACCAGCGCCATCACCAAGAAAGCCCAGCAGCGTCTCTACTTCCTCCGAAGGCTGAGAAAGGCACATCTCCCTCCCCCAACCCTGACCATGTTCTACAGAGGGACCATTGAGAGCATCCTGAGCAGCTGCATCACTGTCTGGTTTGGGAACTGTACGATCTCGGATCGCAAAACCCTGCAGCGGATAGTGAGGACAGCGGAGAAGATCATTGGGGTCTCTCTTCCCTCTATCATGGACACTTACACCACACGCTGCGTCCGCAAAGGCAACAGCATTGTGGATGACCCCACACACCCCTCACACACACTCTTCACCCTCCTGCCGTCTGGAAAAAGGTACCGAAGCATTCGGGCCCTCACGACCAGACTGCGTAACAGTTTCTTCCCACAAGCCATCAGACTTCTCAATAACCGAACTGTACTATACTGAGCACAACATACACACACATCATCTGTATGGACTGCACAGACCCTCACAAAACACACACACTGTTTTGCACACTTTTCTGCTGTTTTTGCACATATTGGACAATATCTCAGTCATCTGCTGTTTTTTGCACAACTCCATATATAATCCAAAGGACCTGCTGCTAAGAACCTGCTGCTGTTCATTCTTTTACTGCACAAAATATTGTTTGAACATTCAGTATTTACACCGGTCGGTCGGCGCTGTTTCTGTTACTGTTTATTGTCTTTTGTGTATTGCATTTTTTGTACTTTTTGTATTGTCTTGTAACTTAATGTCTGCACTGTTTTTTGTCCTGCACTGTCTTTTGTCCTGCACTGTCTTGCTTGTCTTGTCCTGCACTGTTTGCACCAGGTTGCACAGTTGCACTTTATGTGGCTAAGACTACTTACATGTCCTTAGCCCTGTCTTTGTTTTATGTAGCACCTTGATCCTGGAGAAACGTTGTCTCATTTCACTGTGTACTGCAACAGCTATATATGGTTGAAATGACAATAAAAAGCTTCTTGACTCTTGACTCTCTTACATTGTTATCATTGTTGTCTACCGCCCTCCTGGTCCCCTAGGAGACTTCCTGGAAGAAATGGACTCACTGCTTAGTGCTTTCCCTAACCCTAGCTCCCCCCTGATGGTGCTTGGTGACTTCAACCTCCCCTCTGACAAGCTACATTCTTCTTCCCTCCTGTCTCTTCTCGACTCATTCACCCTCACACTCAACAGCTACATCCCCACACACAAAGGAGGCAATGTCCTGGACCTGGTTTTCACCTGTTCTGCTCCTTGGCTTTCAGATGTGCTGCACAACAATCGAAGAGAGCTAAGATCATCAGAGAGAAAGTGGAAGAAATCACAACTTGATGCAGATCTTGATTTTTACCGAACACTTCTTGTCAAGTTCTCCTCAGATGTGACTTCTGCCAAGACCTCCTTCTACAAGGAAAAGCTTGAAGCTTCCTCACATGACCCTCGGAAATTCCACAACATCATCTCTTCTCTGCTCAACCCCCCGGCTCCACCTTCTTCATCCTCCCTGACTGCAGAAGACTTTGCTTCTTTCTACCAGGAGAAGATTGAGGAAATCTGCCGGACGTTCACTTCAGCCCCGACTGCACTTACATCTCAGAGTATGCATTCCCCTACACCTTCGTTGTCACATTTCTCAACTGTGGCAGCAGAAGAGATTTTACAACTCATCCAGTCCTGCAATCCTACTACCTGCCCGCTCCCTACCACTATGCTCCAGACCATCTCACAAGACCTTTTGCCCTTCATTTCCACTATCGTCAATAGATCCATAGCAAGAGAGCAAGGGTTATTCCCATCCTAAAGAAACCTGCTCTGGATCCATCAGACATCAGTAACTACAGACCGGTATCACTTCTCTCATTTCTTTCAAAAATTCTTGAACACCTTGTCTATAATCAACTGTCTGTCTATCTCTCACAGAACAACCTCCAAGATCCCAACCAGTCTGGCTTTAAAGCAGCTCACTCTAGAGACCCTTTTAGGTGTCTCTGAGAAGCTACATGCTTAGATCCTCCTTGACCTTTCAGCAGCGTTTGATACGGTCAACCACAAGACTCTCTTATCCACCCTCAAGAGTCTTGGGATTTGCGGATCAGCTTGGGAATGGTTTGCCTCCTACCTGGAAGGACGCTCATATCAGGTAACATGGAGGTCTCCATGCAGTCTCTCCACTGGCATCCCACAGGGCTCAGTACTTGGTCCTCTTCTTTTCTCCCTGTATACTCACTCTCTTGAAGTTATTTCATCACATGGGTTCGCTTACCACTGCTATGCTGATGATACACAACTTATCTTCTCTTTCCCACCCTCAGATGCCACAGCTTCTGACCGGATCTCAGCATGTCTGGCAGAAATTTCATCATGGATGACTGCTCATCAGTTAAAGCTCAATCCTAGCAAAACCTAGCAACCTCTGATCTACCAGCACTGCTCGACTGGTTCCACGATCTCTCAGGGTCAGGCCCTAGAGGTCTGGACAGCTGAGTCACTGGCTATTTTCAAGCGGCGGTTGAAGACCTACTTATTCAGGAAACACTTCAACTAGCACTTCTTTCCTTATCTTTTGCATTTAAGAAAAAAAAAAAAACCTTTGACACTTTTTCATCATAACTTTGAACAAATGTTTTAAACTCATGGTATCTTAAGTATGTAACCTAGTGAACCAGCATTAATGTATTCAATGTTAGAGATTTAAGCACTTGTGTACATCGCTCTGGATAAGGGCGTCTGCCAAATGCTGTAAATGTAAATCTATGTACTGAGTCATTCCTGTGTCTCGGGGACGTGTAAGGGATTATCTAAATCACCTCAGTTCATTTGCATAAGAATAGCCTCAGAGGGAGGCGGGAACGCTTTTTATGCATACATTTATCTTGTATTTGAGGCAAGTATTCGCTGAGATTCGGTTGTTTTATTTATGTCTGTGAAGACTGGTGACCGAGACCGAGATGGCAGAGAACACACTCTGTTTATTTTCTTTATTCTACAAAAGCACAGTATTTTGTTGTTATTATGTGTGTATACAAATAAAAGTAAACCCTTTACAGATTCGATTGATGTATTACTCTTATCTGTACGATCGAAACGGAAATTATAATTTAAGTTCTTTTCGGCCTTAACAGGAGATTATGCCTCAAAACATGTATATGCGTTCATCGACTCCAGATGGTTTTAATTGAGTCGATGGCACAGAAATCATTTTATGGTCAGAAAGTTGGGTCAGCAGTAGCAAAGAGAGCAGGATCATTTCTTTCTTTATTTTAAAAAGGTATTTGGTTCTATGAGAATTCTGTGACAATGTTCATAAAATGTGAATTTCATAAAGTGTAAAATAGACCAGATTGTACAAGGCAGCATATTGTTCTAAGAATGTCCAAATGTTATGAATGAAACACCTGCCTCGCCTCCCGACTGCCACCAGAGGGAACCTTCACCCGAGTTCTGGCGACTTCCGAACTACATCTCCCACAAACGCTCCTTTCATAATTACACCATCAGCTGCTTTCAATCACCTGCTTCTTATAAAGCATGAACTTGAACTTCCGTTCTCTGTGAAGTCTCGATTTGCCATGGCTGTCAGTCTGAGCATTCTCTTTCCTGTGATTCCCGGTTCATTACTTTGTTCTGTTTTCCCTGTTTGTTGATTGTTTGCCACCGGTCGTGACTTTCTCCCCGTATTCCGACCACGATTTGTGTCTCTGAACTACACCCTGCCTCTACACATTTAAGGAAAAGATTCTTTCCAGTAACAAAACCATGAACTAATCTGAAGTGTCTAATAAGCAATTTTGAACCAAGTAACTCAGCCTGATGTGACGAATGTTAATATAAGTGTATGCTCAAAATATTAATGTATTTCACTAATCATCCTTCCATTTTTATGTATTTACTTAGTATTAATTTGTTCACGAAAACCTTAATATTTTGTTTTGTATCTCACTTTTGCCATTTTTGGAAAACATTCTATATGTCTGCTGTTTACATTATCGGAGTTTACATTCTTCCTAGCACTAATGCTAAAGAGGCACTAAGTGAGCTATATGGAGCTATTAGCGACCTACAGAATGTTCACCCCGACAGACTTTTTATCATCGCCGGAGGTTTCAACCATGCAAATCTTAAGTCAGTGCTCCCTAAATTCCATGGACTTTGCTACAAGAGGTGAAAACACACTGGATCTTGTTTACACAAACATTCCCAACGCGTACCGTGAAGAGCCCCGCCCCCACCTCGGCTACTCAGACCACATCACTGTTATGCTAATTCCAGCATACAGACCACTCGTCAGACGCTCAAAACCAGTACTGAAGCAGGTGAAAACCTGGCCAGCAGGAGCCACCTCTGCTCTTCAGGACTGCTTTGAGTGCACTGACTGGAATATCTTCAGGGAGGCTGCAACCAACGGCGACTCCGTCAATTTGGAGGAGTACACGTCAGCAGTGACCAGTTACATCGGCAAGTGCATTGATGATGTGACCGTCTCCAAGACAATCTCTACACGCTCCAACCAGAAGCTGTGGATGACTGCTAATGTGCGTGCTCTGCTGAGGACTAGGGACCTAGCCTTCAGAACAGGGGACAGGGTGGCCAAACTGTCCCGAGCCATCAGAGAGGCAAAGCGTGCACACGCCCAGACAATCCACAGCCACTTCCAGGACATCAGAGACACCTGGCACATGTGGCAGGGCATACAGGCGATCACAAATTACAAGGCAGCTTCACCTGCTTGTGATAGCGATGACCAGACGCGTTGAACGAGTTCTACACTCGGTTCGAGGTACAGAACAACGTAACACCAAGGAAGACCATCCCTCTTCCCGACGACCAGGTAATCTGTCTATCCACGGCCAACGTGAGGAGATCTCTATGCAGAGTTAACCCACGGAAGGCTGCTGGACCAGACAACATTCCTGGCAGGGTGCTTAGAGAATGTGCAGAACAGCTAGCGGATGTCTTTACGGACATCTTCAACATTTCCCTGAGCAGCGCCGTTGTTCCTACGTGCCTCAAAACTACCACCATCGTTCCTGTCCCAGAGAAGTCTACAGTGTCCTGCCTTAATGACTATCGTCCCGTTGCACTCACACCCATAGTTATGAAGTGCTTCAAGAAGCTCGTCATGAGGCACATCAAGACCCAGCTACCCCCTACAGTTCACGATTCGTCCAAACCGCTCCACAGACGATGCCATTACCACAGCCCTCCACTTAGCCCTCACTCATCTGGACAATAAAGACACTTATGTACGAATGCTGTTCATAGACTTTAGTTCAGCATTCAATACAATCATCCCTCAGCACCTGATTGGGAAACTGAGCCTGCTGGGACTAAACACCTCCCTCTGCAACTGGGTCCTGGACTTCCTGACTGGTAGACCTCAGTCAGTCAGGATCGGGAACTGCATCTCCAGCACCACGACACTGAACACTGGAGCTCCTCAAGGCTGCGTGCTCAGTCCACTGCTGTTCACTCTGCTGACTCACGACTGTGCAGCAATGCACAGATCGAATCATATTATTAAGTTTGCCGATGACACGACCGTGGTGGGTCTCATCAACAAGAACGATGAGTCAGCATACAGGGAGGAGGTGCAACAACTAACTGCCTGGTGTAGAGCCAACAACCTTTCTCTGAATGTGGACAAAACTAAAGAGATGGTTGTGGACTTCAGGAGAGCACAGAGCGAACACTCTCCCCTGAACATCGACGGATCATCTGTAGAGATCGTCAAGAGTACCAAATTTCTTGGTGTTAATCTAGCAGAGAACCTCACCTGGTCACTCAACACCAGCACCATCACCAAGAAAGCCCAGCTGCATCTTCCTACGAAGGCTGAGAAAGGCACATCTCCCTCCCCCCATCCTGACCATGTTCTACAGAGGGACCATTGAGAGCATCCTGAGCAGCTGCATCACTGTCTGATTTGGGAACTGTACGATCTTGGATCACAAAACCCTGCAGCGGATAGTGAGGACAGGGAGAAGATCATTGGGGTCTCTCTTCCCTCTATCATGGACACTTACACCACACGCTGCATCGGCAAAGCCAACAGCATTTTCGATGACCCCACACACCCTTCACACACAATACAATATTTCAGTCATTTGCTGTTTTTTGCACAACTCTATATATTATCCAAAGGACCTGCTGCTAAGAAACTGTGTTCATTCTAATGTTACTGCACGAAATATTGTTCGAACATTCAGTATTTAACATGGTCGGTCGGCGCTGTTTCTTTTGTGTATTGCATTTTTTGTACTTTTTGTATTGTCTTTTAACTTTATGTCTGCACTGTTTTTTGTCCTGCACTGTCTTGTTTGTCTTGTCCTGCACTGTTTGCACCAGGTTGCACAGTTGCACTTTATGTGGATAAGACTACTTACATGTCCTTAGCCCTGTCTTTCTTTTATGTAGCACTGAGGTGACGTAAGCAGTTAGCGGTGCTGTCTCCATATAATCCTGTAAAAGGTTTGAAAAGTTTGATTAAGTTAATAATATGCATTAATATTATTATTCACAGTGTTATAAATGTATTAGCAAGTGTTTTACAAATGGATGGATTGGTTTTAATGGTTTTGTTATTGAGTACAGCTGTTTGATATGTGTGTGTGTGTACAGCTGTTTGATATATGTGTGTGTGCGCCAACAGACTGAGGTGATTTTAAAATAACTGCCTTTAATTTGTGCAGGTGAAAAATCACATGCAGACTGCTGTATATTCTTATGCTGTGCTCTTTAATCTGTCCAGGTATGATTTACATTTGGTCTATTTTTCAATGTATTCATTGTGTATTAATTCATAATTATTAATTCATGGTTGATTTAAAACTAGCTACAGGAGATGTTTATGGGAGGTTATTATTGTGATGTTTACTGAGACCGTGGTGAGCAAGCTGAGGAGAGGTGAAACATCACACACAGACTTCTGTATATTCTTATGCTGGACTCTTTAATCTAGCCAGAATAAACTCCCCAGTTCAGCAGCAGCTCCAGTTCTTCCGGGTCTCCTGTTACACAACGCAGAGCGTAGCAGTAGCCAGAGATAGGCCGGATACACTGACAAAACACTTCATGAGGGCAGAAAAACTTAAGGCACCTAGCTAAGCAGCCTTGTTCTAAACTCAGCAACACTAGGACTCTCTTTCACTTTGCCAACATCTATGTTGTACACAATGGTCTAAATGAAAGTGTACATGTTGTGTAGCACAATGTTCTAAGAAGTGCCAAAAACAAAGAGTGCCTTAAACAACTCGTTGAAGAAATACACAAACCTTTTTGAAGACATCAATGTGCTTTTTCTGCTTGAGACGCAGACACCTTTCCTGGTCTTTTCTGGCCTTGGGCAGAAGGTGGGATCAGATGCAACGGAAGTATTATAGAAGAGAGGTAACTACCTGTATAAACACATAAAGAACATAAAAAATGGATGGGGACTAAATCTTTCACACTTAAATTAGAAGTTCACATCCAGAACAAAATTTTTACAGATAATTTACTCACCCCCTTGTCATCAAAGATCTTACATTTACATTTACAGCAATTGACCTCTAGGGGCAGTTCATTCCATCACCTTGTTGCCAGAACATAGAAGAGTCTTGTAGTATACTTGCCTCTTACCCTGAGAGATGGTGGAACCAGTCGAGCAGTCCTGGTAGATCGGAGGTTGCGGGTGCAGTGCGAGGAGTGATGAGGGCTTTTAGGTAAGAGGGAGCTGGTCCATTTTTGGCTTTGTAGGCCAGCATCAGTGTTTTGAATCTGATGCGTGCAGCTACCGGAAGCCAGTGGAGGGATCGCAGCAGCGGGGTGGTATGCGAGAACTTTGGCAGGTTAAAAATATAATTTGCAGGGGACGGATTGCATTCATAGGTAGACCTGCCAGCAGTGTGTTGCAGCAATCCAGTCTAGAAATGACAAAAGACTGAACAAGTACCTGAGCAGCCTGTGTGGACAGAAATGGCCGAATCCCTCTAATGTTGTAGAGAAGAAACCGACATGAGCGAGTCACATTAGCAACATGAGAGAAAAAGGACAGTTGATTGTCCATGGTTACCCCAAGGTTGTGAGCTGTGGCTGAAGGGGAGATCAGATCGTTGTGCAATGATATAGCAAGATCATGACCTGGGGATAAATCACCTGGGATGAACAGCAGTTCAGTTTTGCTAGGATTGAGCTTTAACTGATGAGCAGTCATCCATGATGAAATTTCTGCCAGACATGCTGAGACCCGATCAGACGCTGTGGTATCTGAGGGTGGGAAAGAGAAGATAAGTTGTGTATCATCAGCATAGCAGTGGTAAGAGAACCAATGTGAGGAAATAACTTCACCAAGAGTGTGAGTATACAGGGAGAAAAGAAGAAGACCAAGTGGGATGCCAGTGGAGAGACTGCATGGAGACCTCCATGTTACCTGATATGAGCGTCCTTCCAGGTAGGAGGCAAACCATTCCCAAGCTGATCCGCAAATCCCAAGACTCTTGAGGGTGGATAAGAGAGTCTTGTGGTTGACCGTATCAAACGCTGCTGAAAGGTCAAGGAGGATAAGGACGGATGACAGTTTGGCTGATCTAGCAGCATGTAGCTTCTCAGAGACACCTAAAAGGGCTGTCTCTAGAGTGAGCTGCTTTAAAGCCAGACTGGTTGGGATCTTGGAGGTTGTTCTGTGAGAGATAATAATAATAATAATAATAATAATACATTTTATTTAAAGGCGCCTTTCTAACACTCAAGGTCACCGTACAAAAGAAGAAGAAAAACAACAAAAAAAAAATATATATAGTTATACAATACTTACATAGGGGGAAAAAAAAAAAAAAAACAAAAAAAAAACAAAAAAAAAACACATAGATAGACAGACAGTTGATTATAGACAATGCTTTCAAGAATTTTTGAAAGAAATGAGAGAAGTGATACCGGTCTGTAGTTACTGATGGATCTGATGGATCCAGAGCAGGTTTCTTTGATGATAGTGGTAATTAAGGGCAGAAGGTCTTGCGAGATGGTCTGGAGCATAGTGGAAGGGAGTGGATCCAATGGGCTGGTGGTAGGATTGCAGGACTGGATGTTGTAAAATCTCTTCTGCTGCTACAGTTGAGAAATGTGACAATGAAGGTGTAGGGGAATCCATACTCTGAGATCTTCATGTGTTTCTTTCTTCAATCGTAAAGAAAATGTTCAAGGAAAACATTTCAGGATTTCTGTCCATACAATGGCATTCTATGGTGCCCTGAGTTTGAACTCAGTGAACCATATGCTATATTTAACCTCAAATGCTCGTGTTGTCTAGCTCTGCATCTGCAACTATGTGTATTCCAGTTCAGGACAGTTAGGGTATGTCAAAAAACTCCCAAACCATTTTCTCCTTTGACTTCAAAATCATCCTACATTGCTGCAGAAGTACAGACAGTGTTTACAAAAGGAACATGCAAAGAAGATCAAACACCTTTTTAAAAAAAGGAAGAAAATGAGATGGGAGACATACCCTAACTGTCCTGAACTGTAATACACAGAGTTCTCGCAGAGCTAGACAACACGAGCATTTGAGGTTAAAAGTATATAAATTGTCAATTTATTTAAAAATAACAGATCATTTCACTAGATAAAGAACAGGTCACAGAATAGAATAGGGCACAGAAGCCTTTATTATCGCCACATACATTACAGCACAGTGGAATTATTTTCTTCACATACCCCAATTAAGGAGGTTGGGGTCAGAGTGCAGGGGCAGCTATGATACAGCACCCCTGGAGCAGGGAGGGATGAAGGACATGCTCAAGGGCCCAGCAGTGGCAGCTTGGCTGTGCTGGGCCTTGAACCCCAATCCTTTAATGAACAACCTACAGCATCATCCAGTTGAGCCACCGCTGACACCCCCCCCCCTCCCCTCCTCGGCTGGGATCATTTAGAGCCCTTTGAATCTGTATTTTGGAAGTTGAAAGTCACGGGCACCATAGAAGTCACTATATGGACAGAAATTCTGAAATGTTTTCCTCAAAAAACTATTTCATTACAACTGAAGAAGAAAAACATGAACATCTTGGAAGGGGGTGAATACATTATCTGTAAATTTTTGCTCTGGAAGTGAACAAATAGCAAATTTAAAAACAGCAACAATAATATTAGGTTAATTGTGCAATACATGTGTTGTGCCATGCAATATGTGTGCTGTGCCATGCAATATGTGTGCAATATATGTAAAGCACATGTTCGTTATTTTCTAATATACAGCATTTAAACACGTCACTCCTTCAAACACCTACTTATATTAGCACTAATATGTACCACTCTCCTCATGTCAGCTAAGTGTGTGTCTAACAGCAATAACATAAAACTATAATACCGATAACACTAAGAAAGATAAAAAATAAAAAATTAGCGGGTGTTTTTTTTCCTTCTTTAGGCAGCGTTGAACCATCGCTAAGCCCATAGTTAACTTGCCACGAAGTTTCCTATTCGGAATATCTGAAATTAAATACACAAAACTACACAAATTGCATGAAAATACAAACCATGCAGTATTATTAGCACATCTATTCACATAAAATGTTAAAATTGTATTTTAGTATGTTACTTAAAAGACGTTAACTGTGGGTTAGAGTTGAAAGAAAATGGCGGCCAGAAAACTCCTGTCCTGTTCAGATACTTAGCAGGAGGTAGAGTTATGGGCGGAGCTTAACAGAGTAAAGTTAACGACACAGAATTTAACTCTGATCATTGTCAACAACACTATGGGGCATCTTTCACTATTTGTTAAGTTAACACCTTAAGAGTAAATATAGAATAACAATGCTTGATTAACAGTGCTGATTTTACTGTGTACAAAGTAAAAAGTGTCAGAATATTATTCATTTGATGTCAGTGAGGATTTACTTTATTCGAATACAGGGAAAAAGCGTATTTAAAGAAAACTATTTAAATCACAGAGGAGCTTCTTCAAATAATAATAAAAAAAAAATTCTCACCTTTTGTGTAGCTACACTTCATCTTTAAAATCTGAGCTCCTTTTCTCTGTAAAGTCACGCCTACTCTCTCTGTTACATTATAACACACTGAACCAGGAAGTTCAATTTAGAAAAAACAAAATTCTCTCTCTCTCTCTCTCTCTCTCTGTGAGTTCGAGAAAATGGCAGGAAGCATTGATCAGGATCAGTTCAGCTGTCCAGTGTGTCTGGATCTCCTGAATGATCCAGTGACTACTCCCTGTGGCCACAGTTTCTGTAGGGTGTGTATTAATGCTCACTGGGATCAGAAGGATGTGAAGGGCATCTACAGCTGTCCTCGGTGTAGAGAGACTTTCACTCCAAGGCCTGTTCTATGCAGGAACAACATGCTGGCTGAAGTGGTGGAGAAACTGAAGAAGACTAAACTCCAAGCTGCTTCTCCTGCTCACTGTTACACTGGACCTGGAGATGTGGAATGTGATTTCTGCACAGGGAGAAAACACAAAGCCGTCAAGTCCTGTCTGGTTTGTCAGGCCTCCTATTGTGAAGATCATCTTAAACCTCACTATCAGTCTCCTGCCTTTAAGAAGCACAAGTTAGTTGAAGCCTGTGCAGAGCTCCAAGAGAAGATCTGCTCTGAACATGACAAACTGATGGAGATCTACTGTCGTACTGACCAAAGCCTCATCTGTTACTTGTGTACGATGGATCAACACAAAGGTCATGATACAGTTCCAGCTAAAGCAGAAAGAACTGAAAAACAGGTGAGAACTGGATATTATTATTATTTTTTTAAGTCAATTTCTACAAATTCTATTTCTAATCTAAAAAGGCTCTACAGGCTTTTGTACTCTTTGATGGAAGCAAGCCCGTTCATGTATAACATTTCTTTTCGGCATGAAATATTCGTCAAACTTTCCCAGAACAGTCTCGTAATCCTCAGCACTTTCTCCCTCCACAAGTGTATACGATTTGAAAATATTCTCTGCTTCAATGCCCAAAGCATATATTAGAGTACTTATCTGCACCTCTTTATCCTCTTTACTTAGTTTTGTAGCGGTCCTGTAACGTGAGAATCTCTGTCGCCACGCTGGCCATTCTTCCGGATTCAGGCGGATTAATCTTTTTTTTTTTACTTCTTATCCGTTTACTTCTGACACCATGTCATATATATCTCCACTCGGAGGCATTAACCAGTTGGTTCTTTTATTACTCGTGAACATATATACAAGTGTAATTATAACACGACACTAAACATGTGCTTTTCTCTCGAACTGCCTTCTTCCGCATCTCTGCCGACTCTCGGGTCTGTCGCTTTCTGAGGCCCCCTAACGGTTGGATGTTGTAACACACACAATAATATGTAATACCCTGACAGTGACCATTTTACTTTCACTTTTAAATTAGGGGTGGCAATTGAATGTTGAGTTGATTATTATTCTTAAAGTATAAAGACAAACTCACTTAAATATGCACTTTAATGTTTCGCTTTGAAACCAAATCTTCCACCATCGTCTTGTCAGACTGTGAGGTGAAATCTGACTCGTGCTGTTGATCTGTGCTGCGACTTTCGTTCAGCTTACACTGCATGGAGCAGACACGTACAGTTTTTAATTGTAGTGTAAGTTCTAACTGAACTAAATGATTTTTATTACTATACAAAATCAAAACAACGGTGAGTGGTCAGGTGCACGTAACCGGTGTTGTGGTCGAACACCGGTAACACCGACTATTGGAGCAAGTCGAGTTCCTTTCAAATGAATGGGCATTACTGACCAGTATGTCCCAATTATTTGGGAGGAATGTTTTTACCAATGAAGCAAATCTCAAATCACAGGGGCAGTTTACAAAGTCTATTACATTAACATGGACCAGCAAGTACCAGATTCACTTGAAGGTGTACACATTTATGATATTTTTTTCTTCTTTTAGTCGTGCTGCAGCATCAATGAATATGTGCAGGAAAGAGAGGGTAAACAACCATACATCCTTGCAGTTGGCTGAACCCAGAAGACCACTGATACCTTCTACATTGCCGATGACAAACAGCTAATCCTCTGCCAAGCCACCAGCTCATTGGGTGCTTTTGATGAACTGTTTAAACTGGTCGAGAAAAAGAGGGGGAAAGTTATTAAGAAGAAGGACAAGACTGAGGCATTGGATGTTTGGAAACAGAAGACTTCCTACAGCACAACAAACCCAAAGGTACAGCATTAAAGTCTGCCTGCACATCACAGACCTGAGAGGACGTGTCTTTGTGTCCATATATGGACATGGGGACGTTCCACTAATATGATCTGATTATCATGAAGCTAGAGTACACTGTACTCACTTTTACATGCTGTTTTGGGATTTTCTGTTTATTTTTCTGTTTCATTGATTAGCTTATTTAACACACTGGATGTTATCTGGACTTTGCCGTCTGTTCTGCAGGGAGTTGAACTGTTCATTAGGGTTTTGGACTCGAATATTGACGAGTATCCCCTCTATAAGGAGTTCCTCAAGTTCGGGAATATCAGCAGAGCAAAGGTGAACTACTAATCCCTCCAGTTTCTTCCTTTCCCAATACACTGTGTTCACTTCCCCTTACTCTCTTTTTAGGAGACGTGTTTTTTCCATACACTGTATTTTGTACAGCTGCTCTCTGAAATATTATCAGTATAGATAGATAAGATGTCTATATGGACTATAAGGGTTTCATCACAGTTCCCTGATACTAACACAACATAACTGTTCTGTTTTATATATATTTTAGTGTGTGGAATGGTCATTGTTTGCTTTCTGTATCTCCTTGTACAGTTTGATCTAGTTGATGTTAAAAGGATTTGGAATCATCACATATTCCTCTGAAGCTGAAGCCTACTTGGTTATCAGGGAGATGAATGGGAAGATTGTGGGAAGGAAGCAGCTGATTATTACTCTGTCTAAAACAAAACAGGAACTAACAGAGCAGAAGATCAGGAATGGCTGGAAAAGAAGGATGAGTTTAACAGTAACTTTCTGTGGTAAATTTAGCTTTAACAGTAACTTTCTGTGGTAATTTAGCTTTAGCAATAACTTTCTGTTTTTAAATTTAGCTTCAACAGTGACTTTCTGTGGTAAATTTAGCTTTAACAATAACTTTCTGTGACAAATCTAGCTTTAACAGTAACTTTCTGTGGTAAATTTAGCTTTAACAATAACCGTCCGTGGTACATTTAGCTTTAGCAATAAACTGTGGTACTTTTAGCTTTAGCAATTACTTTCTGTGGTACATTTAGCTTTAACAGTAACCTTCTGTGGTAAATTTAGCTTTAACAATAACTTTCTGTGGTAAATTAAGCTTCTACAACAACTTTCTGTGGTAAATTTAGCTTTAACAATAACCGCCCGTGGTACATTTAGCTTGAGCAATAAACTGTGGTGCAATTACTTTCAGTGGTAAATTTAGCTTTAACAATAACCGCCCGTGGTACATTTAGCTTGAGCAATAAACTGTGGTGCAATTACTTTTTGTGGTAAATTTAGCTTTAACAGTAACTTTCTGTGGAAAATTAAGCTTTAACAATTATCGCCCATGGTACATTTAGCTTTAGCAATAAACTGTGGTAAATTAAGCTTTAACAGTAACTTTCTGTGGTAAATTAAGCTTCTACAATAACTTTCTGTGGTAAATTTAGCTTTAACAGTAACTTTCTGAGGTAAATTTAGCTTTAGCAATAACTTTCCGTGGTAAATTTAGCTTTAACAGTAACTTTCTGTGGTAAATTAAGCTTCTACAATAACTTTGTGGTAAATTTAGCTTTAACAGTAACTTTCTGTGGTAAATTTAGCTTTAACAATAACTGCCCGTGGTACATTTAGCTTTAGCAATAGACTGTGGTACATTTAGCTTTAGCAATTACTTTCTGTGGTAAATTTTGCTTTAACGTTAACTTTCTGTAGTAAATTAAGCTTCTACAATAACTGTCTGTGGTACATTTAGCTCAAACAGTAACTTTCTGTGGTAAATTTAGCTTTAACAATAACTTTCTATGGTAAATTAAGCTTTAACAGTAACTTTCTGTGGTAAATTTAGCTTTAGCAATAACTTTCTGTGGTAAATTTAGCTTTAACAATAACTTTCTGTGGTAAATTTAGCTTGAGCAATAACTTTCTGTGGTACATTTAGCTTGAACAGTAACTTTCTGTGGTAAATTTAGCTTCTACAATAACTTTCTATGGTAAATTAAGCTTCTACAATAACTTTCTGTGGTACATTTACCTTTAACAGTAACTTTCTGTGGTAAATTTAGCTTTAACAGTAACTTTCTGTGGTAAATTTAGCTTTAACAATAACTTTCTGTGGTAAATTTAGCTTTAACAATAACTTTCTGTGGTAAATTTAGCTTTAACAATAACTTTCTGTGGTACATTTAGCTTGAACAGTAACTTTCTGTGGTAAATTTAGCTTCTACAATAACTTTCTATGGTAAATTAAGCTTCTACAATAACTTTCTGTGGTACATTTACCTTTAACAGTAACTTTCTGTGGTAAATTTAGCTTTAACAGTAACTTTCTGTGGTAAATTAAGCTTCTACAATAACCACCCGTGGTAAATTTAGCTTTAGCAATAAACTGTGGTACATTTAGCTTTAGCAAATACTTTCTGTGGTAAATTTAGCTTTAGCAATTACTTTCTGTGGTAAATTTAGCTTTAACAGTAACTTTCTGTGGTAAATTAAGCTTCTACAGTAACTTTCTGTGGTAAATTAAGCTTCTACAGTAACTTTCTGTGGTAAATTAAGCTTCTACAATAACTTTCTGTGGTAAATTTAGCTTTAACAGTAACTTTCTGTGGTAAATTTAGCTTTAACAGTAACTTTCTGTGGTAAATTAAGCTTCTACAATAACCTTCTGTGGTAAATTTAGCTTCTACAATAACTTTCTGTGGTAAATTTAGCTTTAGCAATAACTTTCTGTTTTTAAATTTAGCTTTAACAATAACTTTCTGTGGTAAATTTAGCTTTAACAATGACCGCCCGTGGTACATTTTAGCTTGAGCAATAAACTGTGGTTTGGGCCAGTGACAGGTTGAAAATGTCAGTAAAAACCTGTGCCAGTTGTCCAGCGCATGCTCTGAGAACACGTCCCGGAATGTCATCCAGGCCAGCTGCCTTGCATGCATCCACTCTGTTAAACACTGAATAGACATCCGTTGTTGAGAGTGAAAATGGGCTGTAAGCTGTAGAAAAGTCTGTGGTTGAGGTGAAATGTCCTGTGCTTTGGTCAAAACGAGCAAAAAAGTGATTGAGTTCATCCGATTGTAAGGCACTGAATAGAACCTTCAGAAGGATATTAAATACAGACTGATTTAGGAATTTTTTGGAGTCTAGTTTTATACTAAGAAGTTACTAAATCTGTGCGTATGTGTGTAAAACATATAATTTCTTCATTTCACACACAATGAGTTTAATTCTAGAAACCTAAAGTGCAGCAAATCTGTTACTGACTTTCTTTAAAATTCCCATTTTTATTGATTTTATCTGATCTCTTCTGGAAGCCGAACCCAGCAATTGAGTGGACCCTTGGTATCTCTAACTGACCTGATCCTAATGATCTGAGTAGTCTGCTTGGTTTATATTCAATTAGCATATCTGTAATGTATTTCGGTCCTAAGCTATGAAGTGATTTATAAACGAGTAACAATACTTTAAAATCTATTCTAAATGTAACTGGAAGCCAGTGTAAGGACCTGAGGACTGGAGTGATGTGCTCAGATGTTTTGGTTCTGGTCAGAGTTCTGGCAGCAGCGTTCTGTATGAGCTACAGCTGTCTAATGGTCTTTTGGGGGATCCCAGTAAGGAGTCCATTGCAATAATCCACCCGGCTGGTGATGAAAGCATGAACAAGTTTCTCTAAGTCCTGTCTTGAGACAAAACATCTAATTCTGGCTATATTTTTGAGATGGTAGTAAGCTGATTTGCTTATCGCTTTCACATTACTACTGAAATTAAGGTCAGACTCTAAAATTACACCAAGATTTCTGACTTTATTTTGTGTCTTTAGACACCTAGAGTCAAGGTGTGTGTTAACCTTGAGAGTTTCATCTTTATTTCCGAATACAATGACTTCGGTTTTGTCTTTGTTTAACTGGAGGAAGTTTGATGCATCCAACTGTTAATTTCAGAGAATTTCGAAGAATTGAGCCCTGTGGGACTCCACATGTCATGGATGTCCACTCAGATTTATGGTTACCTATGTTCACATAGTAACCTTTCCCTTTTAGGTATGATTTAAACCATTTGAGGACCATCCCAGAAAGCCCTACCCAGTTTTCCAGTCTATGTAAGAGTATGGTGTGATCTACCATGTCAAAGGCAGCACTAAGATCTAGTAGCACCAGCACTGATATTTTACCTGAATCAGAGTTTAAGCGAATATCATTTATTATCTTTATGAGCACTGTCTCTGTGCTGTGATGCTGGCGGAAACCAGATTGAAAATTGTCCAGATACCCATTTGAGTTTAATAATTTGTTCAGCTGGTTGAAAACAACCTTTTCAATGATCTTGCCTATAAACGGAAGATTTGAGATTGGTTTGTAGTTGCTAAGTATGGTTTTGTCTAGGTTACTCTTTTTTAGGAGAGGCTTAAATGCTATTTACTACATAACTTATAGGTGTCAGGGATCAGCGCGCACTTTTGGCCATGTGCATTTGTGTTTGTTTGTGTCACGTGATTGCCCCGCCTTCGTCTACTTCTCCCGGTCATCACACCTGGTGTATAAATGTGTGCCGTGTTGCCGATGGCAGCGCGGATTCATTAAGATATATTTATTATGTATGTTAGTTCCCCGTGTCGTGTGGATTATGTTTTGTTTCCCTTATGTATTAAACCCCTTTCATTTGAAGCTATCCTGCGTACGGGTCTGTCTCCAATCCACCTCCGTCCGGGGTCTGACAATAGGGTATTTCAAATGAATGTTTATAAGTTATAAAAAAAGTCGATATTGCATAACTTAATTTGACATATGTTGATATAACCAACTTAAATTTACAGCAATAAGTGGAAAGTTTTACGTAATCAACAAATGGTTAATACAATGCACAAGCTTTTTCTTGCAGTTACTTTGTTTAAATGCTATTTACCGCATATTTACTGCATAAGGGTATTTCAAATGAATGTTTATAACTTATAAAAAAAGGGTCGATATTGCATAACTTAACCCTCCTGCAGACCTTGTCTGAATTCCTATGCAAATCAGGAGCGCAGAGTCAGACTTGACCTTGACTGTTTTGACTGCTTATAAAAAATAAAGTATATATGATAGCCTTTTTTTTTACCTTTTTTGTCTAACTTGTTTACAACATAACATATATTTTGCAAAAAAATTGTAATTATTTGTCTAATAAACCTCATTAATATGCAAAAATGCCTTTTCTAGTAAAAAAAAAACTGAAATTTTGAATAATTTTCACTCTAGAGGGACAAAAGTTAATGCACAATTACAGGCTGGTATATTTCAAAGCCAGGAGATTGCTTTGAAACCATTTTGACCATTTTTATTGTCAGTAAATAATAAATAATATATATAATAATAATAAGAATTTTCCCTTATGAGAAAAAATGAACACAAACAATATTACAGCTATATATAATAATAATAATAATAATAATAATAATAATAATAATAATAATAATAATAACAAATTGAATAACATGCTTAGGCTTGTTAAGTACAAATTTACAGAACATCGATCAATACAGAACACCGCAGTGTCTTAATGGAATTAAAATTAGCCAGTATTTGTGAACCTGTAAATGTACAAAACGAATGCAATACAGAAGGCAATGCAAATAAATGATTGTAGAGATATTTCTTTAAATATCTCTAAAATAAATGATTAAAGTAACTTAATAAAATCTCTTAATGTCACTTATGTTATGCCTAACTTGAACTGTGATTTCCTTTATATTTTACATTGCTATTATTTGAGTAAATGTAGGCAACTAATAATAATAATAAGAAGAAGAAGAACTAATGTTAATTTAAAAAATCCCATAGCCAACGGTGTTTCATACGTCTTTATAATTAGATTTTATTGTGGATTTTATTTTCTCACAATTCTGATGTAATGTGAAGTAAAATAAAAAATCTAAAATTTTTAAATGTTAATTAATAATATAAACATATTATACAATCTTAAAAAACCTTTGAGTGTTTAAAACAAGGTTCTTATGCGCCACCTGGTGGATATTCTGTGAAGCGAAACACATTAAGGTGATTGCTAAGATAGCCCAACCGAACAGAAGTGCAGAAAGCTGTGGTACACTGCGAATTGCCGAATTTTGCGGAAGAAGACGTTTGTTCTTAACCCTCTGGGGTCTAAGGGTATTTTTGGGCCTGGAGAAGTTTTGTCATACCCTGACATTTGTGATTTATTCAGTTGCTTATGAAGATATAAATGGCTAAAGTCTAATATCACTGTAATCAGCACAAACTGGACTACAATACTATGTAAGCAGCATGTATGTACATGATTGTGTTTTTGAGAAAACAATGTTTATGTGTGGTTAGTGAAAAATTAAACATTATAAATCACTTGAATAAGGCCATAAAACACATACAGAACATTGGGGATGAAGCAGCAGGCCTTAGAGCATCGGTCTACCACCACCAGGATGCAGGTGTGGCCCTCCGACCGGGGCAAATCAGTCACAAAATCGATTCCCAGGTGAGACCAGCGGTGCTGAGGGATAGGGAGAGGCATTAGCTTGCCCACGGGCAGGTGGCGTGGGACCTTGGAAATGGCGCAGGTGGGGCATTCCTGCACGTACCGTGTGAGCTCCTCTGTCATGCCGGGCCACCAGTATCATGCTTAGACGAGCTGGACACGTCCTTCTGGGCATCCCGCAGGCGTGGCCTCATGGAGCGATGCCGTGCGAATCTCGCGGTCGATCTCCCAAATGATGGGCCCCAGGATGGGCACGGGAGGAAGGATGGGTTCCGGGTCACTGGGTTCGTCCGGCCCGTACATCGGGGATAGGGCATCGGCTTTGCCGTTGAGTGTACCGGCCCGATAGGTGATGTGAAACCGGAACCTGGTGAAAAAGAGGGCCCAGCTTGCCTGTCGGGGGTTAAGCCTCAGTGCCTCTTGTAGGTACTGGAAGTTCTTGTGGTCGGTGACCACGGTGAACGGGTGATCGGCTCCCTCCAGCCAGTGTCTCCATTCATCCAGGGCCAGCTTGATGGCCAGAAGCTCGCGGTGGCCAATGTCGTAGTTCTGTTCAGCTGCAGAGAGCGTGTGAGAGAAGAAGGCACACGGGTGGAGTTGAGCAGGGGTTCCCGATCGCTGGGAAAGTGTGGCCCCCACTCCAGTAGAAGACGCGTCAACCTCGACCATGAAGGGCCTCCGGGGGTCTGGGTGACGCAGAACAGGAGTGCTACAGAAGTGTTGGCGAAGCTCGTGGAAGGCCTCCTGAGCCTCCCTGGTCCACCTCATGGATCGGACTTTACCCCTGAGGAGTGAAGTGAGGGGGGCGGTGATCCGGCTATAGCCCTGGATGAACCGGCAATAGAAATTCGTGAAACCCAGGAACGGGCCACTCTCTCATTGACTTTACCTTTCCTTCGTCCATCTGGATCCCCTCTGCACTGATGATGTAGCCCAGGAAGGGGATAGTATGGCGGTGGAACTCGCACTTCGAGAGGTTCAGGTATAGCCGGTGTGAACGGAGTACCTCCAGGACGGCACGCGCGTGTCTCAGGTGTTCCTCCCGATTCCGGGAGTAGATCAGGATGTCATCTATGTAGACCATGACGAACCTCTGGAGATAGGGCCGAAGTACCTCGTTCATGAACCCCTGGAAGACGGCTGGAGTGATGGATAAGCCATACGGCAAGACCTGGTATTCATAGTGCCCCGAGGGTGTGATGAAGGCAGTCTTCCACTCGTCTCCCTTCCTTATGCGGATTAGCTTGTACGTGCTCCAGAGATCGAGCTTGGTAAAAACCCTTGCATCCCGCAGGTCCTCCAGAGCAGCGGGCACGAGTGGGAGGGGGTATGGAAGAGGAGCGATTTGGGAGTTCAGCTGCCAGTAATCAATACAGGGGTGAAGACCTCCATCCTTCTTTCCCACGAAGAAGAAGCTGGATGCTGCTGGGGAGGACGAGTGCATGATAAACCCTTGACGGAGAGCCTGCTGGACGTATTCCTCCATTGCGCGGTGTTCAGGAGTGGACAGTGGGTACACACGGCCCTTGGGTAGCTTAGCACAGGGGAGCAGGTCAATGCAGCAGTCCCAGGGTCGATGAGGGGGGAGACAGGTGGCAGCCTGGGCACTGAACACGTCCTCGAAGTCCCGGTACTCCTCGGGGATTTTAGCCTGAGTAATAGTCGTAGCCTCCTCCACCCGGGTGTCGCCGATCATAGCCCCCTGGACCAGTGTCGGAAGCTGGGAGAGACAGTGCTCCTTACAGTGGAGACTCTACTCCAGGACGTCAAAGGGATCCTAGGAGCACCTCGGCGCGTGCTTTTGTAACCATGGTCTCCCCAGGATCATGCTGACGGTGGAACACTCCAGGACCAGGAACCTGATCTCCTCTCGATGGAATAGCCCCACATGGAGCGTCACTACCGGTGCGCAGTACTTCACCCACCCCTTTCCCAGCGAGCATCCCTGGATGGTTTGTACCTCTAAGTCCTTGGAGCCCCTCTCTCAGGGGAGGCGTAAGCGGTCGAGGCAGGCCTGGGAGATGAAGTTCCCCGCCGAGCCGGAGTCAACTAGGGCACGTACAGAGATAGATAGAGCAGGGGTTAGAAGAGACACAGTGAGCTTGGATAAGGGTGAGATGTCAGTGGGGGGCTCAACAGTACTCACCGCAGCACGAACGGGGCGTGTGGGGCACCGAGTGACGGAATGTCCCAGCGGTCCGCAGTACAGGCACCTTCCCATGGCCAGGCGGCGGTCTCTTTCTCTCCGGGACAGTCTCTGGGAGCCCAGCTGCATAAGTTCGGCGTCCAGGTCGGCCGTTGCGCCTTGATGTGCTCCCGGTTGAGTAGGAGTGGGAGCGGGATGACAGGCTGCCAGGCGCTGAGAGAGCCCGATGGACTTCTGGATGAAGCTCTCCAGCCCCACTGTATCCTCATGCACCGCCATGGCCTGCTTGATCTCAGGATTCAATCTCTGCCGATAAACGCTGAGAAGCGCTGACTCGATCCAGCCACTAGATGCCGCCAGAGTGTGGAAGCGGAGGCTGTAATCCGAAATGCAGTCATTCCCCTGATGTAAGCTGAGCAGCTGGTCGGCCGTGGTGAGGACGCCGGAGGAGGCGCAAAACACTTCCAGGAAGTGCGCGGTGAACCCAGTATAAGATTGTGTAGCCGGCCTAGCGGCGTCCCACAGCGGTTGTGCCCAAGCCAGCGCTCTCCCGGAGAGGAGGGAAATGAAAAACGCTACCTTGGATCGTTCTGTGGGGAATCGCTGTGGTTGTATCTCAATATATAGATTCAACTGGAGCTGGAAACCGCTCCAGTACGTTGGTGATGAGCTCCGAGCAGGCGGGGCGTGCACAGGAGAAGAAGCAGGGTGCTCCCTGACAAGAGCTCTGATTTTACATTTATTTTTATGTTTCTCTACAGAAAAGCACACATTTCCAATCATAGTGTCAGTAAGAGTGAGTACATGGCCATGGAAATGTAGAACCTTGCAACAGAAAAAACACACCAGAAGGAATAGCATTGCAAACAATAGAGTATTCACTAGTAGTTACAGGAGTTTTATATTTCTTTAAAAAATCTGAATAGTTAGGGAGTCTGTCCTGTGAATTAAAAAGCTGTCCAAATAACAGAAGGTCATTTTTGAACCAGTTGTCATAGAAAAGAGATTTATTTTTGTAGAGAATATCCTTATTGTTCCATAAGTGATATCTGTGCAGAGAGAAGTTGTGTTTGTACAGTATACTGTATCAGGGACCAAGCCAAGAGCATCTGCTTATGAAAGTTAGAAAGTTTGACTCAAGGCCCACAATCTCAAGCGCTCTAATAAAAAATGGCATTTCTTGAGAAAGTCAGTCAAGTTTCTTGACCATGTAATTTGTGAAGTTGTTGTTAAAACAGACCCTGGGAAAAGAAAGGCCATTATGGATGTTAAAGCGATTGACTTGATGGACTCTGATGGAATCACTCCTTGCCATATAAAAATCAGATCGTTCCTAGGTATGGTATTATACTACCAACATTTTATAGAGAGATGTTCTGAACAAGCCAATCCTTTGTTTGAGCTTATCTCCACAACAGACACAAAGGGCTCTAGAGGCAGGAGAAAGAAGCTCAACTCTAAAGCTGTGTGTGTGTAAAACTCTCACCAACAGACTGGACGGACAAATGTCAGAAAGTGTTTGAAACTTTGAAAGGAGAGCTTCTCTCAAGTGTAACGTTGGCTCACCCGAACTTCGAACGCGACTTCATACTAGCTGTAGATGCCTCATTTGATGGACTCATTTGATGGACTGGGTGTTCTTTCCCAGATCCCAGAGGGTGGCACTTTGGCCAGGCCAGTTGCATTTGATAGCAAGATGCTATCACGTTCTTAGATGAATTACCCAGCTCACAGTCTAGTATTCCTTGCACTTAAATGGGTGATATGTGACAAGTTCCATTATTGGTTTAAGGGACGTCACTTTATAGCTTGGACGGATAATAATCATTTCAACTACATACTCACGAAGCCAAGACTAGATGCTTGCGAGGAATGCTGGGTTGCTAATAGTGTTAATTTCGTCAGACGAGATGAGACGAGACGAAATATGTTCGTCAACAACCCTTTTTTTTCATGGCTATGACGAGACGACGACAAGACTGCACCACTGTCCAAAAACGCTAAGACTAAATTAACATGCATTATTGTTGACGAAAAAAGACGAGACGAAAATGTTTTGTATAAAATAAAAACTAAGATAAAATCTTTCTTTATTTTCGTCTACAATTGTCTCTGCTTTTTCATCAGTTGTTACGCCTTTAAAATATTCAGAACAAGTTTGTGGCTTCGCGCTGTTGCTCAAGTTACAGGTCTCATACGCCTGTGGCTGCAACACAAAACTGCTGAACAATTGTATTGCTTCCGCTAAAGAAAATAGTGCACTCCATCTCTATGGTTAGAATCCTGTGTGTCCATGGCAACGCTCTGTTTTTCATGGCAACGGTGTGTTATAGTTAGCAGCGGTATGTTATCAAGAAATAAAATAGTGTGTGCGTAGAAAGAATTCATCCACACGCCGCTCAAAAAAAAAAAATCCTGAGCACAAGTCCACCGTCTAGGCGGCTTTTTGTGTTAAATGATATTTCCTGTTGCTGCGCAGACCCTTTTATTGTACATGACAGCTTATGTCCCGATGACCGGTCTTTGCATTACAGAATTAGGCTTAAAAGCAAATGTATATGTAAGGGAATCAAGTTTAACAATTACCTGTAATATTGCTCCAAATATCATCAATAATGGTGTGTGCAATACCATGTATAACTTGCATTAAGTTGGTAATTTACTTTTCTAAAACTAGACTAAAATGACGAGACTTTTAGTCGACTAAAACTTGACTAACAAAAAAAGACATGTGAATAACTAAATATGACTAAAACTAACAAGGACATTTGGCCCAAGACTAAGACTAAGACTAAATTAAAAAATAGGTGACGAAATTAACACTAGTTGCTAAGCTAGCGTCCTTCAGCTTTGACCTGAAATATGTGCCTGGTCCTAAGAACATAGTTGCGGGTGGGTTGAGCAGGGAACCTTTTGTCCAGTCCAGTGTAAGCCATCGCCGCGTGACTGAACCTTACCAGTCTTTTCCCAGTCAGGTTGATGGAGTTGTGGATCAAGTCATCTAAGATTCTTTCCGACTTACCACTAACTGTCAAGTATTGAGTCCTGCTGACGATTCTTCTGGAGCAACTGGAGTTGGTAGTCAATGTCAGACAACTGTAGGTGCTTTGAGTTCACAGGATGTTGCTGCTGTATTGGACGCACATTGTTATGGTGGTGTACAGTTGTAATTCATGGGTGCAGAATCCATTCCACACTTACAGTATTTGATGTGGACCAGTGTCGGAACTCAGAGCCCGTCTCCGAGTGGACACATCGCAGGGTGAGTCACACTTTTAGACTTTTAGCCAAATATTGAATATTGAATACTATTTAAATTAACTATTTAAGTATTTACTATAAAATTATCTATTTACATTAACTATTAAACAATTTATCTAAACTAAACTTTACTGTTACACTATAATTGATACAAATTAAACAATGAGGAGGCTTTCCAAACCTGGATGAGAATGAGCAAACTTCTTTATTGCCACCAATCAGCCAACAATTCAATGGAATTCAGCTCAAAAAAAAAATTTCTAAGTCAAAAGTAATCAAACAAAAACCCAAAAGAACCCATGCTACCCAAAAAAGAACTGCTGGGTTCCATGTGAGCACACTCTCAGCTGCACAACAACAGGACACCGCTGTGAGTAGAGCACTCTTTTATGTTCGGAGACATCGACGTCAATTCATTGTCCCAGATGCTCTGAAACAACAAGTACTTCATGGTCTGCATGATGCAGCTGGTCATCAAGGGTGCTCCAGGACTCTTTCATTGGCCAGACAACGGTTCTTTTGGACAGGCATGGAACATGACGCAGCGAATCATGTGAGGAACTGCATGCGATGTATTGTAGGAAAGACTCCTGAGCCGAAAGATTGTGCTCCTGTTAAGAACATACATACCTCTGAGCCTATGGAACTCATCTGTATTGATTTCTGGACAGCAGAGCGGGGTTTTGAGAGCAAATTAATGAAGGAGTTGTTGAATATGTCAGGTGTCAAGAAATCACACACCACTCCTTATCACCCAATGGTAAACGGGATCACAGAACGCTTCAACACAAAACTCAGGACTTCTGGTAGTTTCCAGAATATCTGTCTACTAAAGGTGGTAGAGCATGTTCTTATTTAGCTGGAATAGTCTTCCTGATAATGTTCAGGGCTCAGACACACTTTCCCAGTTTAATTGTAGATTAAAAACTCATCTCTTTAGTCAGGCGTACACATAATACATCCTATAATATCATGCACCAGTATATCAGACCTGCACATTTTTATGAACAGCAGATATGTTAATCCCTCTTCACTGCTTCTCTCTTTGTACCCATCCCGAGGCATCCAGACATTGTACCAGCCCATAACGTCCTCTGTGGGACGAAGCCTTTGGACGTCCACTGAGCCGAGGCCAACTCTAAGAATCCTGAGATATCTCCAGTTAGACTATGTGATACTAAGGAGATCTGAAGTCCATGATCCTTACACCAATACAACATTTGTTTGACTGTATATTACAATCACACCCCCAGTGTCACTCATATGAGGATGGGTTCCCCCTTGGGTCCGGTTCCTCTCAAGGTTTCTTCCTTTACCAATTTAAGGGAGTTTTTCCTTGCCACTGCTGCCTGAGTCACCTCAGACTTGCTCATTGGGGGGTAAATACATACAGATTGTGAACTATAATAATAATAATAATAATCTTGAATTTTTTTATTCTGTTAATTCTTTTTCTTTTATTATTCGTTATTTCTTTTATTATTCCTTATGTTTACCTTCTGCTCTATGTTTATGTTCTGTAAAGCTGCTTTGAGACAATGTCTATTGTAAAAAGCGCTATACAAATAAACTTGAATTGAATTGAATTGAATTCAACAGAACTTTAGGGAACATGATAAGAGCTTTACCTCCCCAGTCCAAAGCTAAGTGGCCACAGTCTTTGCAGATGCTGACATTCTGTTATAACTGCACTGTTCACGAGACTCACTGAAACTCAGTGTTAATTGAATGTGCACAATTCCAATTCAAAAGCAGGCTCTGATACTCATTGTAGCTCGGTATGCACTGAAAAGAAAGTGACATCCCGCATTTGTTGGATGAAGAACTACCTCCTGATGATGAGATAGATCATAGTTCCTCCAAGCACTCCTTGACCCTGCCAGTTTTTCCACTTTCACATGTAGTCAATAACCCTGTTCCAGATACAGTTGACCCTGTAATTTGCAATCAACCAGAAGTCTTTCCTACAGATACAGTTAGTACTAGGGCTGGTAGGACCATTAAACCTCTACAAAGATTGATCTGTGAGATGAATAGTCAGTTTGTGCATGATTCATCACCTTCAGTGATTTCACTTTTTGATGTGATGAAAAGCATTCTTCATGCGTAACATAAGTCAGCTTCTGTCATTTTGAGTTGAGATTTCAATGTGATTTAAATGTTAAAATGATTAGAAACACATAAGTAATTGCTGTATTGCGAATTTACTTTGCAATGAACTACTGGTAGAACTGCTGATATGTGTTTGGCGTCGAATGTGGTGTTTTATATTGAGTTATTTTTATTTGTGTTATGATTCCTAATCGTAATTGATTTGTGCATTGTCTTTTTTTTATGTAGAAGGTTTGTTTTAATTCTCCATGCGGGTTCCCTTATTTCCTGTGTTCTCCATTGTGCAGGTATGTTGTAAGATGTGTTGTTTTAATGTGTTTAATTTGTTAATTGTTCTAATTGAACTATGTGTTCACCACTAGGTGGGGATGTTTACCCTCCAATCCAATTTAGTTGAATTGAATTGTTAAGTTTTTCACTGGTTTGTTATCAGATCATTGAAAATGTCTATTGAATACACTATACGATCACAATGCATAAAGATTTAAGTGATTTAAAAAGATTAAAAAAGGAACTGTTCTAACTAAAAAGCAGAGATAGTGAGACTGTGCTGTGGAAGTTTTGTTTTAATTCTTCATGCATGCGGGTTCCCTTATTTCCTGTGTTCTCCATTGTGCAGCTCAGCAGAAAGGACTGCCTGGTCAAGACCGTCACATGGGCACCACATAAGTCCACTATGTGGATAGAAATACTGAAATGTTTTCATCAAAAAACTATTTCGTCATACTTGATCTCTCACCTTTTGTGTAGCAACACCTTACCTTTAAAATCTGAGCTCCTTTTCTCTGTAAAGTCACGCCTACTCTCTCTGCTACACTATAACACACTGAACCAGGAAGTTTATTTTAGAGAAAACAAAATTCTTTCTCTCTCTCTCACTCTCTCTCACTCTCTCTCTCTCTCTCTCTCTCTCTCTCTCTCTCTCTCTTTCTCTCTCTGTCTATCAGTTCGAGAAAATGGCAGAAACCAATGATCAGGATCAGTTCAGCTGCCCAGTGTGTCTGTATCTCCTGAATGACCCAGTGACTACTTCCTGTGGCCACAGTTTCTGTAAGTTGTGTATTAATACTCACTGGGATCAGGAGTATGTGAAGCGCGTCTACAGCTGTCCTCAGTGTAGAGAGACTTTCACTCCAAGGCCTGTTCTACACAGGAACAACATGCTGGCTGAAGTGGTGGAGAAACTGAAGAAGACTGAACTCCAAGCTGCTTCTCCTGCTCACTGTTACGCTGGACCTGGAGATGTGGAGTGTGATTTCTGCACAGGGAGAAAACACAAAGCCGTTAAGTCCTGTCTGGTTTGTCAGGCCTCCTATTGTGAAGATCATCTTAAACCTCACTATCAGTCTCCTGCCTTTAAGAAGCACAAGTTAGTTGAAGCCTGTGCAGAGCTCCAAGAGAAGATCTGCTCTGAACATGACAAACTGATGGAAATCTACTGTCGTACTGACCAAAGCTTCATCTGTTACTTGTGTACGATGGAAGAACACAAAGGTCATGATACAGTTTCAGCTAAAACATAAAGAACTGAAAAACAGGTGAGAACTGGATATTATTATTCTTTTTTAAGTTAATTTCTACAAATTCTTTTTCTAATCTCATTAATATGAGTTGCTGTGACTGGTTATAAGACTGTCATTCAGTGTGAAGTGAAACAGGTGAGACCAGTCAGTGTACTTTATACAGCCAAAATTGTAACAACATTCTTTCAGCATTTTATACCTAAAGTTTACAAAGAACATGTTAAAACTCTGCCTCAGAATGAGTTAAAGGAGGATCAGATAAAATCCCAGCAGAGGATCCAGGAGAAGCAGAAGAAGGTGCAGGAGCTGAAACAGTCTGTGGACATTATTAAGGTGAGGAGGAAACTGAGAGATTCACATAAACACACACATTATAGAGTCACTGTGAGAGAAAGAGTTGATCTTTAAATGGGTGTGTGTGTGTGTGTGTGTGTGTGTGTGTGTGTGTGTGTGTGTGTGTCCTTACAGATACGTTCACAGGCAGCAGTAGATGACAGTGAGAGGATCTTTACTGAGATGATCATCTCCATCGAGAAAAAGCGCTCGGAGGTAACCGAGCTGATCAGAGCTCAGGAGAAAGATGAAGTGAGTCGAGATGAACGTCTCCTGAATCAACTGGAGCAGGAGATTGCTGATCTTAAGAGGAGAGTCACTGAGCTGGAGCAGCTTTCACACACACACGATGACATCCACTTCCTCCAGGTAACACTCACTGTCTGATCTACAGAGGGCGCTGTTCCTCACAAAGTTTCCTCCTAAAAGCTCATTACAGCAACAAGAAATGTTCCTGTCTGAGATCACAAGTGTGTCTTTGTTCTGATTCAGTCTGAGATTCATTCGTTCCTCTCGTCCACTTTTCTCCTTCTCTATGATGTGTTTCCTCTCTGTAGAGTTTCCCGTCTCTCTGTGTTTCTCCTGGATGTGACGACTCACCCAGCTTCACTGTCAATCAACATCTCTCATTTGATGGAGTGAGGAAATCTCTCTCAGATCTGAAAAAACGAGTCGAACAAATCTGTGAGGAGGAATTCAACAAAATCAGACCACAAGGTGAACAAACCAACATTGTTTCTGTATCACAGTAAAAAGAGCCATAAAATTCATCTAGCAGAAATAAGAAGTAAGCAGGAACAAGACTGCAGAAAATCACACAGTATTAGCATCAATCTTGTAAATGACATCAAGATCAATTTAGCAGACAAACAAAGTACAAATCTTACATTTGTGGAGAAAATCATAGCTGATGAATAAATTGAGATGGTGACGTTGTTGACGTCTGAAATAAACGTGAGGAAGCAAATTTTTCACATTCACACTTTAAACTGTTTCCACCTCATTTTTCTGTCTCCATTTTGTCTCTGTGTCTCCATTTTGTCTCTGTGTCTCCATTTTGTCTCTCTGTCTCCAAAGCTGCAGCAGTTCAGATGATTTTACCTTCAGAGCCAAAGAGCAGAGAGGATTTTCTGCAGTGTAGGTTTCACACACACACACACACACACACACACACACACACACACACACACACACACACACACACACACACACACACACATACAGACACACACACACACACACACACACACACACACACACACACACACACACACACACACACACAGTGTTAAAATGTCTGTATTATTCTAAATCTGATCTATGTTTATAGACCTGCATTAGGAGGATAGAAACACAGACAGGTGTCTCACACACACTTATTATAAATCCTGTGATTAACATCTAACATGTGGACATTTTATTACTGTAGATTTCTGTTATCTGACTCCGGATCCAAACACAGTACATCATCACCTCATTCTGTCTGAGAAGAACAGAGTGGTGACACGGAGTGAGACAGAACAGCGATACTCTGATCATCCAGAGAGATTTGACTCCAGGCCTCAGGTGTTGTGTAAGGAGAGTGTGTGTGGACGCTGTTACTGGGAGGTGGAGAGGAGCGGTGATGTGTTCATATCAGTGTCATATAAAGACATCAGCAGGAAAGGACAGGGTAATGAGTGTGGGTTTGGATGCAACAGTCAGTCCTGGAGTCTGCGGTGTTTTTCTTCCTCTGTCTATTTCTGGCACAACAACATTCATACTGCGCTCCGAGGTCCATCATCCTCCAGAATAGGAGTGGATGTGGATCACAGTGCAGGAACTCTGTATTTCTACAGCGTCTCTGACACCATGAGGCTCCTCCACAGAGTCCACACTACATTCACTCAGCCTCTATGCGCTGGAGTCTGGATGTTGCGTTATAGCTCATCTGTGAGGTTTTGTGATCCAAAATAAAAAAGTTAGTAAAAGTGTTTATAAAAACTATAAGTGAGGTGTGAGATTTAACTTGTCCCTGAGCTACACTGGACATTTTGTGTGCAGAAACTGGAACAGTAATGAATGCAGAATGTAGAAACAGACTATTTAACTGTATGCACTATTAGGATGGGTTTATTATAGTTGATATAAAAATGTTCAATGTCTCCTCAGAAATAATAAACTTTACTCAAACTGCTCTGTCTTTCTGTGCTGCTTGCTGGTGGAAACACAACCTACTGTGGGAAAAAGACCGTTATTATCTTATATCTTTAACAATTTTCTGCTTCTGCTGGAATTATTAAGACTCCTTCCTCAATTATTTATAATGTGACAGTGGAAGAATAACCTGTTTTTTTTTTTTTTTTTGTTTGGTTTTTTTTTGGAAGTGTTAAACATTTATTTTCATAAATGAACAAAATGCAGTGAATGAACAAAAAAGAAATCTAAATCAAATCAATATTTGGTGTGACCAGTCTTTGCCTTCAAAACAGCAGCAATTCTTCTAGGTACACTTGCACACAGTTTTTCTTTTTTTCTTTCTTTTTTTTTTATTAGATGCAAAGTAGAAATACAAAGACCAACAAAACAAAACGTGTGTGTGTGTGTGCGTGTGTGTGTATACATACATATATATATACACACACATACATAAATCAAAGAGGAAAATATATTAATAATTATAATAATGGCAATAATAACGATGAAGACAGTAATAGTATCACACAAGACAAAATGTAAATGTAAAATTGGGTATGAGGAAGGTGACAATATCAACAGTAATAGCAATAATAATAATAATAATAATAATAATAATAATAATAATAATAATAATAATAATAATAAAAATCCAATTAATAAGAGATAGTAATAATAGTATTAGCAGTAGTAGTAATGATAAATATATTTACAAATATACTCATTTCATCCGGAATGAGGGGTAGTGGAAATGGTAGTAGTAATAGCAATAATAATGCTGATACAGCCATTAATAGTAATGATAATAGTAGTAGTTATAATAGCAATAATAATAATAATAATAATAATAATAATAATAATAATAATAATAATAATAATAATAATAATAATAATGATACAGAAGAAGGAATGAAATTGTGGCTGTGTTCATAGTATCTGGGAGTTTTGATTTTTGTTTTGATTCAGTAATCATACGGATAAAAAGTGGTGATAAAATGGACCAAAAGTGTTTGTAGGACTCAGCAGGGAATCCATCGGGGCCTGGTGCTTTGTTGTTTGGCATGAGTTTGAGGGCATTAAAAAGTTCATATTCTGATAAGAGAGATTCAAGAGTATTTATTTGATGTTTATTGAGTTGAGGTAGGTTGATATTGTTGAGGAATGAGTCAATGTCTTTCTGATCTGGGTCTTTATTGGAGGAATATAATTTACTGTAAAGATTTTGAAAGATTTGATTTATTTCTTCTGCTGAGTTGGTGGATTTCCCTGCTGTGTCTACAATCACTGGTATTGTAGCTTTTTCCTTATTTTGTTTGATTTGATTTGCCAAATATTTACCAGATTTGTTATTATGATGGAAGTTTTCTTGTCATAGCCTATGAATTAGGAATTGTGTATGTTTATTGATTAATTCGTTCAATTTGAGTTTATATTTTCTTAATGAATCCTGAGTTTCTTCTGTTGGGTTATTGTGTTCTGTTGTTCCAATTCTACTTGTTCATCCTTTTCTTTCCTTTTTTTTGTAAACTGAAAATGAAATTATTTTTCCTCTTAGTACTGCTTTTCCTGTTTCCCACAGAAGAGATGGAGATGTTTCCGGCGAGTCATTCATCTCTAGAAAACATGCCCACTCTCTTTTGAAATAACTGTCAAAATCATGATCTTTCAGAAGAGATATGTTAAATCGCCATCTGGTAGTGGGTTTATGTTGACTAGTTGTGTTCCATTTTAATGTTACCGGGGCATGATCACTGATGGTGTAACGTGTCTGTCTGTGTTTTCCCTTGTTTCTTTCTTTCTTGTTTTTGATTATTAAAAGGATTTACTGCATATGGATCCGCATTCGCCTGTGTCAATCCGTTACAGATGGCTATTGGATGAATCTTTGATTCAGAAATATCTGATATGATAGAATTACTGGTAAGAAAGAAGTAAATGCAGGAATATGAGTGGTGTACTGGTGAGAAAAATGAGGCAAGATCATGACCTGGGGATGAATCACCTGGGATGAACAGCAGTTCAGTTTTGCTAGGATTGAGCTTTAACTGATGAGCAGTCATCCATGATGAAATTTCTGCCAGACATGCTGAGATCCGGTCAGAAGCTGTGGCATCTGAGGGTGGGAAAGAGAAGATAAGTTGTTTATCATCAGCATAGCAGTGGTAAGAGAACCCATGTTATGAAATAACTTCACTTTGTCCTGAATCCCAGTTCAGTAAACTCTCATCTGTTCACCTGCTTTACTCCTGCAGCTGTAAAATATTCACTCAACTTTGGTCCAGTTTGTAATAAGTCAAGAGAAATAAATGACATATCTAACATCCTCATGTATAACTTTGTTTTTCCTCTAGTTCATCCTAATGCTCTGTAATGAGAGAGATGAAGGAGAAGGAAAATCTTTTCTTTTGTGAAATCTTCACAACACAAACCTTCCTGTAAATGTGATAGAATGGATAAAGAGAAAAAAATGAAGGAAGTAAACCATTTCTTTCTTCCTTTCTTTCTCACTTCCGGTTAATAATTAGTTAATGAACCTCTAACTCAATTATTAAAAAAGTTAAACATTATTACTATTATAACCATTATAACTTTTTATAACGGTCCCTCTTGTGTTGCCAGATCCCTCAAGAAAAAACAAGTAGCCATGTCTATCAAAAAAGGCCAAAATAAGTGTAATGAGTGAGAAGCAGGATCCATGTTTGGGGAAACAGAGTTTAATAAGGAGGATTTGATGATGTTCAGTGGAGAGTAGTCACTCTGTGCTCTCTGGAAGTCAACAACCATCTCTTTAGTTTTGTTAATATTTAGAGACAGGTTGTTAGCTCTAGAGGGCTGCATTGGGATTGGGCTCCCACGGGACCCAACGCAAATCTCGCGGGAGCGGGTGGTTTCACCTTTTCCCCAGGCGGGAGTGGGTGGTCAGAAAGTTTAGAGGGAGATCCGCGGGACCCGGTGGGATTTGGCGTGTAGCCTAATAATAAGAATGGAGTCAACACATGACATTGAGAAGAAGATTAAAGCGGCTGTTTACTTGACAAAAGCAAAGCAAGGCAAGTCAGACATCTGGACACAATTCTCAATTGTCACTGAAAAAAATGGGAAAGACATAAACTTCGTAAGTTGCAATAAATGTGCAAAAGCGTTCATTTACAATGGACATAAATCTGGCACGTCTGGCCTGAGGAGACATACCTGCACAGTTCTCAGTGGCACTGAGATAAAGCACTTCCTGCTCACGTTAAGCAAGATACTATGGAAAAATATGTCGCACTTTGCTGTAAAGATATTAGACCGTATGACATTGTTGCCGGGAATGGCTTTGTTGACATAGTTCAGCACTTTGTTAACGTAGTCGCTAAATTTGGTACATGTGATCTGAGAGATGCGCTGCCACATCCAACCACTGTGTCTCGACATATTGAGGGAAAAGCACAGGCTCTGCAGTCGTCAGTGGCAACGGAGATAAAGTATATGGACGGAGGATTACCATAAAACTTCATTCATATCCAGCACCTTTCATTACACAAACAATGATTTTGTACTTGTTTCAAGAGTATTGTTTGTGGTTTGTGACTCCATTTGAAAATGGCATGTCAAAAACAGGTGATAACATTAGAACCTTGCTGTTCCAGAAATGTTGTGCATTTGGAATTGACATGTCATTGTTTGTTGGCCGTGTTGTGTTTGTGACTGATCGCGGAGCCAACGTACACCAGGCTGAACTGCAATGCGCATATACTGAACGTCATTCTGTCCAGCGCATTTGCCCCAAACCTGTTGGCAAAGACACCTGAGCTGTCTGAATTGTTCACCAGTGTAAAAAAACTGGTGAAATATTCCAAACATTCAGGACTACAGAACAGCTTGAGAACATCCCTCAAACAATCCATCGAGACCAGGTGAAATTCAAATTATGATATGCTAGATTCTATACTGCAGCAGCATGATGAAATCTCCACATTGTTGCGCTCCCATGGTCGGTCAGACTAATCGAACACTGCCAAGCAGCATCCCTCGGGCATGTGCTCGCTGAAGTTGCCAGGGTGTGTTCTTCCCGTCTGGAAGAACTGATGAGCACTAGCCACACATCAGCAAATCCCCTCCACATGATCTACAGAATTGCGACTGCCAAAATCCTGACTCCCAAAATGCGATTGCTACGGATGTTGTGCCCAGATGCAAGAGATGACGTGATTAAAGGTTTGTAATATGAAAGAAGAGTTAAAATTGGCTATATTGTTTTGACAATTGTTATTTAATTTGTTTGTAGAGATATAAAGTGAAGTTATAGTCTAAATGTATCTGTGAAAAGAATAGACCTTGTATATTAATGTGTCTTTCAGTAATTAATGTATCTAAACATTTGTTAAAAGCACTATAAAATAAACTTGAATTGACTAGACGGATAATCCGCATAAAACTTTCTAAGAAAACATGCGTTCAAAATTAGAAATGAAGTACACGCAGTGCATTAGAACAAGTTTAGTAAAGTCAAGAAATATAAAGAAATGAATGAAAATGAATAAAAATCATTAAAAGGTAAATTAATAAGAGTATAGGACAAACAAAACTCATTTTAATACAAATAAATTGCTTTTTTACAATTTAATTCAAAGATGCAAAAGACATGATCCAAAAGATGAAGTTTGACCAGGTCCAGGCCACAGCACAGGATGAACCACCACCAGACAAAAAGCAAAGCTGCTCTGACCGATTTGCAGACTGGGAAGACAGTGCATCCTGCATTTCAGCACCAAAGCTGATCGATGCTGAAATAGCAGAATATCTTGGCACCCGACTCCCAGACAAACCAGATCCAGAGAATGTGCTTCAGTGGTGGAAATTTAACAAAGAGCGCTTTCCTGTCCTCTCAAAATGTACACGGTTTATTTTGAGTATTCCCGCTTCGAGTGCCCCGTCAGAGAGGGCATTCAGTGTGTGGGCGGATCTTGGAAGAAAGACGCACAAGTCTGAGACCGTAATCAGTCAGTAATATACTTTTTCTTCATAGTAATGAGGTAAGCAATGCAAGGCCGAAGACTCAGTTATCAAATGCATTTGTTTGTTAAGTATGCTTAGGCTACATATATTTTAGTATTTTCTTTTTTTGGTAGTATTATTTATTTTCTTTTGCAATACAGCCTGTTAAGCTAACTGTGAATGTGAAATAGTCTAATGTGAGATTTTGTTGAGGCATTTACTTTATTATATTTATTTTGTTTTGTATTTAATTAGTTTAAATTAAGCTCTAAGTTAAAGTTATTAAGGCCCGAGCACCGATGGTGCGAAGCCCTATTGTTTTTGCTCAGGTTTATTATTTTTATTTATTTATTTATATATTTTTGGCCAATTGGGGTCCCTTAACATGCTCAAAAACTCTTAAAATTTGGCACACACGTCAGAGTCGTTCGACGCTAGGCTCGGGCAAAGGCTGGAATACGGGCGTGGCAGGGGGGCTCTGTAGCGCCCCCTGTAATGAAAAAACAAACATTTGTGCACAGATCGGGCAATTATGTACGGACATGTACGAGAGTTGGTACGCATATAGATCTCATCGACCCAAACAACTTTCGCGCTCTAAACTATGAGCTCCGCCCAACAGGAAGTCGGCCATTTTGGATTTTTTTTCAATAATTGCATGCGGTGAACTTTTAAATAGTCCTCCTAGGGAATTCATGCGATTGACACCAAACGTGGTGAACATGATGCCGAGACATTGCACTTGCTAAATTCCGAAGGCACTTTTGATATCTCAAACGGTGCTGCCACGGCCAGGCGACGAAATTATGGCGAATTCAGAGAAACAGGAAATGTCTAATATCTAAAGCAAACAATGTCTTATTGGGATGACACGCGATGTGTGTGTTCGGCCAAGGATTCTGAACGCATCGATGTGCCTATTGTGAATCTCGGACATAGCGCCACCAACAGGCGCCAGGAAGTGTGTCAGTCACAACAGTTGCATGTGTGAGCTTTTAAATACTCCTCCTAGGGAATTCATGCAATTGACACCAAAAGATGTGAACATGATGCCGAGAAGTTGCACTTGCTAAATTGCCAAGGGATTTTTGATATCTTAAACGGTGCTGCCATGGCGAATTGACTAAGTTCTGGCGAATTCAGAGAAACAGGAAGTGTCTTCTATCTAAGGCAAAAAATGTCTTATTGTGATGACACACGGTGTGTATGTTCGGCCAAGGATTACGATTGCAGCGATGTGCTTATTGTGAATCTCGGACATAGCGCCACCAACAGTCCCCAGGAAATGTGTCAGTCACAAAGGTGGATTTTTTGACAGCTGCATGCGGTAAACTTTTAAATGCTCCTCCTAGAGGATTCATGCGATTGACATTAAATGTGGTGAACATGATGCCGAGACATTGCACTTGCTAAATTCCAACGGGATTTTTGATATCTCAAACGGTGCTGCCATGGCGAGGCGACAAATTTATGGTGAATTCAGATAAACAGGAAATGTCTAATATCTAAAGCAAAAAATGTCTTATTGGGATGGCACTCGGTGTGTGTGTTCGGCCAAGGATTCCGATCGCATCGATGTGCCTATTGTGAATCTCAGACATAGCGCCACCAACAGGCACCAGGAAGTGTGTCAGTCACAACAGTTGCATGTGGTGAACTTTTAAATACTCCTCCTAGGACATTCATACGAATGACACCAAAAGTGGTGAACATGATGCCGAGATGTTGAAGATGATAAATTCCAAAGGGATTTTTGATATCTCGAACGGTGCTGCCATGGCAAGGCGACTAATTTATGGCGCATTCAGAGAAACAGGAAGTGTCTTCTATCTACAGCAAAAAATGTCTTATTGTGATGACACGCGGTGTGTATGTTCGGTCAAGGATTCCGATCGCATCGATGTACTTATTGTGAGTCCCGGGTATAGCGCCACCAACAGGTCCCAGGAAGTGTGTCAAAAGGTTGATTTTTTTACAGCTGCATGCGGTAAACTTTTAAATGCTCCTCCTAGGGGAGACCAGACTTGGCCACCAAGACGCAGAGATATTAGAGATGCAAAATTGGATTTTTGATATCTCAAACACTGTTGCCATGGCATCTTGTCAAATTTTACTTTTATCTCAAGTATATTTAAGTCTATTGGCGTGCTTAGATTAACTTCAAATTTGACACATACATCACATTTGTCAGCTGTTAAGCGTGGACAAAAAGGTCAGACAAAGTTGTGTCACTTAAGTGGCTCAGTAGCGCCCCCGTTTGTCTAAAATGTGGGGTTTCATTTACCCACAGTCCCCAAATTGTTCAGTAACAACATCAAATATTCCACTAATATTTACCCACTTGATGCACTTGCACACCGTGCATTGTTTTCTGAGAGGCACCGTATAGCGATAAAAAAACGTGCGAGGGCCCGCCATCGCTGCTTGCAGCTATATTGGGTTTGTTAACAGTTCGGTGTCATTCGGTGCATGTCTGTGTATCATGCAGTACGTTTATAAAATGAGGTGCCGCTAGTTGTGGTTTTGTCACGAGGTGACACGGTGAGACAAAGACGAGTGAGGATCCAAATGCAGTTTAGAGGTTTTTACTAAACAAAACACAAACAAACAGGCAGGCAACGCGGAACAAACAGGAAACGGGAACATGGACATGCACACACCAACACCAAAAACGACCAACAACATTGAAGTGAACAGACAGAGTATATATGGTGAACGAGAACCAATCACAAAACAGAGACAGACAAGGACTAAGACAAAACACCTGGGGAAGAGAATGAATGTAATTAGTGTCCATGGTAACAGATAGGTGGGCGGGGTCAACAATTAACATCAGGGAGAGACGGCAGACAGAAACAAGGGGAAAACACAGACAGACACATTACAGAGCCCCCCCCCCCCCACGAGCGGCTTCCAGACGCTCCCAAGTCCACAAAACCCAGTTCAGGCGGGTGGAGCGAAGGCGCAACCAGGGTGGGAGGGCGGGTCGGGTTCGTGTAGTGGTGGCGCCCGCCGGGCAGGAGGCCGGGGTGGCGCCAGCCGAGCCGGAGGCCGGGGCGGCGCCGGCAGAGCCGGAGGCCAGGGCGGCGCCGGCAGAGCAGGAGGCCAGGGCGGCGCCGGCAGAGCAGGAGGCCAGGGCGGCGCCGGCAGAGCAGGAGGCCAGGGCGGCGCCGGGAGAACAGGAGGCCAGGGCGGCGCCGGGAGAACAGGAGGCCAGGGTGGTGCCGGAGGCAGAGCCAGAGACCAGAGCAGGACCGGAGACCAGGGTGGTGCTGGAGGCGGAGCCAGAGACCAGAGCAGGACCGGAGACCAGGGTGGTGCTGGAGGCGGAGCCGGAGGCCAGAGCAGGACCAGAGACCAGGGTGGTGCTGGAGGCGGAGCCAGAGACCAGAGCAGGACCGGAGACCAGGGTGGTGCTGGAGGCGGAGCTAGAGACCAGAGCAGGACCGGAGACCAGGGTGGTGCTGGAGGCGGAGCCAGAGACCGGAACGGAGTTGGCAGCCAGGGTGGTGCTTTGGGCCTATGAACAGGGACAGGAGGTAGAAGGGCTGGTCAGTCCAGCGAAGCAAAACACAGGAAAACAGAAACATGCATAGGTTCAGGCCAGGCAGAGAGTTCAGGTAGTCTGGGTGTCATGATGTCGACCGCGTCCTCTGACTCAGTCATTTCGGTCGACCCGGCCGATTCGGCTGGTTCCGTCAGCTCGGCAGGTTCTGTCGACCCGGTCGGTTCGGCAGGTTCCGTCGACCCGGTCGGTTCCGCAGGTTCCGTCGACCCGGTCGGTTCCGCAGGTTCCGTCGACCCGGTCGGTTCCGTCGACCCAGACGGTTCGGCAGGTTCCTTCGGCCCGGTCGGTTCCGTCGACCCGGACGGTTCGGCAGGTTCCTTCGACCCGGCAGGTTCCTTCGACCCGGTCGGTTCCGTCGACCCGGTCGGTTCGGCAGGTTCCGTCGACCCGGCAGGTTCCGTCGACCCGGCAGGTTCCGTCGACCCGGTCGGTTCCGTCGACCCGGTCAGTTCCGTCGACCCGGTCGGTTCGGCAGGTTCCGTTGACCCGGTCGGTTCGGCAGGTTCCATCGACCCGGTCGGTTCCGGCGACACGGCTGGTTCCGGCAACCCGGCTGGTCCAGCTGGCGGCTTAGGGATGCCGGCCGCCCGAGCCGACCTCATCGGGGTATCCGCCAGTTTGGAGACCAGCCGGTTAGCACGGACCTCAGCCGAGCTCGCCGGTACGGTAGCCATGGGAACTGGCTCAATCACGGATGTGCACGGGACTGGTCTGGGCGGAGGCACTGTGGAGCATTCGGGCGTCCGTGGCTGATTCCACTCTGTGGCCCACGGATCCCGATGCTTGCTGCCCCCCCCCAAAAAATACTTACGGCCGGCTTCCGTCTCTACAGTGCTCACGCTCAGCGTGGACCCGTCCAGGAGCAACGCCAAGTTGACGAACTCCGAGAATGTCTTTATTTCTCTGGTAGACGGCATCAAATACCACAGGATCTCCCTTAGTCCGTGCTTAAAAATGTCTTTGAGCGCCTTCTCATCGAAATTGACCTCGCTGCACAGGTCCAAGAATACCTCCGTGTACTCCTCAACTGGGGCGTCCTCCTGACGTAGGCAAAACAGGAGTTCTGCTGGATCCATTGGAGGTTGGTCGTTCTGTCACGAGGTGACACGGTGAGACAAAGACGAGTGAGGATCCAAATGCAGTTTAGAGGTTTTAATAAACAAAACACAAACAAACAGGCGAGCAACGCGGAACAAACAGGAAACGGGAACATGGACATGCACACACCAACACCAAAAACGACCAACAACATTGAAGTGAACAGACAGAGTATATATGGTGAACGAGAACCAATCACAAAACAGAGACAGACAAGGACTAAGACAAAACACCTGGGGAAGAGAATGAATGTAATTAGTGTCCATGGTAACAGATAGGTGGGCGGGGTCAACAATTAACATCAGGGAGAGACGGCAGACAGAAACAAGGGGAAAACACAGACAGACACATTACAGGTTTTGTCAAAACGGATAATGTTTTGTAATAAAAAACAAATTTTTTTGTCAGGTGTGTTGCTTCGGTTTAGTATTAATTTATCTTATTTAAATGCAATCATGTTTAATTCTGTTATTCTGGACATTAGCCTGAACTAATAATTAGTCTGATCATTTGTATACAATCAAAATTTTCACAAGCTCACTAGAAAAAATCCGCGGGAGTGGGCGGGAGTGGACACAAACATTGCGGGTGCAGGCGGGAGTGGGCTCTAGTTAGCTCTACACCAGGCAGTTAGATATTGCACCTCCTCTCTGTATGCTGAGACATTATTCTTGCTGATGAGACTCACCATGGTTGTCATCAGCGGACTTGATGATGTGGTTCTAGCTGTGAATTGCTACACTGTCAGTTAGCAGAGTGAACAGCAGTTGGCCCCAATGCTCAGTGTGTTGGTGTTGGTGATGCTTTTCTTCACCTGGTCACTCAGCACCAGCTCCATCACCAAGAAAGACCAGCATTATATCTACTTCTTACGAAGGCTGAGGAAAGCCCCCCCCAAATCCTGACTATGTTTTACAGAGGGTCCATTGAGATCCTGAGCAGTTGTATCACTGTCTGGTTTGGGAACTGCACCATCTCAGATCACAAGACCCTGCAGTGGATAATGAGGACAGCTGAGAAGATCATTGGAGTCTCTGTTCTCTCTATCACAGACATTGACACCACACGCTGCATCCTCAAAGACAACAGCATTGTGGACAAGCCCTCACACACACTCTTTACCCCACACACCCCTCACACACACTCTTTACCCCACACACCCCACACACACACTCTTCACCTCACACACATCCCTCACACACACACACTCTTCCTCCCACACACACTATTCACACTGCACACCCCTCACACATACTCTATCCCACACACCCCTCACACACACTCTTCACCTCACACACATCCCTCACACACACACTCTTCATGCCACACACACTCTTCACCCTGCACACCCCTCATACATACTCTTTACCCCACACACTCTTCACCACACACACCACTCACACAGACGCTTTACCCCACTCACCACTCACACACACACTAATTACGCCACATACCACACAACCCTCACACACATTCTTTACCTCGCACATCCCTCACAGACTCTTTACCCCACTCACCACTAACACACACTAATTACCCCACACACCACACAACCCTCACACACATTCTTTACCCCGCACACCCCTCACACACATTCTTTACCCCACACAACCCTTAGCTCTGTCCTTGTTCTATGTAGCTCCATAGTCCTGGAGAAACATTGTCTCATTTCACTGTGTACTGTGTCAGATATATATGGTTAAAATGACAATAAAAGCTTCTTGACTTCTTGACTTGACCTGATTTTGGATCCGGAGTAGCCGCTGACTGCTACTGCCACGCCGCCATCTTGGAACATCAATAATGACCTCAGAAATAACGCTGACTGTTAGTTCATCAGAAGGACTTGGTTGTACAATTCCACTTGACTATAAACTTGTAAAGAAAGGACATTATTTACATTTACATCATTTACTGTCCAGTGTCACCCAAATGAGGATGGGTTCCCTTTAGAGCCTGGTTCCTCTCAGGGAGTTTTTTCCTTACCACCATCACATCAGCCTTGATCATTAGGGATAAATGTTAGAGAGAAATAGTAACTCAAACTTTATCATCTGTATTCTATATTTCTATACCTCTGTAAAGCTGCTTTGAGACAATATCCATTGTTAAGTGTAGTGATTTTAGTATAGAAACATAATAATAATAAAGTATAGAAACATATAATAATAATTACAAAGTTTTAAGTTAAGTTACTATTTATCCCTAGAATTGATCCCTAATGAACAAGACTGAGGTGATGTAATGTGACGAGATGTAATGTAGTGAGTAAAAAGTGTCTGAATATTATAAATATAATGTGATTATTTACCTTATTCAAATACATGAAAAAATCATTTAAATAAATAAAAACTTAAATCACAGAGGAGATTCTTTACATTAAAATAAATCTCTCCTGTCGTGTAACTTCACTTTCTCTTTAAAGTCTGAGCTCCTTTTCTCTGTAAAGCCACACCTCATCTCTCTGTTACACAATAACACACTGAACCAGGAAGTTCATTTCATAGAAAACAAAACTTATAGATCTCTCTCTCTCTCTCTCTCTCTCTCTCTCTCTCTCTCTCTCTCTCTCTCTCTCTCAGTGTGAGTGCAGGAAAATGGCAGAGGCCAGTATTTCAGTAGATCAGGATCAGTTCAGCTGTCCAGTGTGTCTAGATCTCCTGAATGATCCGGTGGCTACTCCCTGTGGTCACAGTTTCTGTAAGATGTGTATCAATGGCTGCTGGGATCAGGAGGATGTGAAGGGCGTCTACAGCTGTCCTCAGTGTAGAGAGACTTTCACTCCAAGGCCTGTTCTACGCAGGAACAACATGCTGGCTGAAGTGGTGGACAAACTGAAGAAGACTGAACTCCAAGCTGCTTCTCCTGCTCACTGTTACGCTGGACCTGGAGATGTGGAGTGTGATTCCTGCACAGGGAGAAAACACAAAGCCGTCAAGTCCTGTCTGGTTTGTCAGGCCTCCTATTGTGAAGATCATCTTAAACCTCACTATCAGTCTCCTGCCTTTAAGAAGCACAAGTTAGTTGAAGCCTGTGCAGATCTCCAAGAGAAGATCTGCTCTGAACATGACAAACTGATGGAGATCTACTGTCGTACTGACCAAAGCCTCATCTGTTACTTGTGTATGATGGAAGAACACAAAGGTCATGATACAGTTTCAGCTAAAGCAGAAAGAACTAAAAAACAGGTGAGAACTGGATAGTATTATTCTTTTTTAAGTCAATTTCTACAAATTCTATGTAGCGATTTTGGCTCGCGAAGCAAGGTAAATATTTATGAGTAATTATAACATGTTATAGTGACTCTAAATATTTTAAGTTGAAATTAACGGTAATGGAATTAACGTTACACTTATTTGGTCTGTTTGTCCGGCGAACAGTCCATGTAACCTTTATTAATTCTATGAAGGCGGTATCTTCCCGGCCAAGAAAGGTTCACTCCCCCTTTTTCTTTATACCGTAATTTAAATTAAATTAACTTAATAGAGCATGTAGTTCAGACCAGATGTTGCAGGTACCTTAATTTTTGTGAGCGATACTCAGAGACAATCACTTGTGGCACAAAAATATGGCATTTAATGAATGAGACAAACACAACATAAAACTAACTACACTAACAAACAAAAGAAATAGGGAAAACGAAGATGAAAATAAAAATACACAAAAGAAATTAAAATTGGGGAAAGGGAGGAAGAGACTGGAAAGAAGAAATTAGAGAAAGGAAGGAAAGGAATGGCAAGCTTAAACTTCAAAATTAATCTCACCCTAACTGGGAAATCGTCACAGAAACTTAAATTCACCTCAAGACACAATGGTTCATACTTAAAATACGCATCTAAATTGGTTGGTAAAGGAAACGGTTACTTGCATTGGCTTACTGCACAAGAGTCCGGATGCAACAGAGAAATCTCTGAGGAGTCAGATAGGGTGGGGTCAGACATTCTTCCAAGTTCTCCTGAAGATCAGAATAGTTGTCGTTCTTGGAAGTGAAGCTTGCTGGAACTTCTTTGAAGGAAGATGGAGTCATCTCCAAGCTGTTCCGAAAGTCTGACCACGGATTAGTGGTGTTTGTGACAATTTAAAGGTTGCGAACTCCACCCATCTTTCGGGAGATGACCAATACTACGGCCAAGATTACAGAGAGATAAACTCAGTTTGTTTCAGGTGTCTGTGGGCGTGGTTTAGCTATCAAACTTTTAGATGACTTTAAAGTTTTTTCCAAGGTGTATTAAGACGGTATGGCACCTTTCATGCTCAAATAAAATACACCATTGTTTGAAAAATGAGTAACCGATAATTTTGTGGTCATTTGGATACTAAACATGAAGGGTAATGACGGTATGAAGGCAGCGGTACATTACATACACAGATCAGTAATCGAAGGGTAACTGATGTTAATACGATATTATGTTCTTATAAAAGGCAAAGAAACAAAAATGAAACACAAAACAAAATGCACTTTCATTAGGGAAGTGAAAAACCAATAACTTCGTATACATTCTGACATCAGACCTTAAAGGGGCATACAGCATTAGAACAGGTATACATTAACATGCCATGATCAGTAATTAGAGTATAACTGATGTTAAACACAATGTTGTTTTCTGACACATGAATAAAATACACCCTTGTCGGGAAAGTAAGGAGCAAATAATTTTAAGTCAGGCAAGTCTTAAAGAAGAAACACATTACAACAAGGTTATAAGAATAAGAATCTTAGAGTATCTTATCTACTGGTTTTATTAGTAAAAGGAATGTTTCATTGTGTTGTGGGTGTGTGTGTGTGTGTGTGTGTGTGTGTGTGTGCGTGTGTGTGTGTTTGTGTGTGTGTGTGTGTGTGTGTGTGTGTGTGTGTGTGTGTGTGTGTGTGTGTGTGTGTGTGTGTGTGTGTGTTCCGGTTGAGGGCCCCTATGAGTTCAATCAGAGAAGCGGCATGGGGTTATCTGGTCTTTGTGAAGGCTCCAGAATGACTGGACAGTTGTGTGTGTTTAAACCTGGGTTGCTTATCGTTTGATTGAAGAGTAGATGCTGAAGTTTAGGGTGCCTGGGACCTGAGGTCTAAATGACCTGTACCAGACGCTACATCTATTTCTAATCTAATTTCAATTGAGGTGATCTGATTGGTTATATGACTGTCATTCAGTGTAAGGTGGATTTTTATTAAAAGTCAAAGTGTGTTTTGTAAAGACGTGTGAAACAGCTCAGATCAGTCAGTGTACTTTAAACAGCCAACGGCATGACAATGATGATGATGATGATGATGATGATGATGATGATGCAGATATTTAACACGGACATGTGTCACTTTATTTTGATTAAAAAGTCTATTTTATTTTACTTCTAAAAGTGTTGAAGCTTCTTTAAGACACATTTATATTTACTTTATATTTATATATGCACACACACTACAAATTCTAATTTAAATTCTAATTCAGTTTATTTTAACAATTGATATTGTCTCAAAGCAACTTTACAGAAGTATAGAAACAGAAGTAAGAAATATATAATAATAGAAGAAAAATAAGAATAAAAATAAATGAACACATACAATTAAAGTTTAAAATGAATTTAAAAATATTAATGTAAAATGTAAAATACTATATATGTACATCTGACATATGGTGTAATACCAGTCTAAGATGTTTAAGGTCATTTTCGAGTACAAACAACACCTTGAACTAAACAAGTGAGTGAAAGTGATTGTGGAAATCTAAAAAGAACCCTGAGCTGGAGATCTGGGAAGCTTCTGCTCATAGTTTGGTCTAGATATATTTGTCCTGATCCAGGTTGAGGAGCCTCTGGTGGTAACCAGGAGAGTTCCCCCTGGTGGGACTCCACATCATCACAGGGCACCATGTTAAGAGCAGTCTGATATAAAGAGATCAGCAGGAAAGGAGAGGGTGATGAGTGTGATGATGTGTGCTGGGGACAATGTAGTAGTTTCTTATTTAATTACAGCTACAATTCTTTGTATTTTACTTTTATTTCTATTAATTAAACCTATTTTATTTGGTCTCAGAATGAGTTAAAGGAGGATCAGATAAAATCCCAGCAGAGGATCCAGGAGAAGCAGAAGAAGGTGCAGGAGCTGAAACAGACTGTGGACATTATTAAGGTGAGGAGGAAACTGAGAGATTCACATAAACACACACATTATAGAGTCACTGTGAGAGAGAGAGTTGATCTTTAAATGGATCTGTGTGTGTGTGTGTGTGTGTGTGTGTGTGTGTGTGTGTGTGTGTGTGTGTGTGTGTGTGTGTGTGTGTGTCCTTACAGATACGTTCACAGGCAGCAGTAGATGACAGTGAGAGGATCTTTACTGAGATGATCAGCTCCATGGAGAAAAAGCGCTCGGAGGTGACGGAGCTGATCAGAGCTCAGGAGAAAGATGAAGTGAGTCGAGCTGAACGACTCCTGAATCAACTGGAGCAGGAGATTGCTGATCTTAAGAGGAGAGGCACTGAGATGGAGCAGCTTTCACACACACACGATGACATCCACTTCCTCCAGGTAACACTCACTGTCTGATCTACAGAGGGCGCTGTTCCTCACAAAGTTTCCTCCTAAAAGCTCATTACAGCAACAAGAAATGTTCCTGTCTGAGATCACAAGTGTGTCTTTGTTCTGATTCAGTCTGAGATTCATTCGTTCCTCTCGTCCACTTTTCTCCTTCTCTATGATGTGTTTCCTCTCTGTAGAGTTTCCCGTCTCTCTGTGTTTCTCCTGGATGTGACGACTCACCCAGCTTCACTGTCAATCAACATCTCTCATTTGATGGAGTGAGGAAATCTCTCTCAGATCTGAAAAAACGAGTCGAACAAATCTGTGAGGAGGAATTCAACAAAATCAGACCACAAGGTGAACAAACCAACATTGTTTCTGTATCACAGTAAAAAGAGCCATAAAATTCATCTAACAGAAATAAGAAGTAAGCAGGAACAAGACTGCAGAAAATCACACAGTATTAGCATCAGTCTTGTAAATGACATCAAGATCAATTTAGCAGACAAACAAAGTACAAATCTTACATTTGTGGAGAAAATCGTAGCTGATGAATAAATTGAGATGGTGATGTTGTTGACGTCTGAAATGAACGTGAGGAAGCAAATTTTTCACATTCACACTTTAAACTGTTTCCACCTCATATTTCTGTCTCCATTTTGTCTCTGTGTCTCCATTTTGTCTCTGTGTCTCCAAAGCTGCAGCAGTTCAGATGATTTTACCTTCAGAACCAAAGAGCAGAGAAAATTTTCTGCAGTGTAGGTTTTACACACACACACACACACACACACACACACACACACACACACACACACACACACACACACACACACACACAGACACACACACACACACAGACACACACACACATACACACACACAGACAAACACACACATACAGACACACAGACACATACATACATGAACACAGACACACACACTGAGAGACAAACACAGACACATACATACCCAAACACACACTCACAGACAGACAGACACACATACGCACACAGACAGACACACACACACACAGACACATACATACACAAACACACACACACAGTGTTAAAAATGTCTGTATTGTTGATCTATATCTGATCCATGTTTATAGAGCTGCATTAGGAGGATAGAAACACAGAGAGGTGTCTCACACACACTTATTATAAATCCTGTGATTAACATCTAACATGTGGACATTTTATTACTGTAGATTTCTGTTATCTGACTCTGGATCTAAACACAGTACATCATCTACTCATTCTGTCTGAGAAGAACAGAGTGGTGACACGGAGGGAGACACAACAGCAATACTCTGATCATCCAGAGAGATTTGACTACTATACTCAGGTGTTGTGTAAGGAGAGTGTGTGTGGACGCTGTTACTGGGAGGTGGAGAGGAGTGGTGATGTGGACATATCAGTGTCATATAAAGAGATCAGCAGGAAAGGATATGGTGATGAGTGTGGGTTTGGACACAACAGTCAGTCCTGGAATCTGCAGTGTTCTTCTTCCTCTGTCTCTTTCTGTCACAGTAACATTCAGACTGAGCTCCGAGGTCCATCACCCTCCAGAATAGGAGTGTATGTGGATCACAGTGCAGGAACTCTGTCCTTCTACAGCGTCTCTGACACCATGAGGCTCCTCCACAGAGTCCACACCACATTCACTCAGCCTCTATATGCTGGATTCAGGATATATCATGACTCATCTGTGAGGTTTTGTGATCCAAAATAAAAAGTTAGTAAAAGTGTTTATAAAAAGTATAAGTGAGGTGTGAGATTTAATTTGTCCCTGAGCTACACTGGACATTTTGTGTGCAGAAACTGGAACAGTAATGAATGCAGAATGTAGAAACAGACTATTTAACTGTATGCACTATTAGGATGGGTTTATTATAGTTGATATAAAAATGTTCAATGTCTCCTCAGAAATAATAAACTTTACTCAAACTGCTCTGTCTTTCTGTGCTACTTGCTGGTGGAAACACAACCTACTGTGTGTAAAAGACTTTTACACCTAAATGTTGTCCTGTTGTTGAGTTAGTGTTGTTTTGTACCTGTACATATAATTTTGTTTATTTTCTTCTTATTTTAAATTTGTTGTCAGTTGTATGTATTGTCTTCCTTCTCTTAGCTGTATGTTAAGATGGAAGTGAAAGGTGTGCAGCTCGTGTAAGTGGTGCACAAGGAGGATGAGCACACGGCAGCTAGAAGAATCTTAACTAAAGTGATCAATGATGAGATAAAGGAAAGATCAAAAGTGCAAAAATTTTGAGAGACGGGAAAGTGTTGTTATTGCACACAGACAATAGGCAACAGAAAAAGACACTTGGACTGAAGATGTCACTGGGGAAAAAAGAAAGATGTAGAAGTTTAATACAGATAAACGTGAGGCAATACGGAAAGCAGCAGAAGAATCAATTGGCAAAAAGTAGTTCCATAGTGGGATGAGGAGTGTAGTGAGGCTGTTCATATCAGACATAAAGCTCTAAGGAAAGTAGGAGGAAGATTTCATTTTAATGATTTAATTAACTATAAAAGAGCTCAAGCATCAGTGAGGCAGGTCATCAGTACAGCAAAGAAAAATATCGGAGGGAATTCTGTGACAGAAATGATGAAGATATTGAAATTAATGAGTTATGGAGGATGATTAGGAAGATGAGCAGGAATGCCAGAAATCAATCTGTTTATTCATAAGGAGGAAATCAAGATGGAAAACAACCTGCCATTAAAATAATCGCTATACAGGATTTACGTCAAACATACAGCAACATAACTGATATTCACAGATGGATCAGAGGATATTAAAACGGGTAGAAGACCTTCAGCAGAATATCCATCAGCACAATATAGAAATAGGAAAAAGAGCAACAGACCTTATAAATGTGTCCACAAGAGAACTGCAATATCTCTAGATTAAGAGTAAAAGGGAATGAGGAAGGTGATAAACATGCTAATGAGTCATTAAAGCATCCAGAGGTAAAGTTCTGATGATTAAAGCATGGAGTTTGGACACTTACTAGTGATTAAAGTGATTGGAGTTAAAATGAAATAGAGGTAGCAAAAAATAGTAAAAAAAAAAAAAAAAAAGATGGAGAAAAAGAACCTGCGTGTTAAACATTCTGCACACTGACCACTAGATGGCAGCAGATGTGTTTATTGCGCCTTTGGAAAATAATCCACAACATAGCATGGTGATGAAGCAGGTTTACTGTTACACCCCAAAGATGAGGATGTTCCTGTTTGTCCTCCTCATTATGAGTCCTGTTTCCATCTGTATGGGCATTTCTGGAAAAGTTTAAATCCCACGACTGCAGAGTTCCACTGTTGTGTCTTTCAGCTGGACTCATTAATACTCAGTTACTCACTTCTGAGCTCTGAACTTCACCTCAGCTGTGAGATATTTTTATTTAAAAAAAAAAGTAATGGTAAGATTCCCTGGTCAAGGAGGTGTGGTCAAAGACAATGGGCGTGGTCTCAGACACAATAAAATTAAGAGAGGCATGGTCAAAGAAAATGGGCGTGGTCTCTGACATAGTGCAATTAAGGGGGCGTGGCCAAACTCGAACTCTGGCCAAGCGTGTTAATTAAATCTCTCTCTCTCTCTCTCTCTCTCTCTCTCTCTCTCTCTCTCTCTCTCTCTCTCTCTCTCTCACACACACACACACACACACACACACACACACACACACACACACACACACACACACACAACAATAACTGTTCCTACTGTCCTGACGTTCAGACCGTTCAACTCCCCTTCTGATGATCTCCAGCTTCACTCTTCTTCTCCCCCTGAAGTTTCAGTAAAAAAACAAATAATTTTCATTATTAAACTTGCTTTTGTCAAAAAAAGGGTAAAAACTTATTTAATCTGTGAACATCTCTTTGTCCTGACTGAACTGTACAGAGAGGGGGGGGCAGAGAAAGAGAGACAGAGAGAGACAGAGACACAGAGAGAGGGAGAGAGAGGGTGGGGACAGGGAGAGAGACACAGAGAGAGGGAGGGAGAAAGGGAGAGAGAGAGAGAGAGAGAGAGAGAGAGAGAGAGAGAGAGAGAGAGAGAGAGAGAGAGAGACAGGGAGAGAGAGGGTGAGAGAGACACAGAGAGAGGGAGGGAGAAAGAGAGTGAGAGAGAGAGAGAGAGACACAGGGAGAGAGAGGGTGAGAGAGACACAGAGAGAGGGAGGGAGAAAGAGAGTGAGAGAGAGGGAGAGAGAGAGACACAGGGAGATAGAGGGGGGAGACACGGAGAGAGACACAGAGAGAGGGAGGGAGAGAGAGACACAGGGAGAGAGAGGGAGAGAGAGACACAGAGAGAGGGAGGGAGAAAGAGAGAGACACAGGGAGAGAGAGGGAGAGAGACAGGGAGAGAGACAGAGACAGAGAGAGGGAGGGAGACAGGGAGAGAGAGGGAGAGAGTAAGAGAGAGAAAGAGATTTAATCGAACACACCCACTGCTTGGCTGGAGTTCATGCCTGTTAGTGTGGGAACATGACCTACATAATACTTTGGATTGGTTGCAGATGCAGTGTGATGGAAGTTTGGAGGGAATTTCACATTGAATCAGCAAAAAAAACACGTTTCTTCGAGGGATCTGTTGCATGAGAATCTTCAGATCCTTCTGCAGACACAATGATCACAATAAAAGCTGAAACAGTAAAAGCAGGTTTGGTTCTTCCACAGTCATTCGATCTAAAAAGCATTGTGAAGAGAATAAAACCAAGACCTCAGAGCGTAAGCACTTCACTCTGTTCTTGGAGAGCGTGACTCAGTGAAGCCGCTCACTTTTCCAACTGCTCTGTTTTCCACGAGATTTGCCATCCAGCTGAATGTTTTCCATTTCCACTGCTTAACCTTAACCTTATTGTTAATAAACAGGTTTTTTTACTTGTTGTGTTTTTGCTGAACATTGGTCTAAACTTTCACTTCATCACATAACAACGCTAAATATAACTCAAATACTGCAGCTTCATGTGGTGTAATAATTTAAAATAAGCTGTAATTTAATTAATAACTACAGTAATGCTAACGCTAATAAGACAGTTACCTCAGAGCAGTCATGCTAATTTCCTCAGAGCAGTCATGCTAATCATGAGCTATATATTTGAATCATATAAAAGTGTTCAGTCTCGTTCTCTCCATTTCTAATGAGATCTCCCTATGGCACTTATAACGGGAACAATGCTAAGGTGTGGTGTTAGTGTTGCTAGTTGAGAGCAGCTGAGTTTGTGTTTGTTCTCGTCCTTCACTGTGAACACGTTACACAGTCCTCGTGCTTTAGCTAATGGATTTTAATGATGTTTTAAATGGTGAGTTTTACATGTGAAGAGCAGCCCACCCTCAGGATCGGCTTCCCAGAAACATTCCATCGTCCGTCCCCTCCAGGTTAGTAATTAAAGATTTATGTAACGCAGCTCATATGGTTTCACTTTAGACCTGAGGTACATCCAACCGCATCACCTCACTGTGAGCTAAACCATTTATATCCAAACTTCACACAGAGATAATGTCATGTGCATTCAGGCAGTTAACAAAAAAAAGACCCAGTTCAACATTTACACGTTAAAAATGTTTAACAATTAAAAGGTTCACAACAAATTCTGTTTCAATATGGATCCAGGATGTTCCTTATTTTTTATTTAATTCACCTTATTTTAACATTCAACAACATCTGTTAACAAACAAAGCACTTCTGTGAGGTAGTACAGAGCCACACCTCTTTCACTAAGACTGACAAGTACAGAGTCACACCTCCTTCACTAAGACTGACAACTACAGAGCCCACACCTCCTTCACTAAGACTGACAACTACAGAGGCCACACCTCCTTTACTGAGACTGACAACTACAGAGGCCACACCTCCTTCACTAAGACTGACAACTACAGAGCCCACACCTCCTTCACTAAGACTGACAACCACAGAGGCCACACCTTCCTTTACTGAGACTGAAAACTACAGAGGCCACACCTCCTTTACTGAGACTGAAAACTACAGAGGCCACACCTTCCTTTACTGAGACTGAAAACTACAGAGGCCACACCTCCTTTACTGAGACTGAAAACTACAGAGGCCACACCTCCTTTACTGAGACTGAAAACTACAGAGGCCACACCTCCTTTACTTTATAATACCTCCAGACTGCAGACATACTCGCGCTTTCCTCTTCAAGCTGCTTCCGTGTTCTACTTTTAACCAATAGCGTCTCTGCAACAAAGTGATGTCATGCCGCACGCGCTGCTGTTTCTGTGTGGAGTCAAAGGGTCGAACTCTGTGCCACCACATAACTATAGATGTGTTAAAAATAATGAGAATATATTTATATATATATCTGAGTCCTGATCGGGAGGTAACATCCGATCGAGTCTGAAACCACGTGATCGGGCCAGATTTCAGATCACGTGATCAGATCAGGAACATCCCTAATATGTACTTCAACTTTATTCTTAATTTTTATTCTTATTCTGTAGAATTCTTTCAGAAGTTTAACAATTAACATTTAAACACCTGCCTTTAGCTCATTGGTACTTTAGTTAATAAACTCTGAGGTTTATGGACCGATAAGTAGTTTTTCTGTCTTATCAAAGTTTAACAACAGAAAATTACAGCTCATCCATTATATTGTAAATGTAATGAGATGTATGTTCAGAGAACTTGGGACGTGTCTCATGTAAATGAGATGCATATAAGTAATCATTGAGGTGTATCTCATTTAGTAGTCACTGGGGCGTGTCACATGTAAATGAGATGCATATTATTAAATGTGAAAAAAAAATATTTTAGGGTCATTTAGGGTCTTCATGTAATGTACATGAAGAAGAAGAAGAAGAAGAAGAAGAAGAAGAAGAAGAAGAAGAAGAAGAAGAAGAAGAAGAAGACTTTTTTTATTATTTTAGTGGAATTAATTTCTTCACATATCCCAGCTTTGGATGTTGGGGTCAGAGCTCATGGTCAGCCATGATGTAGTGTCCCTGGAGCAGAGAGGGATAAGGGCCATGCTCAAGGGCCCAACAGTGGCAGCTTATTTTATGTAAATTAGATGTATGCGAGTGTAAACCAGGGAGTTTCTGATGTAAATTATAAAACACCTTATTTAATTTTTTTTAACTAATACTGTTTAAACATTGATTTGATCTTCATGTTCTAATATAAATTTTAATTTGTTTTTAAAAGTTTTAGTTCATTAAATAATTTTCTACAGTAATGATAATTACACAGTATTAAGTGTATTACTAATACAGTGTTTATGTGGGAAACATCTGTATTAAATGATTTGGTTCTAGAAAGACGTTGAATGTTATTTAGTTTGTTTATCATTTATAATGTGAATTATTCTTATTAAATCGATTTAAACTAATCTGTGAGAGCGTGTCACATGTCTGACGTGACAGAGGATCGAGCCTGTGAGTGTCGTCAGAGAGTGAAATAAATGTTTATTAAAAATCTGAAGCAAGAATTCATTGAGTTTAAAATAAATTTTAGAGATTTTATTATACTGATATAAATTATATACTGATATAAAACCTGGGACAGATCATTGTCCATAAATTAATGTTGTTCTGTTTATTCTAGTGTTTATTTACTGAATCTGTATTTAAATAGGATCTATAATTTTTAGGCATTGAAAAAAAAGTTTTTTTTAATGATTGTAGGTTTTAGATTATATTGAAATTAAATGAAGTAATTAAAAAACTCCAATTAAAAAGGATTTAGAGATGATAGACTCTGTAAAAAAAAACTGTTCAAATTAAAAGCTGTGTTTGGCTATTATTATTATTATTATTATTATTATTATTATTATTATTATTATTATTATTATTATTATTATTATTACTGCTACTTTCATACTTCATATTCTTCTGCATAATTTATTATTAATATTATTATGAATATAATAATTATTATTATTATCAGAGAGAGATTTCAGGACGACGTCTGCCTGACAACAGGACTCGCAGTTATTTGGCTCCATTGAGCCGTTGCTTGGTAACAGTCGGAGGTTTGGGAGGTGAAAGTGTTCAGAGACGCTGATGTGAACAGTTGTGCCTTTCACAGCGATGTTGTTCCCCCTTTTTTTCACTGCATGGCTTTGAATCAGGAGAACATCTCGAGCTTTGTGCATTAACGACAGAGTAAAGAACATTTCTCTTTTCATCTCAGTTCCAGACGAAGCTCCTGAGTGGTTTATATCTTGTTTCCTGTGCAGGGGAATAAGTGTCTCGCAGTGTGCTGGTATGATGCTGAAAGTGTTTTCTTTTTAATTTCCTCCTTATTTCATCATTACTAATCTTCAGCTCTCAAGCAGCATCAGGCATGAAGAGATTAAAATGTATCTTCATTCATTCAAAAAACACTCAAAATTTGACAAATAATTTCACAAAATTGTCAAATATTTTTGAAGATTTTTTTGTACAGTAAAAAGTTTCGGTTTAAACCGCTAGCAGAATATTATTACATAAAGAACAAAAAAAACAGTCTGGTGATGCTTTTACTTAACATCTAACAAAATTAATGAATTAATTAGAAATATTAAAATAAATCTAATCTAATAAAGATTAAATAAACTTAAAAAAGTAAAGATTCAGGATGAAATCTATATAATCGCATTAAAAACATAACGTTTTATTTTTTTCGACCTTCTAAGACCTTCTAAGAGACACAGCTAGACAAAACATTCGAGACGTTTACATGCTAATAAAGATTGTTTATGTAGCAATGACAAAATTAAAATTAAAATGTGTTTTGAAAAAAATATATTTAAAAAGCTGAAAATAATAGCAAATAAAAATAAAATAGTACTAATTAATTGATTGATTGATTGATTGATTGATTGGTTAATTAAATGAATTAATATGTGAGTGTAATACAATAAAATAATAGAAATAAATTAATTCATTTTCTACCGATTATCTGAACTTCTCGGGTCACGGGGAGCCTCAGGCGTCATCGGGCATCGAGGCAGGATACACCCTGGACGGAGTGCCAACCCATCACAGGGCACACACACACTCTCATTCACTCACACACTCACACACTACAGACAATTTTCCAGAGATGCCAATCAACCTACCATGCATGTCTTTGGACCAGGGGAGGAAACCGGAGTACCCGGAGGAAACCCCCGAGGCACGGGGAGAACATGCAAACTCCACACACACAAGGCAGAGGCGGGAATCCTGGAGGTGTGGGGCAATATTAAGCCATAAAATAAATATTAAGCCATAAAATAAATATATTATTAGATTTAAAATAAAATACATTCAACATTGTACATTTATCTAGTGAAGATCTTTCTAGAATGTTCAGCAGTGGGATTCGAACTCACAAGTTTCTGAACACAATTACAAATGATGTATAAAGCAATGAAACAAGCAGAAAAACAGGCTACGAGGTCGACACAATGATCCTGGTCATCATTATTAGCGTGGTTAGCATGCTAATCAGATAGTGGGGAAATGCTAGCATACCTGTTTGTCTAATATCGCAGCTGTAACGTTAGCGTCAGCCGTCATGGTTTCCACAGCTGGAGGTCATTAAGGTCATGGAGATGTGCTGTAACATCCCTAAATCACGTGTAAACACTTTCGGTCTGCCTTTTTACCCTTTCCATCCATGCTAACATTCTCCAGCTCACCTTTTAAAGCTTACAACAACATTCTTTATATCAACATTCTCTGGGAACTGTTTTACGACCCTCCTGGGATCGCTCTCTTAGTGATAAGGAAAATATCATAAAAATGTTCACTGAAAGAAACAAAACAACACAAGGGCCATGTTTGGGAAAAGAAAAACATTCCCGGAATGTTCCGAGATCCAGACTTCGTGCGGTTTTATGAAAAAGAGAAATGGAAAGTCAGAATATGGTGAGAATTTCAGCATGACTCTATCCTTCTGCACCACTTCTCTTTCTCTCTCATGGATCATCTGTTACCTGCTTATCCATCCATTCATCCATCCATTCATCCATCCATCCATCCATCGTCTGGTAACTATTCTCTTTCTACCCATCACGAGGCATCCAGAAATTGTACCAGCTCAGATCGTCTTCTGTGCGATGAAGATTTTGGACCTCCGCTGAGACGAGGCCGACTCTGTGAGGATCCTGAGGCATCTAGAGATCTAACAGCTCCAGTTAGACTCTGCGATACTAAAGAGGACATGTGAACTCCATGTGGTCTTTTACATCAATACAACCTTTATCAGACTGTATATTTGTAATCACACCCTCCAGTGTCACCCAGATGAGGATGAGGTTCCTCTTTGAGTCTGGTTCCTCTCAAGGTTCCTTCCTTTACCATCTAAGGGAGTTTTTCCTCACCACAGTCACCTGAGTCACCTCAGACTTGTTCATTGGGGATAAATACATACACGTTTAAATATATCTAATATTAATCTTGAATTTTTATTATATTAATCTTTATATTATTCTTTATAATAACCTTTTGTTCTATGTTTATGTTCCTGTAAAGCTGCTTTGAGACAAATTCAATTGTAAAAAGCCCTGTACAAATAAACTTGAATTGAAGTGAAAAATTGAACTATCCTCTTGTACATACATCCATATGTCCATCTCTCTCTCTCTCTCTCTCTCTCTTTCTCCATTACCTTCTCACAATCCCAAAGTCCTTCTGAGTATCCATCCATCCATCTATCAAATCAACCAACCAACCAACCAACCATCTATCCATTCTTATTTGATCCTCCATCCAAACATCTACCTGTCACTGTTTCCATCCATCCATTAATTATTTACTATCCTTCTGTCTGTCCGTCTATTTCTCATATTCCTGAATACAATACCATCCATCCATCCATCCATCCATCCATCTATCCGTGTCCATCTCTACCTGCTTATCACACTATCCATTCTGCTCTGTCTCTTCTGTCCTTTTACCTGCTCAAACTCAAATCTTCCTTTACATTGGTTACTAGTTACTTGCCTGTCATGCACCCACCCATTCATCCATCCATCCACCCATCAATCTATCCATCCATCCCCATTCTCCTGTACTTTTTTTTACTATCACTCCATAATTTTTCTGTTTTATTTTCTCCACTTTAGCAGAACTTTTTTTGAATCTCTCATCTATCTTCCTGTTAGATGAGTTAGAGGATGGAGTGACACATTTATTCGGCTGATCATTTCACAGTTCATTCTTCACAATTAAAGCAACAGTGACACAAAATAGACTTTACTAAATGTCTATTATTGTGAACTTGACTGATTTGAACGGAGTGACCTTTAAACTCGCTTTCTTATAACGATCTGCACTCCAAACATAAAAAAATACTAAAAGAAAAGGTCCAGTAAACAATCGACTTGTAATTTTAAGTTAAAATGTAAAAGTATTAATGACAATGAAACATAAACGGAAAATGTGCGCGGGCTCTTTAAGAAAAAAAGCGGACGACGGGATTGTGAGAAATAGGGGACCGGATTTTGGGGGGAAAAAACAAAAACATTAAACTTAGCGCTGTAGGTTTATCACATGTGAGAACGTGTGCATTAGTTTGTAAACCAAATAGTTTTTAATTGTGCATTCGATGCATTTTGATGAATGTGCGATCTACACGTAATTAAATTTGTTGTATTTTGACCCCCCCCTCAGTTCTCGGAGAATGAAGACGCCCAATGCAGCAAGGCTTCAATAAGCCAGTGTGTTGCTGCCCAAAGCCACGGATCTGAAGTGGGTTTATGGAGAACATCCAGCATCCTCTGGGCTCCTCATTGTTCTTTATCCACTGAAGGTAAGATTATGAGTTTGTTTAATGTTTGTGTTTGTTGAAGTGTTGATTCTGGCAGCGAGATGTTTATTTTAGGTAGGAAACAGTGGTGTGTGTCTGCTCCAGTGCCTCCATCCTCCTCTATTGTTCATCTCATCACCAATGTCATGGAGATCCATCTGGAGTTGGATGAGCTGGATTTCCTCTCGCACTGACCTCTGATTTGGCCCCTGATGGTGTACTAACATGTGCATGGACCTGATCGAGGGAGGTCATGTCCATGATGGGTTCCTGGGCTTCAGCTGTGCAGGACTGGGAGCTGTTGCACCTTTTAAAGGTGGATCAATATCTTCTGCTGCTGCTGCTGCTGTCATGGTGCAGTTTAGCCAAAAAAAACTCCACATGCTGGATGATGGGGTTTATTTTTACACCTGTAAGCATGCAGCGATGCTTGGGGATGTTTGGTGTTGAATGTTTGCGTCACCAGATCCATAATTTATCAGACATATCATCGATATCTACACATCTAAATATCTACCTGTCTATCTGTATAATGTAGTTCCATCAAGGTTCCTTTCAAGGATCCCCACCTCAGATCATTGTTCTAAATTTGTCACTTTTGGCATCTTAGTAGATTAGATTTTAGCTTATTGAAAGAAAAATGGGTCAGTCACTCGACGGAGGGTGCGTATGAGGTGAAAGAAACACGCCGTCACGTGAAACTACGAGGTGAAGGAACCGAGCTGTTCCCAAACACATAGCCTCATGAAAAAACCTTCATGGACCTTCTGACTCTCTACAACAGCTTGGCGCCTGACACAGAGCTCCACGCTTACGGGCTTTAGAGTTATGTCAGAATATAAAGGATTAAAATGGCTACACGGACTGGGGGGTAAAAACCACACAAGGGGCTGAAATCATGGCCGTAATCAGAACACGTCCTGTGTGGCCTCGTCCTTCTGCTGCCCGGGGAAAGAAGGGGGGTGTGTGTGAGAAACATGACTCAGATTTCTGACGGTTACAGCAACTAGTGTCAGGATGAGAAGTTCGTCTCGGCTCCTTTTGACATGGAGAAACTGAGAGGACGTTTTACAGGTGGGACTGTTTACAGGTGCGATGTCATTTAATAATAATAATAATAATAATAATAGTAATAATAATTAACGTCTTTATTATTTTTATTTGTTTGGCATCTTTTGTCCAAAAAAGCAGGTCAAAGTGCTTCACAAATTCTAAACAAGAGAATTATTCAAAAGAAGAAATGGATATACAGTAGAAGTGAATATAATTAGAAGTAAATAAGATTGACATTTTAATTCATAATTAAACACTAAACAACAACTAAAATATGAAGCGACTCTGAATAGGTGCGTTATGATAAGGCAAGAAACGGTTTATAGTAAATTATCGGTTTAAAATGGGTTTAAAAAGTATTGTTTTTTCTGTAGGCAGGATGTAATTTAGCTAAAAATAAGAAGTGCACATTATTCCTCCTTTATTTCGTCTTTTAATAAAGTTGGTACAGAGTTTGTGTAAATCTTTCTCAAACTGAACCAAAAATTCAGACTATTTTAATAAAATAGTACGTTTTAACTTCTAAACAGTTGTAAATTACCGCGTGCTCACAAACAAGAACGATTCCCATGTAACCCCGTAACCCCATGTAACAACTAAATGGTTAACGAGCTTTAGCTAAATAAGACTTACGCTAACTGTGAGCTCAGGTGATACTGTAGGCTAGATGTATTTATCTTCACTCGTGGATTTGTTTTTATTTCTTTCTTTCAAGTCCCTTCATTCATTTTTCATTCAAAAAGCATCAATTATAAGTCCCTTCCCATGCTGACTGTCATTTCCTGACCATTAAAGGTGCAGCTTGTAAAATTGTTTTTAGACACGAAACGATACTATATTTTTTAACCAAATAGATCATAAAAATCTGTTTGTTTTATTGCAGTGCAGAGGATTTGGATGGTTTTTTACTTTTACGATGCATCTTGTTGTTGTTGTTTTTTTTTCCGGCCCAGAAATAAGCCCCGCCCCCTGTTCAGCTAGTCGAGACATTTGTGTGACTCAGCAGATGGAGTGAGTTTTGGTTGAAGCATAACAAGTGACTGTTGTCGTGTTGCCCCTCATTTTATTGTAATCCAACATGTAGCCAGCAGAGGGCTGTAAATATTACAGACTGCTGTTTTAATGTAATAATTTAGCTCACAGATCAACAGAACCGGTTGACGATCTCTGGATGGACACGTTTGCGTAGATTGAGATTTTGACAATTTAAAACGATGTTTTTTCTTTAGACGCCGTCTCGGATTGTTTACATCACTTGCAAGAAACCGGCACGGAGTTCTGGATTGTGATTGGTCAGATGTGTTTATTATTATTATTATTATCTATAACAGCAGCTCTGACAGACATTAAACATTACACACAGTACGTAAAGCAGACGATAGAAAACATACGACTGTAAGAACATGAAGCTGACTTTTGGCTCACGGCTGCTGTGAGAGTTTTTGTGTGTGTGTGTGTGTGTGTGTGTGTGTGTGTGTGTGTGTGTGTGTGTGCTTTTGTGGAGCACGATTACAGGAGGAATGCCATGATGACTTAAGCAGAAGCGCCATGCGGAAACGTGCAGTGTTCAGAGGTAACAGATGAAAATGCAGACAGACAGATTCCCTCTGTAAAAAAATAAAGTCTGAGGCTCCATTTTGGCCAACACACACACACACACACAAACACACACACCCTGGTTTTTGAACTGTCGTATTAAATGAAGATTTTATTGATTTGCATTTCTTCATTTGGTGGTTGCTTTTATCCACTGTGACTTACATCCGAGGCCGACGCTAATCCCAGGACGCGGGATTGTGTATTTATGTTTGTTCATTGTTTCTGACACATTAGGGCTCTTTCATTAACCACAAAAATCAAACTGCTGTCGTGGTTGACTTTGTGGTTGCGTCTGATTCTGGACGGTAGACTTTAGACAAATAAAATAAAGTTTTCTTTTCTTTGTTTCAAATCGCTTCAAAGTTGTTTCTTTAAAACAGGACATGATCTGCTGTGTTGATGTTTTAGGAAGTGGCTCAGATTTTGTTTTTGTTTTTCCTGCTTGAGTGTTTCGACTCTCACGAGTTTTTAGTTCGTCCCTTTGGAGAAAAGTGTGTAAGATTAAAACCCTTAAAGGTGGGGTCTCCGTTGTTTGAATGCCAATGTCGACGTTTGAAATCACCAAAATTATTATCGATAGCTCCGCCCACAAGTACATACGTAACCCAGGCGACTAACAGAAAGAAACGTGTCTTTATCATAGCTGAAGGGAAGAACGATACGATTGTAGATAAACAAACAAGCAAAAATGCCACACAAGCATAATGATGTAAAGGACAAAGGCATATATTAGTTCTGTGTAACAAAGCAAAACCAACGTTACTCACCTATCGAGAAGGAAAAAAGCGCCTCGGCGTCTTAAGTAAAGTCGGCCACATATTCACAGGTCGGAGTTTCCCGAGTCGATAACTCCTGAGCTAAACGCTGTTACTACACAAAACGCGGTTGTAGCTGCCTCTCTACATTACTACGATAGAAAAGAGGTGTTATTTGTGTAGTAACAGCGTTTAGCTCAGGAGTTATTGACTCGGGAAACTCCAACCTGTGAATATGTGGCCGACTTCCTGCTCCTTCAGTTCTCTCCAGCGCTGGAAAGCTGATCCTATATTAACACGTCCTACTTCTTGTCCTTATCGTAAGTCTTTCTTCTCTTTCTTTCTTTATTTTTATCCTCCATGTTGATGTTAAAACCGCTTTCTGCTAATGTCACACATGTGCACTGAACACTCTCTCCGCCCATATTGACAAGACACGCCCCTTTATGCTCATTGGCTACACGTTTGTTTTGTTTTTTGTTTAGTTTGTCGTCCCGACGCGGTTTACTGAAGCATTTCTCAAACAATGGACATTGCACCTTTAATGAACTCTTGAGGAACATTTGTTTTTTTTTCTCAGTCTGAGATCCTCTACATTATGCAGAACTTTTACTTCTTTCGTCCCTCTGGAGTACTTTTTGTAAGATAAGAACCGTTAAAGAACACCTTTTTTCTGAGCAGAAGACGTCTCTGTACACAAACCTGCTCAACTTAAAGCATGTGAGGTCTCGCGTCAGTAATATTTCATCCAGACCTCTCATCTCCACTTGTTTCCCTCCTGAACGATGCACTGATGGCGTTGTTGCTTTTTTGTCACATTAAAAAGAGAGGTTAAGTTCGGGGATGTCTGTTTGTGGATATACACTACATCTGTCCTCCCTGATCATCACACCCCATATGTCCTTGTTGAACATCTCCTTTCTTTGCTGTTATAATCAGCTCCACTTTTATCTTCTCCTACGGATTTTTCACGAGATGTCAGATTGTGTCTGTGTGGATTAGCGTTCATTCGTCTACAAGAGCATCAGTGAGATCAGACACTGATGTTGGGATGTTAAGGAGACTCCAGTTCCAGTTCATCCCAAAAGTGTTCAGTGGTGTTGAGTCAGAGTCAGTGCTCAGTGTAGGACACTAGTGATCTTCTCTCCAACCTTCACCTCCACACCGTGTCTACATGGGGTCATGTTGTACACAGGGACATTGTCATGATGGAGCAGCGTTCAGGTGAAGCTGTAACTTCAACCATTTGGGGAAGATCACATGGGTGTGATGGTCAGGGGGGCACATACTTTTAGCTATAATAGTCTAATTTGACTATTGGGAAATGATTGAACTGAAAGAGAAAGTCAACAGATGTGGGATTATTCCTCTTTAGGGTGTGTGAAGAGTCCAGTGCAGTACGAGTGTGTGTACGACGTGTGAGGTGATATTTATTTATTTATTTGTTTGTTTGTTTGTTTGTACAGTTGTAAGTAAGAAGAATAAAAATAAGAATATTGTGTATTGTATTGTATTGAGTGTTTAAACTCTCACTGTTCAGCTTTGGGGTCTTTATGAACAGTGTGATGTTACTGAGGTCTGAGATCAGGGGTTTAGATTTTAATAAATTATGTGTGTATGTATACGTGTGTATACATATGTGTGTGTGTATACGTATGTGTGTGTATACGTATGTGTGTATACGTGTGTGTGTGTGTGTCTGTTTGTGTGTTGGACTGGTCCAAACAGGGACTCAACTGGTGTTGAAAGTGTTATAGTTTGTATGTGTGTGTGTGTGTGTGTGTGTGTGTGTGTGTGTGTGTGTGTGTGTTCTCTTGGGTTGCTTTAGTCCCATCTGCTTTATTCCTCACTTCAATGGGGGACGCAGCTGCACAGCCCGACCCCCGGCAGACCTCAGTAATGTATCTGCGCGTGTGTGCGTGTGTTTGTGTGTGTGTGTGTGTGTGTGTGTGTGTGTGTGTGTGTGTGTGTGTGTGTGTGTGTGTGCACGTGTGTGCGCACTCCTGTTTTTAGGCCACCTGCCCACCCTAGCGTGGCCTTTATCATGCACAGTGTGTAAGAAATAACAACAGGAATGTTGTGTGTTTTTTATAATCCTAATCCCAGATGAAGGTGTTTTTGTTAATCAGGACTAAAACACAAGACTTATTCCTGTGTTGGTGATAACACACTGTAGCTGCTGTTGATATCGTGTACGTTACAGAATCTCGTGATCCCCCGTGCTGCCGTGTGACAGGTCCAGCTCAGTGTTGTGAGGTGAGTAATTGTGTGTTTGAGTGTGTTGCTGAATAAGCAGAACACATCGTTTAGCTTTTAGACGTGACTTCTGAACACATTAGTCCCAAAGCTGCGCCCTTACTGAGGAGGAAACACTCCTGTTAGACGTCACATTAAATAGATATTCTGTTGTCAGACGGAGTCAGAGGGACCCTGCCGTCAGTCAGAGGGGGGGAGAGGGGGAGCAACTCAATGCTGTCATATTTAACATCACAATAGAATTCTGTAATAAACAGCTTTCCATCACAGCGCTGTAGAGTTCCGAGTTCTGATTGGTGGCCAGGTGACCATTCTAGACCTTCTAGTTACAGCAGATCTGACCCAAATCCGTAAGGTTCCGTGGCAGAGGAGGAGTAACGCACTTAGGGATGTGCAGTTACAGTCATGACAGTAACACGGCTTCATCGTATCACCCAGAAGAGGACAGATGACACCTTTCTCTATAATGTAATGATTCATTTTACAACATTCCAGAAATCCAGCTGCTGTGCTCCTTCCGTTTCCTGATCACAGTTCTGATTGGACCTCGTGACTCTGCTGTGCGAACAGAAAGACTCACTGACACATCGCAGGTCTGAGACATTACAGTAGGTCTTGATTACCGGATCCTGTGGTGGTTGGAACAAGTCAGATCCAGCATCGGTTCAGAAGATGGAGGATTAAAGCCATGGCCACTGCTGAGAGCGCGAACCGTTCGACAGATGGCACCGACCGCCGTGCCCGACAGGATCTGGATCGAGTGCCAAGCCCCGTTCCTCTTCCACGCTCCAACTTTGGAACGGTTCTGTGTGTGTGTGTGTGTGGGGGGGGGGGGTGTTAGGGCTGGGCGATATGGCTGAAAACTGTATCACGATATCAGTGTGTCATGTCGGTCGATATTGATCATTATCTATATATTTTATGACCCATTTAAAATAAGGACCAGGAGAAAAATATATTAGATTTAAACATTTTTATTTTAAACTTAACCTTCCTCTGATCAGAATCCCCTCAGTTATTAAGACAGAAACGTCACCAACCAGGAAACCTCCAATAATTATAATGTAAACATGAGTCTAAAGTCACAATGAACACTTAACTATTATCTCTTAACATTTAAGGTGAGAAATTCAAGAAAATGTAAGAAATGTTTAATAAAGTGTAATAAAATAGTGCAAAGTGTTAAATATAAACAGAGAAACCTGGGAGTTTAGAGCTAGGACGTTCACTAGCTGTTCACCTTCTGGTGTCTACGGTCAGACTTATAATATCCAAAAAAAACGCCATACTGGCGAACTGACTTCCTCTTTTATTTACAATTTCCTCGCTCGCTGCGGCTCATTTCCTGCTCATCAGCCGCCGGTTACTGAAGAGGAATCACATTTTTTATCGATATCGATCACGTGTCTATCGAGATACATATCGTTATCGTTTTATCGCCCAGCCCTACACAATGTTCACCTTCCTCTGAACGCAGGGTCACATTTGGCCTGCAGCGATACAGTTAATTTGCCTCTTGGTGATGGTCACGATTTCTGTCGGGTTTGTAATCAATATGCTTGACTTTGATAAAAGCCGAACTGTTAGCGTACCTCGGATTCCTCAGATTTAAACCTTTTGCTTATCATCGGAATTTATTTTTCTTCATTTTCTTTCTAAGTGTTGTGTTACCCTGGGGGTTGTTGTGTGTAGACTCTCGACCCTCGAGCCTGTGTTTCATCCCACTGTTGAAGGCTGGAAAGAAACGCAGACTTCACTAATTAAAATCGATCCTCTAGATTCTACTTGTATTTGCTGATTTCCCATCTGTTATTTTTCCAGGTTTTTAAAAGATGGCTGCTGTTTTTGTGCTCACGGTGCTGCGGGTCTGCTGCCTTCCCTTTAGCTCTCGCTGCTCCTCACAGAGCTGTTCACATTTCTCTGCAGTGCTATTTATAGTCCGGTCCAAAAGCCTGAGCTACTACTGAGATTGGGTTTTAGATCTGAACTGGGTGATGAGTTTAGGTTTATTTATTTTGAAGGTGCTTTAATTTAAGCAAACACAACAATGTGTGTTGCTTGTGGGCGTGGCCTATTCAGCTTTTTTAAGTTCTAATAAGAACTAGTTGTGTTGGTGTGATGCTTGTTGCCCTGTTGGTTGTTGATTTTTCCCTGTAGCTTGTTGATGATAGTTGTTTTTGTGTTGCTCTGTCTCTGTGTCATAACATTCACGTTACACTGTCTCAAATTTCTGTCGCGGCCCCGTCCCCTGGTTCCTTTGCCACCTTGTCTCCTGGTTCCTTTGCCACCTTGTCTCCTGGTTCCTTTGCCACCTTGTCTCCTGGTTCCTTCTCCACCACGTCCCCTGGTTCCTTCTCCACCACGTCCCCTGGTTCCTTCTCCACCACGTCCCCTGGTTCCTGGCGTGGCTCCATGTTTCGCTGTGGTCCTATCTTGCTGCTTGTCTCTGACATTCTGTTACTTGTTGCCATGACGACCTGCCCATGTCACATTGTTATCCATGTCTTTCTTGTTATTCTGTCTCCTCGTTCCATGTCCTCTTGTGTCTCCGTTGCTCGTTATAGTAATCCATCCCATGTCATGGCCTTGTATAGGAGGTAAATGACTTCCTGTCACTTTATTATAGCTTCCAAACACAAAAAAATGGTAATAAATTTTTTATTTGTTCTTTGTAGTATTTTATTACTGAACTGTGATGGGTTTAAAACTGAATGTGAGCATCGGTGAGTAAACACTGAACTGCTGACCTGTGAGTGATCGTTCTGACTGGGGGATTAGCGTGACCCAAATCCTCCAAACCAGCGACAGGGTAAGGTGGAGGGGGGGGAGGATACGTTTCTAAATAGGTTTGATCTTTCTTTCTTCTGACCATTGAGACAATTCTGTACCAATACTGACTGACTAAGTAATAAAGGTGCTGTAAATCAAATCCTCATCTGGTATGTTTCACTAATCTGGATTGCTACGTCACCGTCTGTGTGTCGGACCTTTTAGTCGGTTTGTATTGATCTGGAAAAGGACTGATGGAGAATAGGCTCGTTTTTAGTCTTCTGGTTTTGGGGGACGTGAAACTTTCCACACTGTTGGAGCTTAGCTTTGGGTTTGTTGTGTTTTATAAAGACTGTAAAGAAACTTTCACTTACCTGAGGATAAAAAAATCAATCATGTGGGATTTTCCTATTCATTATTAATCACGATGGTCTGTATTTTGGCGGAGTTTTGATTGAAAAACCATCCTCGTTATTCTCCGTATTGTCGACTGCTGGTCTGACTCACGCTTGTCAGAATGGTGATTAATTCCCACGTCATTACACAGCATTCTGAGTGAAAAGGATTGTGTCTTGTGTTATATTTGTATGTCAGAAATAGCCAAAGACTTGCATTATGTACAGACGCTGCTCACTTTTGGTGAAAGGTTTTTGTAAACATTTTGGTTTTGATTGAAAAATACAGAGGTGAAGAAACTGAAGTTCACTTGTTTCAGACTGTGGAGTAGAGGTGTGTCTTTGGGCAGTTGGTTCCTGTACAGGAGGCATGTCTTTGGGTAGATGGTTTCTGGTGGAGGAGGCGTGTCTTTGGGTAGATGGTTTCTGGTGGAGGAGGTGTGTCTTTGGGCAGTTGGTTTCTGGTGGAGGAGGCGTGTCTTTGGGTAGATGGTTTCTGGTGGAGGAGGCGTGTCTTTGGGTAGATGGTTTCTGTAAAGGAGGCGTATATTTTGGGTAGATGGTTTCTGGTGGAGGAGGCGTGTCTTTGGGTAGATGGTTTCTGGTGGAGGAGGCGTATATTTTGGGTAGATGGTTTCTGGTGGAGGAGGCGTGTTTTTGGGCAGTTGGTTTCTGGTGGAGGAGGCGTGTCTTTGGGTAGATGGTTTCTGGTGGAGGAGGTGTGTCTTTGGGTAGATGGTTTCTGGTGGAGGAGGCGTGTCTTTGGGTAGATGGTTTCTGTAAAGGAGGCGTATATTTTGGGTAGATGGTTTCTGGTGGAGGAGGCGTGTCTTTGGGTAGATGGTTTCTGGTGGAGGAGGCGTATATTTTGGGTAGATGGTTTCTGGTGGAGGAGGCGTGTTTTTGGGCAGTTGGTTTCTGGTGGAGGAGGCGTGTCTTTGGGCAGTTGGTTTCTGGTGGAGGAGGCGTGTCTTTGGGCAGATGGTTTCTGGTGGAGGAGGCGTGTTTTTGGGCAGTTGGTTTCTGGTGGAGGAGGCGTGTTTTTGGGCAGTTGGTTTCTGGTGGAGGAGGCGTGTTTTTGGGCAGTTGGTTTCTGGTGGAGGAGGCGTGTCTTTGGGTACATGGTTTCTGGTGGAGGAGGCGTGACTTTGGGTACATGGTTTCTGGTGGAGGAGGCGTGTCTTTGGGTAGATGGTTTCTGGTGGAGGAGGCGTGTCTTTGGGTAGATGGTTTCTGGTGGAGGAGGCGTGTCTTTGGGTAGATGGTTTCTGGTGGAGGAGGCGTGTCTTTGGGCAGTTGGTTCCTGTGGAGGAGGCGTGTCTTTGGGCAGTTGGTTTCTGTAAAGGAGGCGTATATTTTGGGTAGATGGTTTCTGGTGGAGGAGGCGTGTTTTTGGGCAGTTGGTTCCTGTACAGGAGGCGTGTCTTTGGGCAGTTGGTTTCTGGTGGGGGAGGCGTGTCTTTGGGCAGTTGGTTTCTGGTGGAGGAGGCGTGTCTTTGGGCAGTTGGTTCCTGTACAGGAGGCGTGTCTTTGGGCAGTTGGTTTCTGGTGGAGGAGGCATGTCTTTGGGAAGTTTGTTTCTGGTGGAGGAGGCGTGTCTTTGGGCAGTTGGTTCCTGTACAGGAGGCGTGTCTTTGGGTAGATGGTTTCTGGTGGAGGAGGCGTGTCTTTGGGTAGATGGTTTCTGGTGGAGGAGGCGTGTCTTTGGGTAGATGGTTTCTGGTGGAGGAGGCGTGTCTTTGGGTAGATGGTTTCTGGTGGAGGAGGCGTGTCTTTGGGCAGTTGGTTTCTGGTGGAGGAGGCGTGTCTTTGGGCAGTTGGTTTCTGGTGGAGGAGGCGTGTCTTTGGGCAGTTGGTTTCTGGTGGAGGAGGCGTGTCTTTGGGCAGTTGGTTTCTGGTGGAGGAGGCGTGTCTTTGGGCAGTTGGTTTCTGGTGGAGGAGGCGTGTCTTTGGGCAGTTGGTTTCTGGTGGAGGAGGCGTGTCTTTGGGCAGTTGGTTTCTGGTGGAGGAGGCGTGTCTTTGGGCAGTTGGTTTCTGGTGGAGGAGGCGTGTCTTTGGGCAGTTGGTTTCTGGTGGAGGAGGCGTGTCTTTGGGCAGTTGGTTTCTGGTGGAGGAGGCGTGTCTTTGCTGTCTTTCATTTTCAGTCCTGCTTTTTAAAACCACTTTTATAGATGAACTTTGTCATTGTGTTGCTCTGAAACTCCGCCACATCGTATTATATTAAATCTTTTATTCTTTAGATCTTTGTGAATCACACCTTGAGCCGGTGAGCTCGTGCACACACACACACACACACACACACACGTACTGTACCTTACTGCTGTGTGTTCAGTGCCGCTTTTGTCTTTTATCCTCATTGGAGAATGAAAATGTTCTTCTTTGTTGTTGTTGTGGTTGAGATGAAGATTCTTCACAGTTTTCTCCACAGCTCTCTGACTCGTGCTTGCTGAGGTTAAGGATGACTCATGATTTACTCGCTGCTGAGCTTCGTCTCATCTCACTCTACTTTTATTTCCTCTCGCACTCCACCTTTCCTGGATCGAATGCTTCAGGGGAATGACGTTGGTGTGACCGTCACCTGCACGCCCTCTTCACTCATCACTCTCTAATCGCTCTCCTCAGACTGAAGGTCATTGTGACGCCTGAGCTTATGAGTTTAGCCCGACTTCAACTGAACTTTAGGCTGCGAAAGCAGTGCTGACTCGCTAAGCCTGCAGGAACCTGGTGTCCATTCTGCTCTGATAGGATTACACACACACACACACACACACACACGTCACACACGTAGAGTTTCACTCAGTGCTACTGCTAACTTATTTACTTATTATTTGTTTTCTTTTTTTTATCAGTTTCTCTCTCTCTCTCTCTCTCAGCTCCTTCCTTCCTCTCGGTTCTGATGTGGTGGTGAAGTTTGTTGGAGGTGTTTGACCTTCAGGTCACCAGTGTGAGGTCGATAAACAAGCAATACTTTGAGTACGAATGCGAAAGAGAACAGTAAACAAACTTTTCCAGACAGAATGACTTTGAGCAGCAGAAATGGCCAGTGGACCAGTTCAGCTGTGTGACTGTAGCCACGCCTGATGCTGTGATTAGCGACGTTGCGCTGACTGGATTAGCTTAATGGAAGGTGGCAGAAGGTGAAGTAGTGTCCTGGGTGTCTCTGGTCTTTATCTGAGACGCTGTAAGGTGCACAGCCACATTTCTGCACAGGGATCGAGCGGTGAAATATGTCGAACGATGTGTACTGTGATCGCATGCTTCCTCATACGCCAGCTCATTAAGTTTGCCATCGCCGTTCTGACCACGCCGAAAGCTTCCACACGTAAGTCTGATGTTTTACTGCTACAGATCAGCTTGCGCCGCTTCGCCTGGAAATCCCTTATTTTTTAGACTAGCATAATTAGCTTGCTAACACTAGCATGTTGCATACTTTTTAGAGGATGTCAACATTTTTAGATAAAATACCTTCAATAATAATCAAAAATCTGCATGAGCAACTGCAGCTGCTGTGTTTCTGTAAATCATCATCGTCATGATGAGCTGCTGCTTCAGTGGACCTCAAATTGTTGTGTGCTTGTGAGTGGAGTTATGTTTATAACGCTCTGAGAAACGGCATGCAAAATTATGACTTAATCAGTTCCAAGCTTATTGATTAGTCTCCATCCTTTCAGGTGTGTATTTGTGTAGTATCGTATTTAACTCTGAGTCAAATGATTGTATAGATGTATGAATGTTGGAGATGGAGAAGGTTCTGTGAAGCTTTGTGTGATCACTGAGTTCCAGGAGCTTCGTATCGGCGCCTGTCCTTATCTTCACACTCAGATACAGGACTGAGCTGGTCAGAGCTTCTGTATCTCTGTTTTACTGTGTGTGTGTGTGTGTGTGTGTGTGTGTGTGTGTGTGTGTGTGAG